>NW_008795948.1:1732895-1754868 GCF_000699145.1 Aptenodytes forsteri
ATGGTTTAGTGGGCATGGTGGTGTTGGGTTGACGGTTGGACTCAATGATCTTAGAGGTCTTTTCCAACTTAATGATTCTGTGATTCTATGATTCTATGATTTTCCTTCAGATTTTTTCTTTCTCTGGTTTATACCTTAGTCATTTTTGATATTCTTAAATTTTCTTGGTTCCCCACCACCACCCCAAATCCACATCTCCCATTGCCTATGGCAACACTGTAGTTCTTAGCCACCAGACAGGCTATAACACGTTCTAGGTGTGAGAAACCTCCTTTTTCTTACTGGTTGACCAGGCAACTAAGAATACAAAAAGCATGAAGACTGAAGAAAAGTAAAAGCAAAAGAGGGACCTAACCATAACACAGAATTAGCTAGACTATATCCTGCCATTGGTTGTGGGAACACTAGTTCTTGTGCATTTATCTAATCTGTGTTTTATACTATCCACACAGTAGCTAAAAAAGATAAATAATTCCAAACACATCTGTTGGACCAGGTCCCTCAACAAATTTGCAAGCCAAAAGGCAGGATGGGACTGTGTGAGCGACTTTACAACACAGATGACCAAATCTGTTCCCTGCCCTGGCACTGGCTATTTTCATCCTTGATATGGGTATAAAGCAAAAGAAAACTTCACTGAGAGATAATATTAAGATGCCTTTGTATATATATTTAGGTCTACCCAAGTCTGAGTGTATCAGGTGGGAAAGCTGAAAAATACTTGAAAATATAATAAACAGTGGAGTCTGGTAAGTGATGATATTTTCATATTGAAATAAAAGCATGAAATAGGATTGGGACATGCTGTGGAGGACTTGAAAATGTGTTTTGTGTTTGGTCCTACCAAATTGTGTTTGGTCCTACCAGAAATAGGGACCCATTGAAGAAATGTATCTCAAGTGGTGACGGGCCAATGACAAGCTCTGAATTGCAGGTCTGAGTCTGAATTTGATATTGGTGTAACGGTGATACAGTCTGTGCTGCAGGGAGAGCTGGCAATGTAGTGAATGTTTGTGGATACACAGGCAAAGCTGCATTACTGGTATACATCGGCATTTAATGACTGGTTTCACAGCGGGGAAAGTTAAGGGCAATACTTCACCCAGTCATGTTTTCAACTGCTGAGGTTTTGGAAAAAAATCAAGTACAGCCCTAGTTGGAGTGGGTATGACCCATGCTGAAGTCACTAGGATAGTACTTGATAAAGATCTATGGAAAAGACATGTGCAACCACCACAATTTATGGAGCACCACAGCTGGCTCATTGAATTTCAGTAGCACCAGAGTGCCTGATTCCTTTAAATTCTCTTGAAATCCCCAGTACACAGTCTAACAAAGTGTTACAATACAATGCATTTCCAAATTATGTCAAATTGAAATTCAAACATGGCTGGCTGCACCAATACATACTAATAGAACAAAACACTCATACCCCTAATCCTCCCTGACCCTTCTGGTTTGCATTCTTCTCTCCAGTGTCTCATTATGCGCATTCTCACTACTCTTACAAATTTCCATGGACGTCGCTTCTTCCTTACTTAAAATGCAAACACCTGCATTAAATCAACTAAATTCACCCTGGCAGTTTTGCATATACTCAATATTTTTAAAACAGAGCTCCCAGCTTCTCTGTATTTTCAAACCTCCATCATTAAGAAAACCCAAACTCCCAGTTGGTAGTCTCACTGTCTGGTCATGTTCCTTTGAATGATTTGTGCTGGAAAGTAAATACTGGAATGTATATAATCGCTCTGATTTGGTATTTTTTAACAAGCTGCAGATTCACAAATAAATACAGATATATGGCTACATAGCCTACATCTTTTATTAACAACAAATTGAACTGAATTGAACCTGAGCACAGGTCAGTTGTACCTGTTTCTAAATCTAATATATCACTATCCCTGTTGTCTAGAAACACGTACTATCCATCATTGGTGGCTGGAAGCCTTCTCCTAGTGTACAGCAGTATTTATTGTCCCTACAAGTACGGAAAGCATTTTTCCTCAAACCTTCTTTTTTGTCTTTAGACTAAGAAGGCCTTTTTTTTTTTTAATCAAAATGGAAGATGATAGCCACCAAAATATCAAAAACTTATTAACTAGCTATTTTCAATGCCTAAAAATATTCCTACCATGTTCTTCACTTGCCACAATGAATTTCAAGGACCTCTAAGATGCTGGTGTAGACTTTGTGAAATTTGTGACTGCACATGCCATCTTTATATCATCATAGCTTCTAGCTGAAATAGACATTCATATAACCCAAAAGAAGTGTCCACCTGAATGGAGGATTTCTGTTCAGGCCAGACTTGTAAGGAGAGGTGCAAGACCAGCATTAAGGAGGTCATACTGCCTCTTCTGCCCCTCTGCTCTGTTAGCATTTCATGTGATGGCATCATGCAAAAACCTCTGCAAAGCTCTTCCTTCCCTCCCCAGCTCAGACCAGAGCTGTGGTAACCTTTGGCTTTGAGAGCAAGAAACATCAGAAATACAAGCAAAACTAAACATTGGAAAGCAGGACCAGAACCACCACTTGGTTCAGACCCCAGGAGAGGTCTACAGATGCCTCGTTTAGACCTCTCTTAGGCCTGAGCACTGTTGGAATAAATACAGTGAACAAAGACCTCGTTGACTCCCACTGGGTTTCTCCTGGCGTCAGTAAATAACCATGATACCACCAAAGACACTGGCTTTTATCACAGATTTCTCATCCTAAAGAAAAATAAGCAAATCTGGAGGATCCAAAGTTCAGCAAACTGCTTGGCCAAGGCAGGGTAAAGGAAAAAGCAAGCACACCACCAGAGTAACAATCTGCATTTAAGGTTATGTTAGATGAAAGATTAGGAAAGGTTTTGAGAACAGACATTGAGGACAGGATGTCCTGCTCCTTCTCCAGCTCCTCTCTCCAACTATATAAAAGCAGACACTGGATAACGCTTCAGGGCCTTTTTGCACGCAATTGTTTTACCCGTGACTTTTAGGAATCCCTGTGTCTCATGCCTCGATCAATTTTGTCTAATATTATTTCTCTCCAGTCCCTGGCTTATTTGATCTGTTGGAGAGCCCAGTTCCAGAGTTTATTCACCAGTAGCCACCTAACGCCAGTGGAACCTGTCCAAGCAACAGAGAAGGAGCTAAATTATTTCACTAGCATGACAAGAAAAGCCAATACCTTGTCCAAGAAGCTACACAGACTGCATCAGCCAGGCTGGGATACTGGAGCTCTCAGATAAAGTTTATTAAAGGGCTGATTTATTCCAGATGCGGAGTTACCCACTACAGTGGAATAAAGCCACTGAGATAGGAGGGGTCAGTCTGATGTGAGTTGCAGACACATGGTGCCACACGCGAGTGGCAGACACAAAAGGAAAGTATCTTTCTCTGTGTTTGTTTCATTGGATTAAAGAAAATAAAGAGTTTCGCTTACATTAAGAAAAGCAACATACAAAGCTGCAGTGCCGCACGCTTCGGTACCTTGCGCCCCAGTGTGATGTGCCCAGCAAGGTCTTCCACATGATCCGTGCAACTCCCCAGGGGGAACAAGGCCTGGATTCAACCCCTGCATTTCTTATTTTCACTGTTGTGATGGAGCAGGTGGTAGCTGAAGAAACGTGGCCACTTTCCAAGTGCCAGTAACACTCTCTGTGCTAGTGTCAGTGCGTTAGTCCCCCAAATGTTTGCATACACTGCAAAATCCCCTTTTCATGTTCACCAGAAGTTGTAAATTCAGTTCCACGTTAGAATACTTTTTCAAATGTATAAAAATACGTTTCAAGCTGGACCTAGAAATTAGTCTTCCCTCCTGTAAGAAGCAGTTTTGAAAAAGCAAAGTTCTTTTAACAAGCTAGTGAGCATTTTGATAACTTTAAGTATTTAATTTTATCCCACCTTAAAATTACTGTCAATTGATAACTTAATTTTCAAGTAGTTTTCAGTTGGCAAACAGAAATCTTTTCAAAATGTTAATAAAAGGTGCTTCTAATACCTTCAAAACTTTATAGAAGTTTGTCTATAAAAATTCACAAAATGGGTATCCTCCTACAGCCACTTTTGGTTTCAGCTGATTATTGCCAGAAAAATGAGCGGAAGTGTCCTGATTAAGTCTTGTTATAAAATGTCAGGGAAGTAGTGTCTGCAGGGATGAGAAGCAATTAAATGTTCAAGTAAAACAATCATATGGAGGAAACTGTGCTCTGAAAGTCAAAAGTCATAGGGCCAGCACAGAAAATTTGGAAAAAGAACAAAGGTGACTAGAAGTTAGCAAAAAATGGAGACTTTTTGGACTCATCAGTGTGAAGAAGCTATTAGTCTCCTTTGTGAAAAGAGTAAATGGAGGAGAAAATAGAATCTAAATAAAATTGCCAGTATGAAGATACGAGAGATGTGAAGCTGACAAGAGGTGGAAAAGAGATTCAGAGACTGGAAAAGAAAAATTGAAAGTATCAGAGTAAGGTGTCTTGGTCTTATTTCTCTGTAAGAATGATAAAGATAGCTGCTATTACTGGCTTTAAGACAGAAGGAGACAGCTGCAGTCCAAATGTCTCCACAACACTTCTAAGGTTGTCACCATCAAATTGCAAAATGTTGATATTTTTGGCAAATTAATAATTTCATGTATTTAGGCCATTAAAGGTACTTTGCAATTTTTAGTTCATGCTGGAAGAAGCAGATAATTTATTTGTTGATAAATTCAGACAGGTGGGATTCCTTTGTGAACAAAGAAGTTTGCTTTCATTCAGATCTCAAAATGTGGAGGGTTATAGCAATAGTTGCCACTTCATAGCCAAAAGAAAACAAAATGAATGGATTTTAAAGAAGGCATATTTCATTAATACAATAGGGGATACCAATCTTTCACATTCAAGTAACATTTTACTCTTTAGGAAAGGAAAGCTGAATATGTAGATGAATCGCACACTTCCAAGATGAGCTGAATCAAATCCAGTCTGCTAAATTTTTTGCCATCAGATATTAAGCAGGTGAGAGAAGTAAGAAATTAAAATAAGACCTTAAAATATTGATAAGCCTGGAGTTGCTGGGATGAAGATTCTTTGCTTTTTCTTTGATTTTATATGACGGTTTCTTGCATACCACTGGGTCTGTTTGTTTGAAAATGTATTCAAGTCTTACAAACACTTTTGAAAATGCATAATGAGTTCTGTGATTTGCATAAAGAAAATTATGTATAGAAATGTCTCTTCCACTCTTTTTAATGTAACAGAAAAAGGTTTCTCCTCAGCTGCGTTTCTTCTTTCCATTCTCTGTGAAGGATGAAGGATTCCCTTTGATCACTCTACATCAACCTTTTTCAACTCTGTGCTCATTTGATATTCAAATACTTTGGTTATAGCTGTCCTCTCCCATAGCAACATTAGATTGCATTTCCTTAATGCTGACATCAGTTAAAAAACTTTGGAGATCTGTAACTGCTGTAGTTAATAGGAAGTGCATCTCTCACCCTTTCCCTCCAGTCTGTGTCATGCTGGATGGACAGCTGGAACTCCTTCACTATTAAGTCTTCCTTTGTAACAATACCTGTGTGATTTATACTGTTATACCTTTTAGCAAGACAGCTGCCTTTAATCTGTTTGCACAGTATGTGGAGCAGGAAATAAGTTCTTTTTCTTTTCCACTTGAATGTCACGCTAGTGAAATACGTGGAAATGTTCTTCCTTTAATCAGTATTTTACAAAAAAAATGCTGCCTACCCTCAGCTGAGGCCACGAAACAGAAAGATGTGAACATGGGAGGTGACCTGGGATGGGGAGTGAGATTCACACCAAGAAACTCGTTAAGTTTCCTCCTCAGCTAATTTGCTGCAAATGGACTGGTTCCTCTTGTGAGCAGCGAGAGTGCTTTCCAGTGCAGAGGGGGAACAAGCCGGATAATGTGGAGGGCAACACGGTTCAATTGACTAATCATTTTGTGCATGTGTGAGTCAGGGACTCCAGCTTTTGAGTACCAGCTCTGCCACTCAGTCTCCTTAAGGAGAAAGTCCAGCACTGCCAGAGCACTGAAACCACACTCCTACACAGCTCCGGTGTGCTCCATGCAACAGGGGAGGGAAATGGACCGTACAGCCTTCCCTGGACAACACGTAACAGAAATCACGCATGTGGATGGAAGAAGGGCAGATGCATGCTCCTCCACCTCCCCAGGAAGCAGCCTGTGTTTATGGCGTTAGAGGAGGTGACTGCTGTAAGCAAAAAGCTTGCTTTCCCCACCTTCAGTAGTTACTCTGACACCCAGAGCTCCCTGGTCTGCAGTAAGATTTCCTGGCAAGGGGGGTGTGGTCAGCAAAAGGTGGAAAGTACTCTACAAACTTCAGTCTTTTTTTTACAGTAAATTTTCAAAGCAGAATTATGCTCTTTTGAGACGAGGATCCTAAAGAACAGTGTCTGTAGAATAATAAATATAACATCTATGTGATTAAAGGTTCTTCATTGTTCTTTACCCCACATAGAAAGTCCAGGTACTTTCTAGGACACTGCCCAGGAGATCATGCTTAACTTGGCACAAATCATTTTGATTTATCATGAGCCAATGCAGTTTGTCAAGATCTACTATTGTCAAGAAAGGGTAAACAGAGTTTTTTCAATCTTTTTTTTTTTTCCTTTATGAAATGTTTTGTATGCTGATACAAAAGATACCTGGAGCAAAACAGAAAACATGTTTCTTTTGGACTAAAGACACTCTGACAGGAGAGGTTTTTTTAATTCTTTCACTAAAGCTGTGCTCCTGTCTTAGTGTTATTATGTGTCCGTGCTTCCTTTTAAGTTGCTTTTTATTTTACAGGTAGACACAAGTGAGTTGTAAATTTCTAAAATCATAATCAAGATCTTGCTCACAAGGACGGCAATAAATTCCCACTTCATGTTCTGCACCAAACATAAGTCAACAACCAATGAGCATATCAATCTGCATGGTGTTTTTGAGGTATTGCTATTCACACTGATCTTGCAGCAAGCTGAAAAGCATAGCAGGTGCTAACTCCTCTGTGTGAGGGCATAGCAACATGACATTTTGCAATTCTAAACAGAAATATGGGAAAAAATTGCCTTGGTGCTTGGAGCCCTCTTAAAAAGTACTCACCTTTCTAAATTGCATTGAAGACAATACAAATGTGAAGACAAGAATAATTCTGTGCACAGAAATGATGAAATGAAAGTAACATCTTGCAGCAAAGCTGCATCCTCTCTGAAATAATATCTCTAATACATTTTTGTGGCACCAAAGAAGAGAGTGCAGCTAGGACCATCTGCCCCATCTCTTTTACCAAGCTTCAGTGAAATTCACCTATGATCTCAACCACTGCCTATTACTCTTACTGAAGAGTAAGAATAGTCAGAAAGTCACAAAGAGCATCATCTGCATGTGCCATGGTGCACAATCTCATCTATTCCTCTGCCCTACCAAATATATCTATCACCCGAGCGCTACTGGTTGACCAGGAGCTCTAAGGACTCTGTCCACAACTGGCTCTCTAAATGCAGCTGCTCATCCATGGACTACAGATGCTCTTTCAAGAGTTTGTTTTCCAGTCTTACTCAAAGATGAGACTGACTCAGGCCCAACTTACTGACTGACACAGCCCAACTTACTGTCGCACTTTTCATGTGGTTCAGTTGTTCAGGAATTTAAAGGGGATTTAAGGAATTCAGGAATTCAAGGGGATTGAGGGGATTGAGTGCACCCTCATCAGATAGCACTTGGAAGTGTTTAATTGTCAAGCAGTTTCAGTTTAACAAATACAAGCTATAACTTCTCATAACTTAATCAGCTTCTTATGTACTGTAACATGTATTCATTGGTTAGGTATCATCTTATTGCACATGTCATCATCAACTCACCGCAGTGATGAATACTTCAAGGATGAAGAGTAAGTACTTTAGAGGTGTATTTTTTCTCATCCTAAAATAGAAGTCTTAAGTTAGGTGAATTGAACCCTGAAAATTCAAAAGTTTTTCATAAAGGAAAACAGGAGTCACCAGTTCAGCTGTTGAAATACTGATACTGTAGATTTAGGGGATGAATCAGCCCAGGTCACAGAGCTGTAAGGTTGGACATTACCCAAGCTGCACATCCTCCTCTATGAAACACCACAGGTGTCTTGTGTATGCCTTTATTAGCCCTTTGATGGACTTCAGTCATCTTCCTCACTAATGCAGTGTCTGAGTGCTTATGGCACACACTCTCAAGCTCTTCATTACTGCAATTGCATAATTATAATGAATAAATGTCTTAATTTTTAGGCTTTCATACTATTACTTTACCCTACAATGAGATTTCTACATCAGTGAAATCTTAAGAGCTCATTAATATCATTACATCACAGCCCTGAATAGAAGACAGAAAATATGATATTTAAAAAAAGGAAAAAAAAAAAAAAAGAGGTACGATTTCATGAGTCCTTTCCCTAGAATTACTTTACTTTCTGATTTTCCAGCTCTCACCACATGTGTTCTTGGTCTGGCAACTCTTCCCCAAATGTCATGTAGGGGAGTGGCTCTTAATGTGCGACAGCGCTCAAAAAGAGCTATTTTGTCACAGGCAACTGCTGGGTCTATATTAGCATCTCACCGTTTCCTTGTCTCACTGCTGAGGAGATGACAAGGTCTAACAATGTTAAAATGCAGAAAGGATTCCTCCACCATGGTATGCCCAAATAATGGAAGCTTGTGCCTGAGGGGGTGTCTAATGTTGCTCCAATGCTGGGCAGCACTTTACTGCAGTTCAGCGTACTTAATGAAAGGAAAGCTGAATTTCATGTTTTTATTTCATCCCAGGGGCGGAGAACCTTGCAAGCCATGGGGAGAGGGCTTTGTTTTTTCAGAAGGGCGTATAGATACCCATGGTTTATGTTTTGGGATTATGTTATGTTATTATGGTTTATATTACGGTATTATGTTTTCCCACCTCTGTTTGATTGACAGCTGGAATGCTGAACATTGGACTTGCAAAGTGCTTGAAAAACTATTTCCCCTCCAAAAAAAAAGAAATAGCTATTTCAGTCCATTATCCCCATGCAGTATTTGTAATGAGAAATATTTTTTCAGAAACTGCTGTGCGTGTTTGGCAGTTTTATATGCATTTACATTAACAGGTCCCTTGAAATCCACATAGAAAGAAAACACTGTTTAAAACCACAGTTTAAGGCTATGCATCTCTCAAAGGTCGTCTTGCATTAAGGTGCTACCATGTCTCATTGATATAAAATTTCAAAGGATGAAAGCAATGACTGTAACCAAACCAAACAACCTACTTAAAACAATCAATTTATCCACCTCTCACCTGCGTTTTGTTTTCTAGGATAACTAAACTGCAACTACAGTGACATAAAGAAATAACTTGCTAGAGCTCAAGGTTTATTTTATAGCCTATTTCTAAAGTAAACAACCTGCTGCTTAGAAAGTACAGCTCCAGCATTGTACCGCAGTAGATGGTGATCACTTCAGGTCTTTGCAGATATTATTGTCTGTAAACCCAGCCCTGCAAATCCTTCTTGACATATTTGACTTCAGTTATTTGTGGGGTGGGTTTGTGAAACCAGTGCAAGTGTCATTCCAGCAGCTCTCAGGTGAGCAGCTGCGTACAGGACTGGGGCTTTACTGGAGCCATTTACCAACTAAATTATCTGGGGGCTCCTACTCTCCAAATCTGAAATCTGAAAGGTCTCCTGTGTTCTTATTTTCCTCTTCAAGAATTTTAAAAATTTCCCCAAAATTTTGTGAACCAAATTATCTTCCTGCCTTTTTTTTTTTCCTAAATTTCATTTTCATTATCAAGGAATGACATGGATACATGGATAAATCAAGGAATATTATTTTTTCTAGCAATTTTATTTAGTTGCTATGCAGTAATATTACTGGAAAAGAAGGAATTATACACAAATATTTGTTTTCTCCAAAGGAACTGTGAGATATAGTCACTGAAATGTTTCTTTCTGTATTAGAAAAATACAGTGGTCTAAGCCAAATGCTGAATAGTACAGGTCTTATCAACAGTAGCCAAACAGATCACATTTAGCCCGGTGAGACTCATGATATTTTATTTGCATGTAGAATAAAGACATTCCATCGTGACAAACATTGGTCATCTGCTTTTCTCTGTCTACAAGTAAATATATACACCTGCTAGTTGTCTGAGAAAGGAGAATGGTAGGGCTAAGCCCTTGAGATAACCTATTTATTCAGATCCCTAAATACAGATTTAGGTGTCTGAAAAGATTCTTCTAAATTTGGAAGCAATGTCCCAGATGTCTGGGCTGATATAGCACTGTAAGTAATTAAATTCACCCTCGGCCCACTACCAAGAAGGAGCAGTATCTGTCCCACTTTACACTTCCACTCTGGCTTTCCCTCAGTGGCGACGTACTTCAAGAAACTAATGGCTTTATTTACAGCTGGGATACCGTCTCCATCTCCCCTCCTCCCCTGCTCAGAAATTTCCCCAATATCTGAATCTGGCATACTACCTGCAGAAAGCCCTTTGAATTTTTTTTCATTATCTCAATTAGCATTTTGCATCTTTTAAGCGTTTGATCCAGGCGTAATCGGCATTTTGCCCTTTGCTCTCTTCAGTGGGCTGTGCTTACCCCTCCTTCTTTTTTCATCCACATAATGCCCCAGGTAGTTTTCCCCTTTCTGTTTCACTTCATGCTCTTCCCCATTTTAATCTTTCTTTATTTCAGCTCACCGTTCTCTGCTTGTCAGCAAGGTTTCTATTTTTTTCATGCACACAGGCACACTAAAGGCAGTCTGGTCTGAAATGCCACCTATAATCTTGTTTTTCATTTCAAGCGTTTTATGAATTCTTCCAAAATTTGGAGGGCCACATTCTGCTTTCAGTTTGCTAACATAAGTCTCATTTTCCTCACAGCAGTAATTCCAGATTTACAATGGTATAAAAACCAGAATTTTGCACTAAAACTGTATTTGCTAGGGATTACAGTAAAAAATGTGTCCCCTCCCAGAAAAAAAACACAAACCAAAATTATGGCTTTTCCTTGTTTATTTAAGTAGTGATATGGAAGAACAGAAGCTCCAACCCTGAAATTAATGCAGGAATTTATGTATATATGTATTTATGATAATGCCTAAGAAGCCTAGCAAAGACAGGGCATCTTTTTTTGCTAAGAACACTAACAGCTACACATACAAAAGATCTAGCTTCTAATCACAACAGCATAAGCAAAACAAGGATAGTTAAAAAAAAATGTAAAATGAGCTGCTCAAGAAGCCATAGGGATCAGTGCTCGAGTGGAACGTGTCTCCCAAAAGCCCATTCCCTGTCTTTGCCAACCCAGTTCTCCCTCACACGGAGTCTGATTTAACCTTCAGTCCATTTACCCCAGAAGGAGTTTTTCCTGTTTCAGCTCTTCCTCCTGTTATGATTCAGTCACTGTTTTTCTTTGAAGCTGAAACTCTTGCTGAGTTATTGTGGCAGCCATCAGGCCATGCTGCAACATTTTAGTATCTGGAGGAGTAAGTTAGGGAGAAAAATTTCAAGACAGTCTTTAAAATGTGTACTGTGTTACACATTGATAATCAGAGGAAAAAAAAGACCAAAAAAAAAAAAGGCTGGGGTGTGGGAAAACATTCAAAATCCATCTGTGCCATAGGTTTCCATGGTAGGAATGCTCTGAAAGAGTGCTCTAACTCAGCCTCATCAAGTTAAGGAAGACAGGAGTAGATACATTTTCAGAGAAGGGTTCTGGACAACCCAAAGTGGGAGGACAATGTTGCTGCTCTGACAGGATGGTCCCTGTTTTCACAGGTCCTGCTCAGTCAGTGTGTGCAGGTTGGGGATGCGCTGAGAAACTAGAATTTTGTTCTCAATCCATGCGAATTGTATTTGTCTGGACCAGAAAGGCTCTTCTTGCAGCTGCTTGTCCAAGATGATGTCCCTCCCTGTTTCCAAAAGCGTTGCAATATGTATTTCCACACATACGGAGACTCACAGAAGAAATCAGCCCAACAGCCTCTCAAGGTAAATATGATCCCACACAAAACTTGCTTAAACCCTTCCTGACACAGCTGTAAATCAAACAAAGGGGAAAAGAGGTATAATTCAGCTTAGAACCTGGACAGCTGCTTTCAAACTTGAAACAAAATTGTACAGGACTGTATGGAATTTTACATGTCTGAGAGACAGTGAAGTCCTTAGCAGCAGTTCTTAGTGTTGTCTTCATTTTATCACCAATATGTGCTCAGCCAAACGCTCATATATTTAGATTTAACCAATCCATGTCACTTAAGCCTGTACTTTGATTATGTGCAAGTTTAAGAAAAAACAGTACAAGAAAGCAAGCTGGTTTTTAAACTCTCAATAGTTGTTTTGCAATGCTTTTGGTTTCTTTCTGGAGTCCAAGCTCCTAACTCATGTCTGTAAATAATAATCTTAGCTTTCATTTGGGGAACAAAACACAAGTTTCCAAGTTCCTGTGGCTTAGGAAGATAAGTGAAAAATGTACAGCCTAGAGGCTTCCACACCAGAAAAACAAATAAAAAAATCTCAGGTGTGATTTGCTTTAAAATCACATGATTTATAATCTGTTCTGGTACCATCTTCGGCCTCTGACTGAATTACTTTTGTAAGCATGGGGCTGTAAATACTTCTCTTCCCATACAAACTTTTAGCAGGGGTCTGGCCCCAGTTCTTCTTGTCCTAAGGTTTTTCTGGTCATACAACTGTTTGCTAATTCCACTGTAAAACTGGCCTGTACAATATTTTTTGGAGTGTTTCGTTAACAACTGCTTATTACAAGGCAGTTTAATATAGTGTTGATGGAATGTGATCTAGCTGGCATTTATCACTGATGCAAAATAACACTGTGAATAAAACAGCTAAATGGGATGTTTTATTCTTATTCCTGATCTCAGTGAATATTTGTGAGTTGAAAAACTGAAATCATAATAATTTTAATGCAAATGAAGTTACCTCATTCCCTCTCCAGCGCTGCACAATCAAATAAAGTGGCAAAGGAAATTACTGCAATTCCCTGAACTTGTTTTGCTATGCACAGAAACTTCTGAATACATATCGTGTGAGGCAGTAATTAAGTTCCTAACTTATTTACTTCTTCTGTTGGGGCTATATCATCTAAGCCACAGTCTTTTGGCAGGAAACCCACTTATTCTTGTATTATGAGATGCATAATGTCCTGAGCTATTCTAGCTGCTCATAGTTTAATTTGGAGATTAACCATAAACACACCTGGGATTAGACAATGGTCTTACACTGCCTAGAAATGAAGAAGTTATAGAAACCCTTGTGAAAAATCTCTCATTAAAACATAAGTGTTGTTCATGAGGAACTTAAAACAGAGCTTTCTTCCAGATTATTTGAAGTAAGGGCAATGTGGAAGCAGCAAATGATGGAGGAGAACTGCCTTTGCTTTATACAGGTCCCAAACAGGGATTCAAGAGAGTGAACAGATTTTGCAATTCCACAGGCTCTCAGAATTTCCTGAAAGGCTTTAAGGTGGATATTTCCAAGCGAGAGAGAGAATAAAATATCTGGCTGAGGGTGATTATCATGACCAGCCATGTAGCCTGGGGAGGAATGGCAGCAGAGGATAAGAAGCAAAAGTCACTGGGTCACAGCCACCCACCTGTGTACTGAGATCAGATTCTCCCAAAGGCCATGAGATATTAAAAGTTACTCAACAATCAGGCCAGAAATGTGATGTCATCAAGTTTCACTGGATGAGTGATACTTTGGTAGCAAGGGCTTATAATTTTTCTCAATTCTTTTGCTGTTCTGCCAGGTTTTTTTGCATACATGGACAATTTTTAAGCAGAGGTTCTGCCTACAGATCATGCACAGACACTCAATACCTGTCCAGAATAAAAAAATCTGCAAGAGTGATTCCAGATGTGGAAACATTTACTTGTGTTTTCCACAACTACCTACACTTCCTTTCTACTGCAAGTGCCAAATTCTTTGTTGATTCAAAATTTGGACTCAAGAAGAAAGTAGTATTTATCTTCAGATAAAGGCAGCTATAATAACTGTCACGATTTTACAGACTTGTCCAGCCATATCTCCTTTATTTGTTTTAATTCAAAAGGCTATAGGTGAATTTTAGTTTGTTAGTGTCATATTCATTGTTTTCTTTTGTGCTTAAATTTGTGCTTGGGTTTTATTGAGGTATCTAGAGAAGAGAGGCTAAGAAAATCAGACTTAAAGACTCACTGATACATAAAATATTACTAACCAAAAACTATGAAGTGATGAAATGCTATATGATCACATGAATATTTAAAATGCAACTTATTACTTAGTAGTTTACTTAGTTACTTTGCTCCCATTACAGATGTTCTAGACAATTTCATTAAGAAACTGCCCTGTTCTTTCATTGTTTAGCTCTAATTGCCAAATTTGTGTTAGCTGCTAAATTGTTAGACTGATATGAATGAAAATGTTATGATAATAAAGCATCCTCAGGCTGAAGTCCAGTGGTATCAGTGAAAATACCATCTGGGAATGGAAGTAAAGAATCTGAGACAGGAGACATTGCCATGGACGTGAGGTTTTCAGAACTCAGTCAAAAGAAGAGCTACGGTCTTTGGTCCATTACAGAAGATGTCCTCTTAGATTAGTATTTTTAAAAAAACATAAACTGCAGTGAGTTCAGCGGAGGATCACCAAGATGGCAATGGGGCTGAAGCACCAGCCCTATGAGAAGAGGATAAGGGACCTGGTCTTGTTCAGCCCCCAGAAGAGAGAGCCTTTGGGGACCTAACAGCAGCCTGCCTGGAGGGTCTTCACAGTGGTGCCTGGTGGGGGCAATGAGACACAACAGGTTGTCAGAGAGCAGCAAGGGCTGGCTGCTCTCAAATGGCAGGTGAGCTGGGAACTCAGGGTGACCCCAGTGCAGGCAATGCCCTCACCGATGGGGCACAGCCCCACAGGTTCTGGACACAGTGGGCAGAGCCAGGTGCTTCCAACAGGGTCCACTGACAGCCACAGTGAGTGATGAACCAGATCCAGGGTCCCTCCATGGAGTCCAGCCAGAAGCAAAAGGAGACAGGGCCAGAGACAGGGCTAGAGACAAGGCTACAACACATGTCCAAAGTGGCAAAGACTGGGTGCTAAGGTCTTAGTTTAAATGGGGCTTGGACACATGGACAGGAGTGTGGCTGGGGGTCGCAGGTGAGACCAGCCACGGGCATTAAGTTGCCCAGAGGGGCAGTCCCTGTCCCGTGGAGATTTTCCAAACCCAACCGGATAAGTCCCTGAGCATCCTGGTCTGACCTCCCAGCTGACCCGGTTTTGAAATGGAGGTCCCTTCCAGTCTGACTTCTTATGAGATCCTGTATTTCTGTAAAATTTAAGTGACAGCATTTAACTTTATCTTAGTTGTCGTATTTCACACATAAGTGCATACATGTATGTAAGTGTCCTTTTACTTACACCGCTAAAGACACTGAGAGTTAGACACTGATTCACTTGCTTCAAGAGAGCTCTACCATACATAATTTCTACAGTCACGAGATGGAGCAGAAAGGAGTAGAGACCAGACTTGTATCTTAATATTCATTTGTCTTGCCTTGTGTAACCTGTACGTGATACAAAGTGCTTTTATCTGTCTGCTTTCATGTTTTGAATGGATTTATCTTGTTGCACCTAAACATCTTTTGTATGCCTTTTGTACCCTCCATAGAATATTGTTGTTTCTTTAACAATTTAGTACACTCTGAGATGCTTCAGAATAACATATATTTCCCTATGAAGTCTGTATTTTTCACTTGGTGAGACAAGTGTTACAATGGCTATTTAATTATTATGGAAGGTAACTGATCGACTTCTTTGCATTTACCAGCAGCGAATGAAAACATTTCTATTAATTTGCTGCTGTGTGCTCTGCTGTTGCCACTGATGCATCCAAACAGCTCTGATAAGAATACAGAGGAACCTGCTACTTCAGTGGATGGGGGCATGTCATCAGGGCAAGAGAAATGTGCTGCATGCCCATGATTTTTGCTTTAACAAAAAGCATAGCAGATGAGTATGTGGTTCTCACCTAGATTTTATTGTTAGTGTTGCTGTTTAGTTTCAGATGTGTTCAAATAGATCAGAACACCAGGGAGGTTTCCTCCCCCCCGTGCCCACCCCACTTAAATAGGCATTGGTTCACCTTTGGCTATTCCTTGCTGGTGACCTGGATTGCCCCAAAGCAAAACTTCTCTGGAGACCCAGTCCACTGTTGCCTGCCTCGATTTACCAGAGCCTCGCTCCTCTTGTGGCCTCTTAGGCAGGTACAGCCTCCTACAGCTCAGAATAGCAGCTTTTTCCACCCACCCCATGGAAGTGTAAATAATTCATGAGGAGCACCACAGGAGTGAGTTGGGTCTTCAGACAAACTCCGAAGGGCTTCCAGATCATCACTGGCCCTAATGGGAGTTAAGGAAACTTCAACTGGCAAATACTATATTCCCTATTACAACTAAAGCAAGCTATTTCTTTCACTGTATCTCAGGCATGGGAATCTCAAATACAAGACAGAGAATAGCTGTTCAATAGAGTCACAAAGGGGTGGTTTTCTTCCTGCATTTATACACTTGAGATGCAAAGGTAATCTTTTCTGTGCAAGTTCACCTCATCTAGAACTACATTTATTCAAAAGAATTCCTGTGATATCCTCCAATAGACCAAATCGAACTGCTTTAAATACTTTGACAAGAGCTGGTGAGAAAATGTGTGTAATTTAAGCCCTTTCCCAGTCTAGCACTTTCCTTTTCTAGGTAAGAATGTTGGTCTCTTGTACTTGTAACCATAAAACTGTATTACATGACTACAGCCTTCCCCTATCCTTTTTCTGCCTCATCCTCATCCTTTAATATCATACCTGATACAAATTTACAAATTGCTTTAAGACTTGTCCAGCACACTGCTAGATGTTGAGGGAAATAATGTGAATTTATTAATATGGCAGGTGGAAGAGGATTCCTATATATATTTTCTGGCAATGTGTGCAGCCAATACAGTACAACAAATAACTGCAGTGCAGACTGCATATACAGTAAAGAAGCACACTGGATTCATTATCCAGGTTATCAGTCACTGGACCCAGCTGCATCTTGGATTGTATATATGGGAAAATAAAGCTATGTATTGTTAAATGCCAAATATATGTTTCTCTGAAACCTGAATGACACAGAACTGTGACCAGTTTATCTGCATGTCTTGTTTTTCTTAATGCTGTTCTCTAAAATAGCATCTTATTTCTTAAAGCACTAGGAAAAGATCACTCAAAATCCGTGCCTCGCATGTAAGATTCAAAACAGCCTCAGCTTATCCTCCTCTAGTGACTTCCTTTGTTCTTAGTTTCATATACGAGAGAGAGGAGAGAGGCTCTCTGGAGGGGGAGAGCAACTTATAACTGCCACTTTCAATGGCATTCCAGTTAGATATTAAAAGATTTTTACTGTGTTGCTTCTCAGTTTTTCTGAAGGTAATCAAATCCTATTATTTTTTTCAGTTTTCTTCAGAGACCATGTTTTCTAGCTTCACAATCTTTGCCACTGCTCCTGTTGATATCCTTCCTGTGTCGTGCTGCCCCAAACTGAATACAGCTCTCCCACTGCAGCCCAATAAAGCAGAAGGACTTGTTTCACATGACATTTTATCAGGAAACATGTTTCATTTTTTTCCTCGACACACTGGCATTGTTGATTCATGCCTGATGTGTGGGCCATTCTACATGATGGATCCTTTTCCTGAGAACATTTTCACTAGCTATATAACTATAAGGGACTATTCCAGAATGAGTGCAGGGCTTCATCTTCATCAGATTGCATCCTCTTCCTTACTGTGTCAAGATCAGCTTAAATACTCATCCAGCCATCCAGAGAATCTACGAGGTGTGTAAGCATCACTTCCATACCATCATTCAGTTCATTAATAAAAGTACTAAACATCATCGCAGCCAGGACAGATCTCTGAAGGTTCCCCATGACTCAGCTGTGCACCACTCAGTGCCCAACTTGTATCTACTTCTTTGAAGTCTTCGGCCAGTTTTGCACCCCTTAAATGTCTTTCCATTACAAATCTCTATTTCACAAACAAATTAAAAAGCCTGAGTTTTGAAAAAAATGAGGCGGGGGAAGAATTCTGAATAAAATTTGAAGTTCAGAAAAATGAAAGACAAGTGAAATTACTTACCAGTCTCTTACCGAGTAGGATCTCAGGTATACTAATAATAATAGGTATCAGTTGTAAAGCCCTAAACCCTTCATTCAGTAAATAAGAGCTGTTTTTCTCAACCTCAGAGAAGACAAGTTTTTAAAAAACAGTTGGCTTATTAGACATTAACTCAGGTGCATTTATGAAAAAGAAACCACTTACCTTCTTTGTGATTCTATTCACAATAAGCACTACTATTATCACATTTTATCATTAAGCTACCATGAGATTCGGAAAGAAAATCTGCTTAATGGGAAATGAGGCTTTCTTAAAGAAAAGGCTTATTTAAAATTCATTATAACCATACAAGGCTATTTAAAATTTCCAGGTTCAGGCACTCTGAAATGACAAGGGTCATCTTTGGAGGAAGCGCTGTTGCTAGGAAACTCAAGCCACAAAGTGTCACAACAGCTTGTAATTTACTCTTTTTGTCAAGGGATGTTGAAGACAAATGTGCTCGCCAAAATGTGCAAGGCTTTTACCAGGTCTGCATAATTTTACATGAAAAAGGGGGACCGCAACCTCACCTCATTGTCCTCTAACCACTCCCCAAATCCCTGAATTCACAGTATAAGGGGAGTCGCACATTTCCTTTTCTTGGAGCAGAAGTTTTTGCAGTCTCCCTTTCCCAGGTCATCCCACCCCATTAAAGACTCCCAAAGGCAACTGGCCCCAATGGGCAAGATAAACAGGTTCAGGGAATGGGAGCCAGCTATTTAAAAGGCTGGGATTTCAAAGCTTGCCCAGTGTGGGAGGGACAAGGGGACTTCAGGAGGGAGCAGCTTGTAAGATAAGACTAAAAGCTTGGCTAGCTTGAGAACAGCCCAAACTGGAGGAGAGGACCCAGTCACTCATATCTGGTGGAAAAGACATTTGGGGACTTTTGCCTGGACAGATGTGGCTGTGGATGAGCCTCCAGATGCATAGAAGCACCAGCTGAATGCAGTAACCTATTTGCATTTGTTGACCTCAGGAATGTCAGGAATGTCGACCTGGTGCCGGAAAACAACCACCTTTCTTTGAGCAGTGCCCACCGGTGCAACACTTTCACTCAAAGGCACAGTCCTAGGGCACTGTCAGCCTCATAATGAACAAATACCTTCAGAATGATTTTTAAGAAGTGAAATGAAAGTGCTGAAGGCAGTTTGCCCTTAACACTGAAATGGCTACAGAGACTCGTGGGCACCTTGACTGTGAGATTACTGAGAAGGTTCCAGCACAAGTGAACTAATACGAAGTAGAAAATAGTGGAACCGGGACATCCTCATAGGGACAGGTTATTCAAGAGTCTCTGTACCTCTACATGGACAAATTCCAGGAAAATCCTAAAGGGGGGGTGGGGGGAGAAGAGAGAGATTCTTAAAAAAAAGGAAAAAAAGGCCAGAAAATGTTGCAACTGCAACAGAATACCAACTGAGACACTTCCATGCCGAGATACTGACAACATGACACTGGAATAGACTGTTCCCAGGAAGGCCTTCAGGATCCAAAGAACAGCATGTAGCAGAAGGAAAAATGGGGAAATGCCCAGAGGGACACATGCACAGTTGCTTGCACATGTGACTACCATTTTGAACTAATCTACCTGCATGGGAGCTGGCCTTTTCATTATTTACACAGCCTAGTTACCATGTTCTATCAAAATGACTTGACGAATTTCACTACATGTATATTTTCCTTGATTAGCAACAGATCTGAATACTTCCTTAACATCAAGTCAAATGTTGATTATTCCTAGCCAGCTGCCTCTCAGGGAATATCACCATATAGGATTCTATAAATGATTTAATGACATGGTAGGAAAAGTTTGTTTCTTACACATCCACCTGGGTTATTCAGCTGAGACTGGAAAACGCATAGCACTACAACGTGTACCAGGTCATAGTTCTCAGAGAGTTAACCAAGAGGGGCTTAAGCATGGAAAAGTCCATATCAGTAGTCAAATAATGCACAAACTGTGATGTCCATGCAAATGACAGCAAACAGGAAGCAACTGGAAATACTGCATTTTACACAAGTTTAAAAAATCATTGGTTAAACATGCCACTTGGCTACCCTAATAACCTTACCATAAACGACTATTAGAGTCCAAATAATCAGTGGCTGCAGCCAGCATTTGGAATAACATGAAACACAAAAAAGAAGTGCTCATTGCGGGACCAAGAAAGGCTGTTTACCCAAACTGGGGGCAGGAAGAAGGCATCTGATTCTGATTCTGCATTAATGGGAGTGAAGGTACTATGAGGTTAGAGGGGTGTGTGCATGAAGGAGAAGAAGCTGGGCTAAGGATTCTGGGCTCTGTAATGATATTAATTGACTATAAGTGTTGAAAATAAGTAGATTTCAAGTTTTATTCTTTTGTAAGAGCTTCTGTCTCTGTAGCTAGTTTTGGATGAACTGTCAGACTCTTCACTGGCATAAAAAAATTTAGTAGGCTGATAATGAGCTTTTATTAAAGATCTTCATTTTGGTTAAGAAAATAACTTCTGCCGTCTAGTGTCAGCCAAAGAGATTCTGTTAATGGTTTCCCCATTTCACTGGAAGTTTGGGATTGCATTTCTTCCCATTACCGCAAACTGTGAGAAACAGGAACACATAAACCACACCAGCATATGAAAAATATGACAGCATTTTCTTAACATTGCCTATATAGAGCTCTTCTGCTGAATCCAAGCAGAATGAAGTCAAAATCCTCAGCAAAAGCTGTGAAATGAAAATCAGTGGAATGAATATTGATTCATGCTTGTTATTCCTTTTGTCCTTCCTTTTATATTCTCCTTCCTCTTTCTTGTCTTTTTCCCAGCTTCTTTAAGTCCAGCTTACAGGTTAACTACTTTGTACGTCTTGACTCTGCTCCTCATGTTGAGCAGTGGGAAGCCCTATACCAAAATATTGGTTTTGCCCAAGTGGCCACTCAGATACAAACCAGAACATAAGAGGTTGGGAAAAAAACATATATCAGGAGTGCTGGATAATACAGAGAGGAACAATCTGCACACTGGACAACTACATGGTTCTCCAGCCTAAGCAGGCAGGAAATATAAAAAATCAGGGCACTTATTGGGTTAATAAATACATCTTATTTCATGAGTATGTGATGAGTGGCATTCCTTATGGTCATTAGGCTTTAATAGTTCATACAGGCTGAAGTGCTCAAAATTAATGACGCATTTGTTCTTAGGGAAGTACCTTGTTAAGAAAATGCTTTTTTTTTCTTTTTATTTTTTTAAACAATGAATCATGTGGATTAATTAATAGCAAATGACCTCATTTTTGCAAGGATGTTTTGTGCTTTCACTCTGAATCCTGCCACTGTAGTCTACACGTACATGATGGAACAGCTTAATAACTATGGCACATCAAACAACAGATCTGCTGTAACAGCAAGAGAGACCCATGTACCTCTGTGCAAGCTGTACAGTTTGTAGCCATAGTGCAAGAACTTTAAAGTGCTAAAGTTTAAGCCAATTCTCTGACATGGAAAGTACAGGACAGACAAAGAGCTTAATAAAATTTTTAGACTGGATGCGGGACTTGGCTTAGCCTTGACAAATAAGTTGTCTGAATTGCTATATTCTGTAGAGACACAGGAGCCAGAAGCATCCAGTACAGAATGAGATATTTGCTGTTAGCAGCTCACCTTTGCAAGGGGGGCACTCAGCACCACAGGTGTAGCCAGCTGGTCGGAGGGCACACTCCTGAAATAGAGTCGGGGGAGAGAGACAAACAGCCATGGAGAGAAGGATGAATAGAATAGAATAGAATAGAATAGAATAGAATAG
>NW_008795948.1:1754912-1789650 GCF_000699145.1 Aptenodytes forsteri
GAATAGAATAGAATAGAATAGAATAGAATAGAATAGAATAGAATAGAATAGAATAGAATAGAATAGAATAGAATAGAATAGAATAGAATAGAATAGAATAGAATAGAATAGAATAGAATAGAATGGAATAGACTATTTCAGTTGGAAGGGACCTACAACGATCATCTAGTGCAAAGAAAGTACCCTGTAAAAGAAAATCTGCAGATACCCCTTCATAATTTGATATCCAATCTACAAGCTGCTCTAGAAGCCAGTAAATGAAGATGTAAACACCATAAAGCTACCAGATGGGTAATTTACTTGCTGCACTAAAATATATTATTAGCTCCATAGGACTGAGGTTCAATTCCTAGAAGAAAACAGCAAAATGGTTACTGATTCATTGTTCAACCTAATGGGTTTGAAAGGTCCCTAATAGCTAAAATTGAGAAAGTCCCCTATGAAAACTTAAAAAGAAGGCCTATAAGGAAGCTCCTTCCCAGACCAGGATGGTGAACTCTCTTATCAACTTTTCATCTTACAAAATGAAGCTAAAATTTATATACTCAGAGCTGGACTATAACAATCTGTAGGCCTGACTCCATCAAAATAAATAGGATTATCTCACGTTCCTTGCTTCAAAGCTATTCCTAGAATAGTTTCTATAATATAGTAATTCTTTGCTCTTTCAGAGTGATACCTCCAAGTATCTGGTGAGTGCACACCCCAGCACTCTCATCCCCTGTAATAATCATAAGACTTTGTAAGATGAGAAATTCCTGAACAATTATCTGAATGGACATTTGCTATGTCTCCTCCTGTGTTATACAGCCAGGAATTCCTCCCCAGGGCAGCTAACATGTCATTGCCTATTCCTCAGGGATGGCAAATTAAGGGGTTTGACTTCCATCTCAATGTTAACCCAGCCCTGGCTCACCGGCTCCAGACAGAGGTCCAGAGCAGGAACAGAGTTCTGAGGTTGCTCTTGTCGCTGCCCACCCATTGCTGTGGTCTGCAGAGCACAGCATAGCAGCAGCAGGAGGATAACCAGTTCTTGCTTCCAGGGAATGGTGTCCGTACCTCAAATTTGCAGTATGTCTCGAAAGCTTAGCTATTCAAGCATACGCCAAATTACATTTAACAATGTCTGAGTTAGAAAGGTGTTCAACACTAATTCCAATTGCATACTCTGCCAAGGTGAAAAAACACTTGAAAGACCTACTGAAGCTTGGTTCCCCCTGCACATCCCAATCCCTCAGTCCCTCACTGTCATTCATATCTTGGTTCATTTGCATCTTAAACATAATTATATTCAGAGCAAGATCACAGTGCATGAATTCATTCCATATTTACCTTCCAGCCTCAGAAAGGTCATCAGTTCACATACTGGGAGCAGCTTTAAAAGTGCTGGCGCTTCAGCACCTCCGTGTCAGGTTTCTTTTGACCTCGTAGTAACTCTGCAGAGACTTGGGGTTTTGTCAGCATGAGATTCTCTGTCAAACATGTCAGCATAGGTGTAATTATGAAGCCATTTACTTAGTACAGCTTTTGACATGCAGTTTCTAATTTATAGATGCCTTGAAGATAATTGCTTAATTTCCTTAAAAGTAAATCTGAAATGGGAATACACTGGACTGCTACAGCGGTCATATTTCACTTTAATGAAAAGAGATACGGACATGTTTTAGAAGTAAACAAACTATGGAGATTTAATGAGTATGGCCACTTAGGCTGATTGAAAAATGAATGAATATTGGTCACATTAGTGTGGGCAAAAGTGGCTTCCCTCTTGAAAAATAATTATGTTTTTCTGTCCAGCTGCAGCAAAGTAGGTGGGGAGCTTAGATTGTTTTGTTTGGTCAAAAGATGACAAGAATATGGAGGTAGATCTGTACTTTTAATTTAGCTTCATTTTTAAATAGAAAAATGCCATTTTGAAACAAAGCCTAAGTTAATTTCAAATTCACTGAGATGCAACACTTGGATACTTGAACATTTTCCCCCACTTTTTGTGGCCTAAACTATTTACCAAGTTGCATTTGAACTGGAAAAACAGCTTAGTTCTCCCCCTACAGCTCAAGTTTTAATTGAATGTATTTCACCCACAAAATAATATCATTCTGCCTCTATTGGGTGTATAAATAAATAATTTAAAATTCGTTGTGTTCACAACCAATCATTTTCATCAGTTATACAACCATACTGCATTTTCCTTTGAAAGATGTCACCTATTAGTCTCCAAGGATATGGCATCAAATGACCAGGCTGTCTTGAGAAACCAAAAAGCAATAATGGCCCATCCTCCTCAAGTGGTCAGGAGTAAAGTTATTATCTGTGTTTACCCTTCTGTTACCATCATTTTTCCATCATACTTGTTTCCATTCCAAGCAGCTTAGAAAGGGAATATTTTATCTTGAGGCTTCTCTTTTTCTACACCCTGAGAAAATGCTGAACAAGGTTATGTCCTGCTTCAAAAGCTTACAAAACAGATGAGACGCAGTGGAAGGAGAAATTGCACTAACGGACTAAGAGACATGGCAGGTGAGCGGCTGAGAAATGAGTCCTTCTGTCTCCTGACTTGCAAGCCTGGTATCCCACACTACAATGTCTTACTGCAGGCTATCTTCTTTCCTATTTGTCAGCACTGGGACTAAAGGATTTCAGGTTGAAATCCAGGTAGCTTTGCTTTGTAATAGCTATAAAGAAAGAGACATTAACCAGGAAACTACACAAGTAAAACCACTGAAACGGGCAATGAACACATTGCTACTCTGCTGTCCCAGGGCTATATCAATGACTGTTTGATGCAGCATCTCACAGCTGCATCAGAAGTTCCTCATTTTGAATGGGGTTAAGGCTGAATTAATTAGTTTAAATATAAAAGAATGAGAAATGAGTTCAAAAGATCCTCTAAGGCAAACATACCTGAAAACACTGGGAAAGATTTTAAATTGCTCCAAGCAGAATGTGAACTTTGTGGGGTTGTTTGTATAATGATCATGATAGTTATCTTACATTTACAGTCTGACTTCCCAAACCAAGACCCATTTAAAATGCCACGGAGGATCTGAAATGTCTTGGTTTAACATCAAGAGAAAATGAGCACTGAGAAGTCA
Source organism: Aptenodytes forsteri (assembly GCF_000699145.1). Taxonomy (NCBI): domain Eukaryota; kingdom Metazoa; phylum Chordata; class Aves; order Sphenisciformes; family Spheniscidae; genus Aptenodytes; species Aptenodytes forsteri. Next base: position 1,758,008 of record NW_008795948.1, read on the forward strand.
CTGGAGGTATACAGCTGTGGCAGTGTGCTGCCCTCCAGAATAGGTGACTTGAAATTATCAGACAAGCCTTTGTCACTTCAGAATTGAATGCCCAGTTAGCAGGGATGTAAACAAAGGAAGCATGCTAAAAAACAGGTTATTGAACAGAAGCTGAGCATCACTAGGCAAGCTGCCATTCTGTCCTCCCCACTGGGAGGTATTAATGCCATCTAACTATTCATCCATTCGGCTCTATATGGTAGCGGAGGCAATGCCACACCTTCAAGCAGCACCCTAGAGGTTGCTGATTTTAGACAGTAGAGCTTTGATCTTGCACTACAGGACCCAATGCAGCATAAAGTTTGGTCCAGGAGACACAAGTGAAAGGAAAGCAGAAAAAAACCCACAAGAAAAAAATCTGACCTTTCCAGAACTGGATATCCCAGTCCAGCCAGAGCCCCCGTAAAGGGAGAGACATCTCTCAGCACTGGGAGTCAGAGTTCTGGCCTTGGCTCAGAGCAGAGGGTTGAAAGACCCAGGTAAGTGCATGAGTGGGATTTGTATGTAACAGCCTTATTCTGAGTCTTCCAACCCACTGGCCACAACCACCTGAAAAGCCAACAACAAATCTCTTGACCAATACAGACCCTAAGCACAGAAGCTGGAATCTTCTCAAAGTAAGATGAAGATGATAGAACTTGCCAAATAGATGTTGAAACTGGCAGATATCTTGAAGGGGAAGAGAAAGTATGATTACAGTAATTAAAACAGTATCACAATAAATATGCACACAGTAGCCAAATAAAGATTTCATGAGTGGTTTTAATTCTGAAATGTCCTACAGTTCCATGCTTTTCTTTGCCATCTTGAAATTCTTTTAATATCTTTATTTAAAGCAAAACAGTACTTTCCCTTATAGATATCTATCAGACAATTAAGGCTATTTTCAGAATGACCTCCATATATACAAAAGTCCTCCATATTTCAGTAACACTGACTTAAGAAAAAAATAAATCGATTACAAATACCTTCAAAAACTGCCAGTGAAGGCACTGAAGTCCTAATTTGTAGAGTTCTGGGATATCTGTGACCTTTCTGAATTGGATGGGGCAACGCGAATGGAGCGAGATCAGGGAATATTGCATGACTTGTGGGGTTAGAATTATTTTTTTAAAATTGTAGATTTTTAAATCAAGAATTAACATAGAAAATACAAACAAATTTCTTTCATATCAGTCATGATAGAAGAAACTGAAACCATCTAATGTAAAAACACAGCTAGACTGCAAGTCCCTGCTGAGTGGGCATTGCCTATGAAAGGTGCATAGCTTCAAAGACCTACAGCAACATTCGGGAAAGGACATCTTGAAACAAAATAGCTTCTGCTTCCATCTTCACACAGGTTCATGAAGCTTGCCAGGATGCTCATGTGTCATAGAGTAGCAAAATTCTTTCTGAAGGAGGAAATGCAGCTGTTCTCAGAATATAGTTGGGCTAAAGGTCCAGAAAAAAGATTAATTAAAATGTTACATCTCCATGGACACAAGAACGGAAGGAGATCACATAATTAAATTGTCTTTTAGTTTTTAAGTTGTTGGTCAGGTTTGAAATCAGTAACATCCATTTTAAATGAAAAATTGAATTAAGTGTGCCTTTAGACAAGCATATCTGAGTCTCCTAGAAACAAAGTTACAGGAGAAGATGTGGATGACTTGTAGATGGCAACTTTGCCTTATGGTACATCAGATAATTAGCAACATCACTGCTGCCTACCATAATCTTTTTCTGCATATAAGTCACACCTGACCATCAGGAATGATCCTCCAGTGAAAGAATGCTATTGCCCAATGCTGTGAAAACTGTAACTTAATATTTCTGAACAGTAATTCCAAAAAACAAGATACCAAAATACTTGCTGAACTAATTTATCATGGCTATACATGGTGGGTTATGTAATACTTGCATGTCAGAATTACCAAAGGGTTTCATTCCTGAAAGTCAATGCCAAACAGATGATTTCGTCACTTGTTCATCGTTCACTGTCTACAACGTAAGTAAGGTGAACACCAGCGTTATGGAAATAATATTCTGTTCCTCATCAGGAGAAAGGCCTCCTTGCCTTAGAGGAAACTGGAATTGCATAATCTTTTGTAATCCTCATCTGAAAATAATTTCATTTTCAGTCCTTTCTGACTTCATAAGTACTAATCAACGTTAGCATATTAATCACTGATTTCCTGAACATACAAAAAAATGTACATTCAAATATGCAAACTAACAGATACAAAAAGTAAGATAACATTTTGAAACTCACCTCTACACTACAAGGGACACCAAGTCCTGGTTTTGGGCGGTGCTCAGATCCCATATTACCCCCTCAGTGCTCCTGACGCTGTGGGTACCCAGACAGTTTGGAAATGCAGCCCTCACATATTCACCTCAAATAAGCAGCCAAACTGAGTGGAATCAGTAGCAACAGTTTAGTGTCCACTGGGTTTCAGACACGAGATCAGATCTCAGGAACTGATAACTCTTCACACTCAGTCCATACATTTCTAGAACTTCCCCAGCGGATGGTTACACAACAGGACAGACATTTATTTGGCTGAAAGACTATGCCAGAGCTGCACTTGCTCAGTTCTCCAGTACAGCATGCCAACAGGGATTACAACTGTGGATGGTACAATCCTACGGTAACTGTATTTGAAAGAAATAAATACGATCTTTATCGACCAATCCATCATTTGAAGACTCCAATGTAAAACTAGTCTCAGCTGGCCTCTCTTACATCTTACAGCATTGTCTGTGAATGGACACATCAAAGCAATGACACAAAGCAGGTAATCGCAAATGTCGTTGCCTTGTCAAAACACAGTGCATCTGCAAAGCTGCACTGCACTCATTTTAGTCTTAACGTCTTGAGAGAAAAGGACTTGTGCCTTGTAAAAGTCAGACAGATATTCTTACATAAACAACCCTATCAACTGATTTACTTAAATGCACGTTACTGATCTAAAGTCTGAAAGCTGTAATACAGCAATATTTATTGAATGATACCTGCAAGAGGGAAAGTGATCACACTTGCTTATTTTGCTCAAAAGCCCACGGGTTTAGAGGATGATCCTAACTGCTTTGTAAAATAACCAGCAGCTGTGATTTGATTGAAATGGCCCAAGTAATTTAACCAATCACTAAAGCTGTTTATTAGAATTACAAAGCAATAAAGATAATCTTTGGTTGGCGACACGCCATCATATTTTAAAAGATTCAGCACGGCCAAGAGGCCAGGACCCTGTGTATATTGTCCCTCTCCCAAGCTGCCAGGCGTACGCAGTATTCACGCTGTAGAACACCTATTCAGAAAACATCTGATCTGTTTGCATCAGCGCTGAAGATCCCCTCTCCTGTTTCACAAATGAGTTTTCCAGTTCAGTTAGATGAAGGACATTTGTGAAATGTTTATTTCTAAGAACAATAGTCCTCTACCCATCACAGTGACAACTACAGAAATGAGAAACAAGCAATAGATTACCTTGGTAAACCCTCCCCTTGTTGTGAAGCCCCCAAAAAATACTTCAAATATGGTTTAACCCTCGCTTATAAAATGTGCTCATTTTGATTAGCACCCTTCTTCATTTTGCAGTATAATTCTTTATCCTGTTCACATTTGAACTAACACATGCAATATTTTACAGTCTTTTATTTTTCCTACAAGATACAAAGACTGCTTTTGCTGACACTTACTGCTGATAGATATCACTTACAGGTGACTCCACTGGTAGCTAAGGAGACACTCCTGATTTTTTGTCCACCAGCATATGAAAAAGTCAGAATCAGACTCATAATTTCCTCAGTATTATTAGATTTATGATCTCCTTCATTTTCTGAATATTCCTCCTTGGCTTATATCCATTATTGCCTTACATCTATTATTGCTACAATATCATCTTTCCAGGAAGACAAATAGAAAGGAAGTCAGCAATGCCCTGTTTGGCCGTTCACATGAAGCTTTAATAACTTTCTCTAGTTTTTGCTCAATATTTCCATTAAGAATATAGTTTCTTGGATGCAGATTGCTTCTAGAAAACAAAGTTAAAGTTTATTACAACATGAAATAATGATTTATTTTCTGCTGTAAGTCAGGGCACATAAAATATTAAAAAAGTTTTTCCACTCTAAGTGCTAAGGCATTTTGTTAATCTGCTGCAGTTTTGTAGTGATTTAAAAAGGTCACAAGCTTCTTTATAAACTTTATAATACAATGCACTGGCATCCTTCCACCAACCAATACAATGCAGCCCCCTCCGAAGTCAAGTGGAGGAACGCCTATTTCTACAAAACATTTGGGGCTCTCCATTATGAGCACTACTGTTCTTCATCACTCTGACTTTCTTATTTCCTGCTCCATTTTAATGGCACAGTCAGGGAGATACTGTCAGTGCAGAATCTCTCTCTAATACTAAACAGAAAGAATTTGTCATTTCAGTTAACTATTACGCCTTGTTATTTCTGTGCTGAGGGAGTAACAACAATTTCTCCATATGGCCAAAGTAGCTCCTTAATAGAGATTTCCTAAGAAGAGAGCTTTGTCTTTCTTACTGGGATTATATTGCCTATGAGTTTTGTTTTGTCTTTTGGTTTCATGCCAAGAACTTTAAAGTCAGACCGAAATACCACAGAGGAAAAAAAATTAAGTGTATCTACCTAACATACCCTCCACTCTAATATAGGGGTATTTACAACAAAAATCAGTGCAATCAAGTAAAATGAAACTGTGTATGACGAGAGCATATGATAAAATATACCACAAAGTAAGGCCTAATAGGTGAATCAGGTTATTTTTACAATGTGCTAATGGACTCTGGTGTCCTTGTACTATATGCTGCACACATACAGAGTTGCTCTGAAACCCTGACTGCAAATGTTACATGAGCTGGTACCCAACCACACAACAACCAGAGCTTCACAGCTTGCTAGTCAGCATTTATTTAGGTAGACCAGAAGGAAGACTTGCTAGAAACTAGGATTGTCTCCTTGCAAACCTGACACCCCTATGATCTGTCAGGAATCCCCTTGTAGCTCACACGTCTATAGGATGGGGCGTTAGATGGGGCAGTAAATTCCCAATCTCAGCGCTAAGACGTTGTACAGCTGCCCCTCATCCAATGCAAGGCTGGGTTTCTCCAGGTCCTCTGAAAGAGAGGAAAGAGGTAGGGCAGAAACTGGAAGCCCCCTAAAAAAGGCACTTGGGGAAGTGCCTTTTGGGCACTGGCCTGGCACTATGGGCCTGGCAAATGAAAACTTCTCGGCACTTTCTGGACCAAGCTGTGCTCCTGCTGAGAACAGGAATGCCAGCAAGAACAGCGCAGGGATCCCACTGATCCTGCTTGGCTGAAACATGACACTTCAACATCCCAGCCCTGCTGCTGTCAGTAAAACTGTTTGACCAAGATAGATGTTAATTGAAATAATTCAGTTCCATTATGGATCTTTCTTTGTCTCTTACTTATTTGATTCCATTCAGAATTTTTTTCTATGTTATTTAAAGGGCACCTGTCTACAGTTTAAGAGCGAATAATCCAATAATACAATTGTAGAGCAATGTGAATTGATTGGAAAATGGATGAAAGCTGTTATATTTAATACAAACGATTTTGTTTCTGGGCTGGCACACATATATCACTACCTTTTGTCTGCTTTTTATATAGCACTTAATGGATTAATATTTGCATGAAATCATCTTGTACCTAGTAGCCTTGGTGATGTGTTGGGAATCCTCTTTCTTAGGTCTTCAGTGAAAAAGGGAAAGATGGTCACTGCTCCAGTAATTTAGAGACAAAGCGTTAGATACGGAGAGAGAGACAAACACCCCTGGTACAGATGGATGGAAACAACAGAGTCAGCAAGAGAGATGGCAGCCTCTGTCTGCCAGTGGTTCAAACATCAATGGGCTTCAGGAATAAAGAGCTGAGATGTGTTCATGAAAGGTCCCTGGAAATCACTTAATTAGGGGAGGTTTAAATTACTTAACTCACCAGCAACTCAGTGCAAGTGATGAATTCTGAACACAATGCTAGAAACACAGCTAAGGAAACTACTGGGCTGGCAAATACATGACAATCATTTGCAAAAATCATGACGTGGGTAAGGAAAGCCTTTGTGAAAAAAGTCAAGGTTTCTGCAAATACAGCTGTGAGTAGCTTAATATTAAAACCTGCATAGGGGGATGGACAGATCAAAGGAAGCTGTCACCACAGACCTGTTCACCACAGACAGTTTTCCAAGCTCCAGGAAGGATCGTAGGGTTTGGTTTGTTAGTGAGAAATGAGTTTGTACACTATGCTAATGTAAATGAATATAAAACATAAATTAATTTGGGGGACAGCTCTCTGAAATGGCAGAAGGAAATGCAGTGGCTGCATTTCATGAACAAAAACCTTGCTTAACCTTTTTAATTAGCAGATAAGAGAGGCAATGAGCCACATGAAAAAAATTAAATTTGGGGATTATACGCTCTGATAGTTAACCGCCTTACTAATTGAAAGAAAAACTATGGTTGACACACAAAGAGTGAACTCATCTACATCAGTGGCATGCAAGCAAGAATGTGAGGGAATTCACATACCTACCCTCTGACATTTTGCTTACTGCAAAATTCTTAGTGCTACAGAAGGTAATGACATTTTAAAAGACTTCAAATTCAACAGCAAAGCTGAAAGCAAAAGCTATGCAGCAACTTCTAGAAACAACTGAATGAGATGTTTTGTGGGTGATATGTGAATTCTGTCCCTCTGGATCTGTTTATTAATCTGAAATAGAAATTACAGAACTGAATGAATCCTACAGAAATAAGTTCCTGAAGGGCCTAATCAAAGCCCATTAAGGTGGATATGAAGGACTGCCATTTCCTTTAGTAGCCTTGCCATGAGGCAATAAATGAATTTGCTCTGGGTGCCTGTTTCTGTGTTTATCTGCTACAAATATTCTAGCTATTCTAGGACTGAAAAAAGGAGAAAGTTAATATTCAAAGAAAGTGAACTTTGAGTCTATGATAGTATAGGCTCCAAAGGTACTAAATTTTTATACTAAAAATTGTATCTCTTTTAATTAGGGACTGGGGAGAAAAAGTTTGAGATACCACTGATAATCTAAAACATGCACTAAGAAAATCAGAAACCAGTTATTAGCTGCCTCTGGGTAGAGCCCAATATTCAGCAAATCATTTTGTATTGAAATTGAGGCCAATGATATGTTTGTATACAATCCATAAACAGAAAATGAGTTCCTGCTTACTCTGACCTATTTTCCTTCTTTACATAATGATTTGACCTAGCCAGTTTACAGAATTAAGTCCCCAGCATTTTCGTTTGTCTGGTATGACTCACATTAAATTTCAATGGTTAGAGCAAGTTCACATGTTGACGTTGACACTTCTGGCCCACCAGATCACACACATCCATTTTAAAAGCTTCTTGCTGAAGGTATTACCGCAGCTGAAAAATGAAGAATTTACCACACCACATGATTATGAACCTGAAGAAAAACACGTGTCACGATATCGCCTTGTGAAAAGGGGAGATTGAAGAGAATATACATTTTATAAGAAAAATGAAGAGGTTCTGGAATCTGGTATTTAATAGCTTTTCTCTGACCAATACACATGGCGGTGGAAGGTCATGCTGAGTGTCACATGTGCTTCCACTGGCTGTAGAACTTGACAAGCTCCTGTGTTAACGTACACTCAGTAGATGCATCCCTGCCTACTAGAATAGTCATAGCGTTTCTCCCTGCAGGAAATACGTTCCCAAATGCAAACAGCAGTTTTCTCAACTGGTAGGAAAAAGCAGGCTAACATTTCTACTCTAGTCTTACTGTCTGGTTGAGGGATGAAGGTTTGATCCATATTTGAGTCTGCAGTCTAGTTAATTCCTATGGCAAAAGGCATATATGCATCATTACATAAGTCCAATGGCCCATAGATTGCAGAACAATTGGACATGCAGAAATAACCTATCTTAAATACCCAGCAAATGCTTCAGCACCACTCTCTACCCACTAAAATATTTTAGGGTGTCTTAATACCTTACTTGCAAAATCATAACTCACTTAATTGGAGATTATTTTTGTTATCTATTATGGAAATAATGCATCATCCTCTACCATCCTGGAAATAATTTTGCCATGAGTGCATTGGGAAGAACACAAGAATCATGAAGAAGATGAGGGTCCGTGTTAGATAAGCATACAGAGAATTCCCAATCAGTGCTGGAAAAAAGAAACAAAGACAAGATCATGCGGTTTAATTTAAAGACTTGTTCTAAGAGGTTCTGTGCCAACTCTTGTCCTAGTTTATATCTACACAAATCAGAACAAAATACACCAGCTGTAACTAGTATTACACTGAATTTGGTGTAAACAATACCATAATCTAGTCTAATAATGTCACCTAACAAGTTTTTTACTATAGTGTGCAAAGTATCCTATATTCTAGGGATTCTAGTACTAGAATCTCCCAACCTTCCTCTGTTCTGACAGCCTTGATGCTCTCCATATTACATTTGCCAGTTCTCTTCCTGGGAATATATCGGCCTTCTAAGTTTTATGACCTTCTATACTTAATACCATTTTCTACATGTTTATTAATTGTTTCAGAACTGACCTGTGAAAAACAAACAATCTTTTATTTCAGTAGTAGTCAGTTCCAACAATCAGGTGACCGCAGACTCATCCCTACTGTTTCAAGTAGCTGATTTCTGTATTTCAACATTGCTTTCCTTGGCTTGCCTGCTGCTTATGATCAGAAAGACAACGAGTCCCTGTCAAGCGCTCAGAGTGATTTTTCAAAAAGCAGTTGCATCCAGTAGTGTTTGAAGTCATTCACTATATATTTAGATCAAAATGTACAATACGCCCCCTGCAAATGACAGACCACGTTGGACATAATAAGCCTATTCTTGAAACACACCATTTGAAGTTGCTTTCTAGCCAGACTTACTTATGAAAGGTTATTATTGGTAATAAAATGCAAGCTTCACTTTCAGGGTGTCTTGAACCACTGAGAACCTGGTTTTGAATGGTATGAACTACTATAGCTTCAAGAGGCTTTTGTTTGTTTATCTTCTGGAGCTGTACCTATTTACAACAGTGGAGAATCAGGATTACAGCACTTCTGCTACTGTCATTAGGAAAGATTTCTGCCCTCTTGTTTCCTCTACCTACCCCTCCTTCCCAGGAAATTATGCCTGATACAGATACGCACTTTGCTGTTCTTTGGTTTTGCAGCTTTCCTCCTCTCTGCAGATCTTTTTCCCTGAACTGTGATCCTACTTTAGATGTGAGTTATCTTTACCACCGCATCCAAGTCCTCCTGCCATCATTTTCATCCTGGATGCAACCATTAAAAAGAAAAATAATCAATCATGCTCAGCAGCAAGTTTATAAATAAAACAGTGCACAATTTTACAAGCCAGCAAGCTCTGCTCAGTACCTTCCAAAAACTCTGCTGTGCAAAGGCCTCCTTATTTCACCATGATTGAGACTCTTCGTCCTCTTATTAACAGCACAATAACGTGCAGTAGGGAAAACAGACCCTGGTGCTCCAAGGGGAGGTAACCACTAAAGGAAGAGTTCATTGAGGGATGGGGCTTTTCTCCCATGTTTCAAATCCCCAGAGAATTGAAATAGGTCTAGATTAACCTGCACATCTATAATAACACCACAGCTAATGATCCAAGCCCAGAGAGACAGCAAATTCAATGCTTCATTGACTTAAGCACTCACAGCAGCAGCTCCCTATTCTGCAGAAGAGGAATAAAGTCCCAGAAAGCCCCTTCTCCTCCCTTTGCTCCCTCTGGTCCTGTTTCATAAAATAAGCTGCCGCTTTGTGGAAACATTTGTGCAACAGTGAAGGCACCTGAAGAGAAACTTGACACAGGGGCCTGTGGAGACCAGACTCGCTCCTATAATCCTCACAGTGCAGTGTGTATTGGAAGAGAATTTTCCAGACCATGGGGAAGGATGCTGAGCGCTGTGCACGTGCCTTTCTTCCCTCAACCTACTGTACACTGCTGACCGCATCCTGTTGCACACCAGGATGAAAGGGAAGATTACTCTTGATCACACCCACCTTGAACTAATGAAGAGAAAAACATGAAAGAGGAGGGAAATCAAACATTTGGAAGCAAAAGCTGTTAAAAAATAAAATCACCACATTTAGTGAAATTTTGTCATCATTGGAAGTCTCAGAAATTACATGAGGAGTCAGTGACCGTGCACTACCTCTGAGACTGCTGGAAGCAATGAATGACAGTGCAAAACATGCAAGAAGAAATCTTATGTCAATTCAAACAGGATATCACACAGGATGTATGCAAATATATTTTAATCTTGCAATTTTTTAGAATCATAGAACCATAGAATAGTTCGGGTTGGAAGGCACCTTTAAAGATGTCCCTTCCCCCCTGTCCATGGGCAGGGACATCTTCAACTAGATCAGTCAGGTTGCCCCCAAGGAGAAAAGCAGTGGGGAGTTTTATCTACAAAATAGGACCAGAAAAATAATTACAATAAAAAAGCCAACCAGAAGGAAGTTAGCTCCTGAAATGTTTTCTCTTTCACTTTAGTATGAAAGCTTTCTCCTGGTGAAAAGATTCCGCAGCATGGAGTGTGCCTATTTTAAGTGCCTGCAGTGTTAGGAGTTGAAACTTGTGACATTTGAAAAAAAGAAAGAAGGAAAAATTTCACTGGTTTGGAAATGCATTTTACATTTACCTGTGCATTATTCATTGGCAATTCCTTGCCTGTCTTTGGGCTGCAGTGGTCTCAAGTGGGACGCTAATCCCATGCCTGCAATTATTTGTCAGGACAATCTCCTGACATTTTTTTTGGTCTCCAGGCCAAAATAACAAATCAGATGTCCCAAGTTGTCCAGGCAGAAATGGAGGCTTTGGTATAGCTGGTATGTCCTCTTCCCAGGAAGGGCTGGTAAATTAGGTCCCACGCCCACTCCAACCATATCTGAATTTCCCAAGTAACCAGGCACCTGGTAATTATACAAAGCCAACATCTACTGTGCTCTGGGAAAAGCACCTCCTTCTGAAATACCCCAATCATGCATCCACTTTCCACAGCAGAATAACACCTTTCTCATCACCTGCATAATTTCACCATGGTATCTAGGTTTGGTACGTGCTCAAACCAACATATAAGTGGTACTACTTAGCCGGGCTGCCCTTAAAACTCTACGTGAACCAGATACGATTGACCACTTCAGTTCTCTCATCTTTTGTCTTACTCTTTTCTCCCACCTACAGTTTTCTTCCAGATGAAATGCAGCAAGTCCCCTACAGGGAGTGACCTCAAAGGACAGGATTAGCTCATTGCACAGAACTGCACAGTTAGTAGTTTCCTGGGTGGACAAGTCACTGAGGCAAAGAGTGGCTGCAGTTTCCTTTATAGCTTTGCCAACCAACTTTGTAAAGTGCTTTGCACTCAAAAAGCACTGGATAAAACATAGGTGCCATTGCTATTATTTTCTGTTAGCTGCCTGAGGGTGAGTACAAATATGGTCCTAAATTCAGCAGCCATCACTTTATACCCTCAGTATGTCTTCAGCTGCTTCTCCCTAGCTTAATACACATTAGAGATCCCACCTGGAGATTTCTATTCCTATTTAAAACAGCTTATAAGAATGTAGGAATAAAGGTAGGAAGGAACAGTGGCACACGAGATATGCAGTACATCACTGGCACAGACACAGATCTCCATAACAAAGAGCTTTGTGCCTCTTATGAAAAGTGAATTATATGAAGCTCATACAATTTTAACCCTACCAGATATAACATTTCTTTTAAAGCCTATGTGTCAGCTTGGATAAATGACTTTAGAGAAGTGGGAACCTTGTGAATCTCACCACTTATTTCTGGGGGTGGCAGGCTGTAAGACACTGCTATGCTACAACAGAGTAAAGAATGTGCACCTCTTCACCGCAATGAAACAGAAAATATATTGCATTCAAATATGATTTTCCTAGCAGATTAGCAAACTTACTAGATAATGGGACACTTCAATGTGCATTTTAATAGGACAAAAAATAGCATTGGTGAATGTCTGGTAGAAAACATTTATTGCAAAAGAATTTTAAAAAAAGGAGAATTTAGGAATTGCCAGCCCATTAGTCAATCTTTTCTAGCATCACTGCTCTGAAAGGAGCTCATTTCAGAGCCTTCAGATTAAAGACTAAAATATATCTACAGCATGATATACCTAGATGCTATACCATGATGATATACCTAGCTGATATATATGAATGATATAGTTATACCATGATATACTTAGATATCTAGATATAACGTGATATACTGAAGTACGGCCAGCAGGTAGGTATCTATGTACAGCAAGCAGACAATCAGCTCCAAGGGATTATCTCCTCCCAAACATCTGTATAACCTCCTACTGTGGGATGTTCCATTACAGACTCCAACAGGAGTTAAATTTTGGATAAGGAAAACAAGAAAGAAGGAAGGAAGATGGATCATTCTAATTAGCAGCCAGCCAGCACAGTGCCAAGGCTCAAGATTTCTATCACGGTAGCGTATGTGAGCAAGAATCTGTCAGAAGCCATTGCATGCAGAAAGCACGGTAGTCCTATGGCTGATGGAGGGGCAGTGATGTGCTCTGCTGCTGGAAAAGGTGAATGGAAGCATTATCAGAACTATTTGAGCCACTTGCATTGCTTTGGTAGCCATGGCTGTAGGGCGAGCCTCTGTTCTAGCTCTTCCACACTACACTTCTCCACATTAACTACATGATCTCAAGACACTTAATCACTAGAGCACTACCAGCCACCAATGCTTTGTGGCATCAGCCCTCATTGCCTCTTCATCTTTACCTGTGTAATACCATGTCTCTTCCAGTGTCCTCTGATCACAATTTTCTAATTAAAGTCACTTCACCCTCTGAAGTATGTATTTACTCAAAGAAATGTGTTCTATTACCCCTATCTTATTTATCCATACACCAAAGCATGCTTACCAGTACTTTTACTTGGCAGCTGTGTGTACATTTTTAAAATTAATATCAAAAACCAAATAGCTTGGGCAGGAGAATGTGCTGGCAAGGTTAAATATGAAGAGTTTAGAACTGATAGGACAGTGTGAAAGACTTTAAATTTTGCTATAATATATTTCAAATATAGTACAAAAAATGATCTACAATTAAATCCAAGGAGAAGACAAGAGTGATTTATTCTGTGTAACTACCTGACTTAACTATCAAAGCTAGCAATTTTAAGGCTAAAAGCAATACTTTTACTTTCATAAATTTTTCTGGGAGCTACTCTGTTCACTGGTTAAAGTAAATAAATGAAGATAAACAAATAAAAAACATACTTTATTTCTTGCCTGAAATCCTCTAATTTCAGCCTGCAAATCTTGGATCTTGTTATACCTTTCTCTGCTAGATTGAAGAGCTACCTACAATCAGACTGCTTCTCACACTAATTAAGGCTTCAACTTTCTAGATAAACTGTGAGTAAACTGAACTTCTGGATCTTTTCACAATCAGCTGTTGTGAACCAGCTCTGAGCAACCTGATCTAGTTGAAGATGTCCCTGCCCACAGCAGGGGGGTTGGACTAGATGACCTTTAGAGGTCCCTTCCAACTCAAACTATTCTGTGATTCTATGATTCTATGATATTGTAAAGGGATAAGGTGAAGTTGTAAAAGAAGATGAGTGAAAGGTGATTTCTGAAGATCATTAACAAGAGGTTCGCTAAGGAAACAGGGGCTGCTCCTTCTGTCATTATTCCTGTGCTGGTGTAACATACACAGTCCCAGTTCACTGATGTGGCCATACCTGCATAGCTCTTTTCTGCCCCATTCCCACTAAAGCTGGCTGTAACCTATTTCCCGGCTGAGGCTCATGGGCCCTCGCTCTCCCCACAAACTGCTGACACAGCACTATAGCAAAGTCCTTGCTTGACAAACGTGTGATAAAATCCTACCGGACATGTCAAGCGCATTAATCCAACGTACAGAAGTACATTAACTTTTAACTTTTAACTGATTTCTGCAGTATTGGAAAAAATGCCCAAGGAATGGCAGTCTGTGTCACCCCTGTGTATAAAACACATCGCAGGAAAAAAGCATCATCTTGGTTGCTTAGCACTCACAGAACCATGCATCACACCGCTTCTTCAAGCTTATATACAAAGCACACCTGTATTGAAAATATACATCAGTGTGCCATATTAGACCCTGATTCACCTCCCACTGACGTTAACAGAAAGAGTGTCTTAGGTTTGACAGATCTCATAAAAGAATTTGGTTTTGTGCACTTTGACCTGGAGTCACATTCATTTGAACGCATATTCGCACAAGCCAACATTACACTTCGTCACTTTGTCAAAAACTAAAATCTGGAATGAGAATCTCTGCAAGAAACTAAAAGCCATACCAAATGTAAAGGAAAGTAGATGGCTGTCTGCACCGGGAAGTAGAATTCTGAAGCCTCGTAACAAAAATATTGCTAAGCCATTTAAAGATGGCTTTTCTTTTTAGCAGTATTTCCATTCCCTTCAAAACTCTTCAGCTAGAAATAAACAAACCTTTTTATTTTAACTGATGCTTCTATCTTATTTTAAAAGATGGAATTTCTAACAACTAAATTTCCAGACACAAATAGAGAATAATTTATTCTGAAATATTTATTGGAATATACTCACTGTTTTCCAAATAGTTGAGTTTCCTGATATTTGTGTATACAGTGCTTCTCATACACCAGGCTCTGCCCCTTGACTGGATTACTAAGCACTGTTATAGAACAAGCAATAAATAACAGCAGCAACTTACTTCACATCTCTCTGTACATGTTTTCACTTTACATACTTAACTATATAAACCATGGCTATATGGCTCTGTGTAGAGGATTAGCTGGAAAATTAAAGTCCTACTCTGGGCACTCAGATACTCATGTATTTTCTTTTGGTGTCCAAGCCCTATCTAGGAACTGATGCGATCTCATTGTGGTTCCATAAAGCTTTAGATTTTTACAAAGCACCTAAATTGCCGTTAAGTGAACCAGCACTTTCTTGTATTTAGCACCATTTGTGACACTTCATACAGTATTTGGTCCCCAGTAGTATACCCACAGGATGGGAGAGGCAGTGTTTGTGCCATACGGTTATACACAAATTTGGTATCTTTCTTAGAGGGAAACTTGGTTAAGGCTCTGCAGGGGATCGTAGCTGAAACTCCAGTGATCAATGTCAGAATCAGAACAAACATATGAGGCTGTCACACCTGAGGAACAGAGAAAGGACTTTTAAAGCAAAATAAAGTTAAACTTCTAATTAAGTTTCTCCATATGTAACATCATATCTATCTCCCACTAACAGGGCAGCAGTGTCAACTCCCTGAAAATCATGTCCAGAATCAACCGCCATTCTCTGTCCCAGGCTTTCACTTTTGACTAGGGTCTTGTGAGTCTCTTTCAATTGCTCCAATTCAAAACAGGAATGAGACAATATTATCATGGTATGGTCACAGCAATTTTATTTTCAGAAAACTGTTAATTCTAGAATAATGTTTCTGGGCTCTTGGGAGAAAGCGTAAAACCTCAAAGTTCAAATATGATAAATCAAAATATTACTCTAGTTAAGTCCTACTCTGTGACAGTTGTCATTCTGTACATTTGTTCTGTGCATTTGGGATAATCTGATTAACATTGTGCTGTACCTTGAAGTTTGCATTATCTTCTCAGAAATTTCAACATCCTGGCAGGCTTCTCTGTTCCAGTGTTTGCTTCCAGGACAATTTATTGTGGCTGAAGCTCCTGGAATGAAGTGCCAATCTATTGGCGTTGCCATTGTCTTCAACAAGCCCAGAATTTCATATTCATGTCCTCTGAAGAAGAAATATTGGTTGCACCTGGCAAAAATGCAGTGCACTGGTCTGACGTTAGGAAGAAAGGTAGTACTGGGTGACATCAAAGGTCCATGTGGCCTAATATTCTGTCTCCACAAACCACTAGCACCAAAATTCAGTACAAGGATGCTTTACCCTGACTTCCCACCTAACTATCTCCTCTTCAGGGAATTCCTGGGCTATATATGCTTTTCTGTGTATTTAGTTACCCTCAGTGAAGCTCTCTCCCATGAAATTGCCCAGTCTCCCTCTGAGCTCATGGTAAATTCCCTTGAATCCAGCAGCCACAGTATCCTGGGCAAGGGCGTTCACAAGTCTACAACCAACCATGCGATGAACTGCTTGCTCCTGTCTGATTAGAACATGGTTCCCATTATTTTTGTTCAATACTCCTACTTCTTTTATATAAAGAGACAGAGAAAAGTCCCCATCTATTTCTCCAGGCTCACTGTGATTTTGTGGCTCTCACCCCAACTGTCTCTTTTCCAGTCAGAAGATTTCCAATTTACACAACTGTTCCTTGTACAGAAGCCATTTCATACCTTTGATCCTTGTTTGCCTTCCCTGAACTTGATCATGCCAAACCCTGACCTTCCCACCAAGTGGTAGGGCCAATTTGGAGGCCATTAGGTGAAGTTCACACAATGTTTTCCTACATTCATCAATTTATCTACACCAAATTCTGTCTGACATTCTGTTGACTGGTTATTCAGACCTGTTCTTTCTGCCGTTCCTCAGAGTCAGCTGTCACTTTTACTACCATGAATAACTTACTACCTCTGCAAACTTTGCTAACCACATTGTTCATGTCCTTTTCCAAGTGACAAGAATAAGAATGCCCAGTAGCAATCTGGTGGGAATGCATAAAGGACGAAGTTTGGTTTGGCTACGGGTTTTAATATACTGTGAACATCAAAAGGCAACTGGCAAGATTTCTCCTAGTAATTCCATGCACTTGGCTTTGTTTGCCTACTGCCACCATATAGGCAAACATGCCATTGTGAACATGTCATATTGTATAAAGAGGAGTGTTGTATATAAGGTATAAAAAAGAAAACCTGAGAGGATTGGGCTGGTTTTGCATAGAGAAGGCAAGAGTGAGAAAACTTAATGGTCTTCTAGCTTGTTAAAGATTGCAACAAAAATGAAGACGGCAAACTGTTATTCATGTCCACTGAGGATAGGACAGGGAGTAATGAGCTTAAATTGCTGCAAAGGAGAAAATGCTTTATCATTCAGGATAATTAAAAACTGGAAAAGACTGTCTGGAAAACTGGACTTGACATCACTGGAGGTTCTTAAAAAAACCTTAGACAGGTATCTGCTAGGAAACAGTGTAGCTGTATTTTTCATCTCAGCTTGGGGCCGTGGATGGAATGGGGTTAAACAAGCAGGCTTGTCTGAACTCATCATCCCCCCAGTGAGGAAATATGGTAGAAGTGTTCAAATTTCCTTGGTTACCAGAAGGATTTAGGCCCTCTGCAAACATGATCTGGTTTTCAGAGGGGCTGAACTCCTTCAGCTTTCACTAGCTTATAAACAACATGTAGGTATTCACAGTCTTTGACACCCTGGACTTGTTCTGCTTTGAGGGTTACCTAAATCTGATTCTACCTTCAGCTACACAGGAATTAATTATTTCTTCTCTAATAATGTTCAAATAGGCAATTCATTTTACCTGTGAGATGGGGACACAGGAATATTTCAACCTTTGGCTGATGTGGTGTTTGTGGTTAGGGAAGAAAGAGTGTTTTCCACGGTTTTGCTCCTGAGACAGAAGGGGGTTGTGGTGAGTCTTGTATCTCTCTCTCTGTTTTGTAGAGGTGTGTTTGTTACTTTTTTCATCCTGTTTGAAATCTAGAGCCTAAAGTCCCTTAAGAAGAGAAGGTAGCCTTCTTTCTTATTAATCAATAGCTTTTGTGGTGTGGGGAAGCAGACAGCAAGGATATATTGGCCTTTGTGGGTGTATTACATAAATAATGCTAAATGGAAAACACGTAGATTGTGCTGAATGCTAACTAAACAAGGACTGAAAATCTCTGTACCTCCCAAGCACTTGTCAGTACAAAGGCAGGAAAATACAATTACTTCTGTTCTGAATATCCCTGACAAATGCAGGCATTCAGCCTGGACATCCATATGTTCATGTGATAACTATGAGTAAAAATATACCTGTAAATTTTAGACATTGCCATAAACAAAATGCAGCAGAGTATCTCTGCATTACGCATAGGATACCACAAGATGCAGTGAGTTCCTCTCACAGATTAGGATTCAGTGCAAGGAAGCAAATAGTTGAATGTTTGTAATACTTGCATTTGAACACCTGCAGTTTCAGGAGTGGGGGGAAATGTTTTAGATGGGGGGTTTAGATGGGTCCTGTTTGAAATCTAGAGCCTAAAGTCCCTTAAGAAGAGAAGGTAGCCTTCTTTTTTATTAATCAATAGCTTTTGTGGTGTGGGGAAGCAGACAGCAAGGATATATTGGCCTTTGTGGGTGTATTACATAAATAATGCTAAATGGAAAACACGTAGATTGTGCTGAATGCTAACTAAACAAGAACTGAAAATCTCTGTACCTCCCAAGCACTTGTCAGTACAAAGGCAGGAAAATACAATTACTTCTGTTCTGAATATCCCTGACAAATGCAGGCATTCAGCCTGGACATCCATATGTTCATGTGATAACTATGAGTAAAAATATACCTGTAAATTTTAGACATTGCCATAAACAAAATGCAGCAGAGTATCTCTGCATTACGCATAGGATACCACAAGATGCAGTGAGTTCCTCTCACAGATTAGGATTCAGTGCAAGGAAAAGCAAATAGGAATGTTTGTAATACTTGCATTTGAACACCTGCAGTTTCAGGAGTGGGGGGGGGAAAGAAGTGCAATCAGAAGCAGAGCCAAATACCCAGACAGTGCAAACTGGAACAATGCCGCTGAAGTCAGTCAAGCTCTGACAACTTGCAAAAGCCAAACTGCTGCTCTAGAATATTCTCTGAACACAGATCTTTTGTATTGTGCTATCTCCCTTTATCAAAGCAGAAATTGCTCACAGAGTCAGAAAATTGATTAGCTCTGAAACAGACACATTTCCATCAGCTTTGGGAAGATTTTGGACAAATGCATGTTCTACAACTCTGAGAATCCAGCAGGCTATTTCTGAATTTTTTTTGGTAAATTAAAACTTCTGACTGGTACTAATGAGAGTCTGCAACATTCCTCTGCCTCAGCTAGCAAGCTGGATGGTCCTAGAGCTGTGATATAATTAAAGTATGTGAAATGAACCCTAACTTCCAGTTCATCTGTCAGTTACTGAAGCAGCGTAAGAAAGGTCTAAGCTCCTGAAAATGAACATGCCATGGATATAGATACGCAAATGAATGCCTACCTTTGGGAAGGACAGGTTAACCCTTCAGTTGACTTCAAGCATTAAACTGAAATGCTATCCTGAATTTTTTTTCTCTTCACTAAAGCTGGAAGCTGTGAATCTGATAGAAAGCAGGGTCTCTGACAAGATTTCAATCTCTGTGACAAATGTAATTGTGCTGACATAATATGTTCAGATCTCTGCAAAGCATTTCACTTAATGCCATATAACAGTCTGATTTTAAAAATTTGGCACTACCTAAAAAATAATGTTGTCATTATCGAACTGATTAAAAACATTCCCATCATCATTAATGGAGTCACCAGCACAAAAGGATGTTTGCAGGAGAGAGCCAAAAAAAAGAATCCTGGATGATGTTATTACTCGTTGTTACAAATTGTTACAAATGGAAAACGAGTTATAAACAAAATGTACGCCAAAACAGTGTATACTTTTTAACTGCTCTAAATTGTCTGAATACTTCCTGTAAAAGCATTGTGTAATCCACTAAAATCCAAAATCTACACACTCATCTCAAGGGGAAATGTACTGTTGTAAGGCATCCTTTTTAGGTAAGGAAATAACAAATATCTGATAATTTAATACATTAACAGTAGAGCAATACTCACTGGGAACTTATTGACTGAATCTCGATGGCAAAAACAGCATACCAAAGTGAGAGCCTCAAAAGCCTAGGAGAAAGAGTAAACAGAATTACATTAATAACTATTGACAGGGGTGAAGAATTTTATATTGCACAGAGATTTTCTAATTTGTTAACTCAGCCTGGCAGAATTGACAAAAATTACATTACTAGGCAGCATTATCTCATGAAACGTCTGCCTGTGTTGCTTTGAACCTTACACATTTGACTTTTCCATTCTACCTAACGACAAAAAGGATATTTATTTAAAACTCCAAATACAATTTTGATCTTTGTGATACCAAGTTAGAAGAAATAAATTGCATTTTTGTAAACTATCATATTTGCATAGTTATTAATGGACATACATAAGCACTCTGCATTTTTTTAATTGGTTAAAAGCAACTATAAAACAATGTACATATTTTAAGCATTAAAGCATATTCCTGCAAATTACATTTAACACTTCAACCATAAAAAGACCTTTCACTCGATGCAGAACAGCGATTGTTATCTAATGTGCTACCATTGTGACTTTTCTCTTTTGAAATCTCTAAACATTCCCAGAGGTCAAATTCTTTGGCATAAATCATGAGTACATTTGGTTTTACGCTGATCTTCAGTAAAGCCTGTTATCTGCAAGAGAGTACAGTCTAAAGCCTTATGTAGAGTTCAAATATACCAGAAACCTCATTTATTGGCTGGTTAAATAGTAATAAAATAAATTGTAACCATTGTTGCCTTTCTGAAATTGTGATGTACTTAGACTTCTATAGGTTGGTTTCCAAAGCTCTTATGAATTTAATAGGCCCCATTTCTCTGAGTTATAAACTTCTGCCTGAGCTGATTTTGGGCATGTTGTTCTGAAATGGTAATAATTTGGCTGGAACAGAATACAATAAATGGTAAAACGGATGACTTACCAGGAGGGCAATTGCTCATAGCAGATTAATGGACATGCTTAATATTTCTGTAAAGTTAGTATCTCTTAATGCATACAAAGTGTCAGTAACCTATTTTTGCCACACATTTTGCTCTGAAACCCACTACGGAAGTGGGTTCAGCCTTGCTGCTGAAACTTCCCTTGTAAAAGCAGAGGATGTTAACATATACACCTGAATCTTTCCTCAGGTGTCTAGTTTTAGACATGGAAAGGCAGAGGTGATACAACAGAAGATGGCACAACGTGCCACGAAATGTTTGCAATTGCCTATTTGATCAGTAGCTTATATAGCTATCTGACACTATCCTGAAACCTTTAAGATTTTTTATACGTGTTGTTTCATACATCTGCCAAATAGCCTTTTTAAAGAACATCTGACAGAGACATAGACCTGACAAGAAGCAAAATGATTTCAGGTTTGTTCCAGTCAAGAGGTTGAAAATTGTATTTTTGAAGCATCAGAGGAAAAGCAATACATTCACATATCTCATTTTCAACACAGT
This sequence comes from Aptenodytes forsteri, assembly GCF_000699145.1. Taxonomy (NCBI): domain Eukaryota; kingdom Metazoa; phylum Chordata; class Aves; order Sphenisciformes; family Spheniscidae; genus Aptenodytes; species Aptenodytes forsteri. The sequence continues at coordinate 1,779,375 of NW_008795948.1, forward strand.
TGAATCCTCTTTTAAAAAGTCAATATAGTGTTCTAAAAGCTGTCTTTATGGCATGTCTTCCTTCCTGAAGGAAGCCTCCCTATACAGTTTCATGATATCAGTATGTCTTCTGGTCCTCCACACCAAATTCAGGCAAGTCACTTGCCTAGACAAAAGGGAGCTTTTGGTTGGATTTGCTGTGTTTGATTAAGAAACCACCCTTCTTCTCTCAAAACTGCTGCTATTGCTGCCCTTCAAATCTTCAAAAGGTATTCTCAAAATTCTGTGGCATACAGAGAACAAACATTTTTGTGTACTGACCACCCTGCTGTAACACCGCTTACTAATAAATAGCCTGCTCTGATGTAAATTGAAGTGAACATATAGTCTGCAAGGAAATAAAAAAAATAGTTTCTCAAAAATCAGAATTGTTTGACGGGTTTAAGTCAAACTCCTTATTCCAGCATTTCCTACAACAATCTAAGTACTCATACTGGTGTGTTTTCTCTGGCAGCATTCGCTTTGAAGTATGGGCATTGAAATGTGTTGCTTTTGTATAAAAGATGATTGCTGTAAAGAGGCAGTCACATAAACAGGTGGGAGAAGAAATAGGACAGCACTTAGATTTGTTGTGTACTGGTATGCAACAAGTAGTTGCGAAAGGATGTGATCAGCTTGAAGTTATTAAAACAATCGTAAAATTGAAGCCTCCAAATCATATTATCTTTGTGCTCATCAGGTTTGAGTCATTTAGGGTGATCTTGATGATACTAATCCTTTTGGAGATGTTTATTGAAAGAAGAGACCGAGCAAACATATGCGTTTTGACTTTAAAATTGATCAGGTGGACCACTAAGCACACCCGCTATGAAGGCGTGTAAAGCGAGCACTATGTGATGGGCAGCACAGAGTTAGGATTTGGGGTGTCTCAGTATCTTCCCAGCCTGGAGAGAATAACACAAGATGCCGGGCACATGAGCTCTCCAATAGTATTCAGACAAGCAGGCTATGATCCCCCACGTTCTAAGCATTCAACTGATAATATTTATAAAAAGCTTTGAGATAGTTAAACAACAGAGCAAACTTAAATGCAGCTCAGGGGCTAACCTTCTTTTAAGCTTTCGTTGTGAGGATCCAGAAGTGTTACATAAGTACCCATGAGTTATTACTCATCAACCCTTATGAAAAGAAGTATTAGGCCAGTTTTGAAGATGAGGAAAAGATAAAGGTTAGGCTTGGTTTATATTTCACTAATACCAGTGTATAATGAGTTTAATAGGAATACAATGCCCTTCATATAACCAGGATAGCTCTCTATCGATGTTGTTATGCAAATACACATTCAGACGAAATCAAGAGCTCAGTGGAAACAACAAAACATTTAGGCCTGGATTTCTCTCCCCTAATTTCAGAACGAAGGGTCCTCAAATTAGATGGGTGAAATTAGTTACAATTCATTTTGTAATACATGCAAGCAAAAATTTGCTTTTCCTTTGTATCTGAGGCTGAAAGATCTGGATTCATCTATATTTTAATTGCTACATAAAACCAACCCACTACAGTCACTATTCTTGCTTTTTATTTTTAATTCTACCTGAGCCTGCTTATGCTTTCTCTCCTGTTCTCTAGCCTTCTCTGGCTTAGATTCTTTTCCTTATTATACAGAAAAGAGCTTGGCTATTAAAAAAGAGCAGACATTTCCAGCTGTACCCAATTTGGGTTAAGACCCCAAATCCAGAGCTGAAGCAGTTCCAGCTGGCCAACTAGTTAAAACTCAATAATGCTTCCCAGCCAACATCCTCATCACAAAAAACTAAAACTATATGATATTGAGGTGTAATACAATTATTGGTATACCCCACTCTCATTTTGTCCAAAGAAGAATCATGCAGGTTTCTTATGGACAGAGCGTGCATATTTTGTGACCTGCTTGACTAGATAAACTGCACCATTTGCTATGACAATTCACTAAAGCTACAGTTTCAGATTTTTCCAACTGGGGTTGACTGAGAAAAGTAAAAAGCAGACTTTTGCTATCAGGCTTGCACAGCTGTGGGACAATATCATATCTGAAAACTGGAGGAGAAACAAATTCAAACTAGTGAAGCCCTGGGGATTTCAAAAACATTGCCTTTCATCTTAGCTGGAGCCCTTTCTTAGAGAAGTACTATTACCAAACCGAGTATAAACTGATGCGAATCATTCTATGAAACTACTTGCAAGACATGAACCATCAGATGTGGCTGTAAAATCTGCAATTGCAATTTAGGTTGAAGGGTTCTTTGATTGTAATTAAACTCTAATTCCAAGACAGGAAAGATGAATTGTCATGTTCTTCACATGGTATTTAATTTTCGGATGCTGTTCCTTCACCTTTTTCCTCTGGAGGCAAGACTCCGGAGTACAATTTATCGAGAGCTATAATTTTGGATCCGACATAAAATAATATGCGTGACTCATAGACACTATGCATCTGTTATCATAACCCTAAACACATGATCATCTGGTAGGTTGAACTTACAGATTCTAGAAGACAAAGCTGCAGTTTCTCCTTTGAATAACATTTTAGCTTCGGTAAATACCCACAGGCACACTTTTTCAGCTTATGACTACAATCGAGGTAAAGCATAAAGCACTTGGTAATTGGCATGTGTCTTTTAAAGAATAAAGACGATCTGGGGTTGAGAGACCCAAGAATTTCACAATAATATATAAAATAGATCTAATCTTTCAGTAAAGCACTGAATGTGGTGCAAAGCCCATAATACTGTCTTAAAATTGAGACTTAGAAATTGAGGCAAAAATTCTAAGATAAGTGAGGAATTGGAGAAAGCCTAAGTGTTGACAGGGATGACAGGATTTTACTTTTTGGAGTTTTTAAAGAATCAGTCTTGGAACTGATGTTAGCAAATGTTTTCACAAATTACATCAACCGAAAGAAAAGTATGCCAATGAAGTTTCCTGGTGACACAAAATTGAGACACAATACATGAGTACATCGTATGCGAAGAATAGCATGAGCTTGAGGAAATAAGCAAAATACAAATTTCAGACAAAATACAAATTTAATTCCACAGAGTAAGATTTTATGGACAATGACAAAAATTTCCAAATTTTTCTGAGCTGCAGACAATACAAAAGGAAATTGACAGTTTGAAACTAGTTAGGATATGTACTTGATATGTACTTGTGGAAGTAAACCAGTTTTTAATACCCTAGTAATTATTATTGATATAATTTAATAATTTTATGCGGTGAACCAGTAACAGAGCTTCATACACATGCATTGATTAGTGTTTTTATTTAGTTTTGTAACAGGAAATTGTAACTTCAACATTCTTAATCACACTTCAAGTCTATTTTTCGACTGATTTCCTTTGGAAGTAAGACCTATCTGATAATATCGTCTGAGTGCCTTCCCTAATAAACTGTGGCACTATTGGTCATTTTTATGTTCAACATGAAAGAAGAGTTGACATTTCAAAGATGATTACGCTCTTGCTGTCGTCACAAAAAATAGGTGGCCAGAAGGAGAACTGTTTCTTGAAGTATGAACCATGATCTCACACAGAAAATCTGCAAGGCAGAAAGACCTCATAAATTCTCCAGCTGTAGGAAAAGCTTCATGTAGCACTTGCTACCAAAGGACCTGACTCCAGTCCTGGAGAAACATCATTCATGTTGCAAAAGATACGGTAGGTATGTTAAAACACAAGAAGATCTTCTGCGGATTCAGTGTATCAGTCACGCGAATTTGCCACCGACAAGTGAGTGCTGGTGCTCATCCCTGGTTAAATGGATAGCTTATGAAGCTCATGGCTGTGAGATACACTTAGGAAATTACGATTTGATCATCACTTCGAAGAAAGCATTTCAACGTTTTAGTGCCTTCCAGGGAAACAGTAACAGCAGACTGAACAATGTGTATCATATATCAACATGTTCACTGCTGCGTCTATTTGTATTTTGCTTGTTTACCTACTTTGCATGCTTCTTTCCCCTAACCATTGGAAGTCGTTGCTCTTCTTTTCTTCCCACAGTCTTTCCATGGCACTGGAAACAAAAAATGGGAGGGAAAGGAGGAGGCTGCCTAAATTTCCTGTTATCTAATCTAATATTTACATTGTTGATTTACAGTGTTTGTATAAGAACCTCACAGGTACTGTAAATTATACGATGCTGTGGGATTTATTTTTAATTATGTTTAATTTGTTAATGGTGCAAAGCTAAGAGAGAGATTTTTGTAAAGTATTTTCTGATATCTGAATAGGGAGGAACCAGTTAAAGACACAGTTTAATGTACATCATAATTTAGAAGTGGACGGGAAGGGTCAGTACCAGTTTATACAGCCCAGAAAATACAAAAAATAACCAGTCAAATTAATACCAGAATACTTTCTAAGCATCCAAACAGCCTTCAAAGTTACAGTACAAGTGACTACCCAAATCAGAGACTGGGATTACCAGGTAGCATTTTAGTAAAGGGAGTCTTCCTAACTCATCCTCAAATGCCACAGTTGCATTTAGAGGGATCAGGCAAACCTCATGAGTGTATTTTGTAAGGTGCTTACCCAGAGATGGGATACAACCAGCAACTTACACAGTGGAGAGTTCTTGTAGGTTACCAGCTAAGACATATTTTACAAGTTTTTAGAATTCTGCGTGGAAGATACAGGAACAGCTCATGAGGATTCGTGTTTAATATAATCTAAAATTGTGTTTATAACCTGTAATTTAACATTTTGCTTTCCTGGAACAAGCATCATCTTTTCTTCCTTACACCTGCTGGGTCTTGAAAGAATGTCCATGTAGACAAATAAGTGTGAGAATGATTTTATAGCCTAGTAGCTGTGGTGTTTCCCTGAGAGAGGTCAGTGCTAGGCTCCAGTCGCCGAGTACCTAATAGAAAATGCTGGGAACATGTGCTGGGTAAGGGTCTCCTTTTTCGAACAGAATTCTAAATTATTCCTTAAAAAGCATAGATTTCATAAGAAGGTCTGAAGAAGCCTTATTTTCTAAAGAAATTGTAAGTGAGCGAGCTGTATGTTAAAAGTATCTTCATACAGGAGTGGGGAAGGAAGACAAATTACGTATAGCTTAGGTGAATACTCCGACAGTCAGGCCAGTGAGTTAACAGAGACTGCATCCTTCTCTGGCTCAGCTTTGTTGTTTGACTGGTTTTGTTTGAGAATATCAGCCATACTGCAAGTGAGACAGGAAGGGGCTTGTGCTACTTTCTGAGTTGAATGGGGCTAAGAGCTGGGACAGGTACTTACCTTCATGCATTCATCAAGACATAGGCAGTCCCGGCCATTTTAAGCACCCTCAGGATTAGACGGAAGCTGAGCAGGAGTTTTGAGGGGCCGAATTTTCAAGAAGGCATCTCAGCCTTTTTATAGAAGCAGTCCCAAAGCAAACATAGGGAATCTGTCACAAATTTATGAATTGCTCCACATGTTCCTAACTTCAGCCTTGTACCATAGCCATTGCACCACCTTCCTTTCATAGCACTGAAATGCAAATCACGGTATTTTGTCTCACCTACCTGTAGCAGTGCTGGTGACGGGACCTTAACCACTCTTCTTAAGTATTCCACAGTGTGTTAATCTTATTTTTGACCATGTCACTATTATGAACCTGCATTTTCTCTTAGTTCATGTCCCTATGTTATGCCGATTTATACAGTCTGAATCAGCCTTTCTAAATAGATTCTTCCTCAGACCCCTGGAAGCACTGATCTCTACCCTAGTCTTTGCAGCGGGACAAGAAACACTCACTGATTCTTAAGTGACTAAATACACCTTTCCAGGCATTTAGGAAGGGGTCTATGTCATCTCCAATGATCATGTTCAGCTTTATTGACACCTGAATTCTTGCTTTGAGATAGTAATGCAACGACCAGAAACCAAGAGTATAGTTCAACATCTGGAAAAATCCTCTAATTTTGTATTGCGAATGTAGCAGTTTCTGAACACCTCGTTTTACAAATCCATGTAGGAGCAGGTGTCATCACCTAATTCTCTAGTTAAAAGAATGACTTATTTAAAGAAGTACAGATGTGGTTTTCATGATAAAGGGACTTTTGGATCATCTTAAGCAGGAAAGATTCACTGTGGAAGATGTTTACAGCCATAGACAAATAACTCCATATATTTCAAGTTCCAGTTTTGTCTTTCTGGTTTATCAGAAATTACAGCTTGTACAGACCCTTACGAAGTACAAAGAAACATCTAGTGAAGTAGTATTATTTTGCAAGAATATGCCTGACCATGAATCTACCCAAAGTACAGAAAAATCTCTTGGTAGGTTTGAAACATCAGAATTATCTTTTTAGTAGATGTATTTTATTAGAGAAAAAGGAAATGTTTAATTAGCTCTAGTCTAGGAGACACACACGGGATGTTCATCAGATTTGCCAAATTTGTCAGAGCTGCAGTTATTTCTAAACCGAAGAAAATATTGTTTCACACAGTAAAGATGGGATAGCTAGCAATTCAGTCTCCCCCATGAAAAAAAAAAGCCACATTGCAGAGGCTTTAACTGAAAATTAAACCTTCATGTGGTTTGCTTAGCTGGTGTTACAAAACATGTGCTTCACAGCTCCTGAGTGTTTGAAAAACAGGTTGATTTAATCATGGACTCAGGGGCTTTGTTCACATGAGCAAGGGAATTAAAGTTCAGCTACTTTGTTGTGGCCTAAATGTTAATCCCAAGGTGACTGGTACTGAGGTGTCTAAGAGATAATACTCAATTACTGAAGGCGATGAAGGTTTTTTGGCAGCCTGGTGCCTATTCATTGCATTTGTGCTGAACAAGGAAGCAACTGGAACAAAAAAAAAATAACAACCACGAATCCTTCAGGGAATGTATCAAGTCAGAATTAAGGAGTTTACTTCTTTCAGCAGCTAAAAACTTCTGGTGGAAAGTGTGATTCTCATAATGAATGCAGCTGCGCAGTGGAGCCTGACAATACCTATCAGGTATTTATATTGCTACAGGGGCAGCAAATATAGGAATGTTTACCTATGTCCCAGTCCTGTGCCAGCAAAGTCAGCAGGAGTCATTGGGCATCTGTGCAGAGGATTGTGTGGCTTTACTGCAGCTAGCTGCTCTGTGCTGGGAAGTTTACTTTAAGCTGTAGTACATGAGAAAAGGCAGTTCGTGAGGAGAGCAGAAGCCCTTGCTTTGCAAGAGCTGTCTTGGCCCGAGTACGGGACATAGCTCTCAATTCCTCCTATTGCACTTCCCCATATTTAAAATAATGAAGTGCTTACTAGACAGTGGCAAATATATTATGTTCCGCTGAAGACCTAACTTTGTCCCTTTTTGCTTATTTTCAGTAAGCTAAAATGAGTAACTTCTACTCTTTGTCTGCAGATACACCATATGCAACACAGCCAGAAAGCAAACAACAGAGAGCAAAAATAGGAATTTCTTGTCTATATCATAGCACAGCTATAAGCAAGTGAATTTTACTGATAATCTTGTACAAGGAACTTCACTAATGTCTTTGGCTTTTCATTTTTAGTGCACGTTCTGAAACTGTTCTTTACAAAATCCTAACGTCGGCTGAATAGTTATTTCGCTTCATGGAAAAAATACTCTGTGTTTCCCTACTGTTATATTTAAATACACTGTAAATTTCTACTACAGACAAATCTTTCTAGGGGACAAATAAAGTGCAACAAGAGAGTTCAGCCAATTAATTGGCTTTATTAGCCTGGACATCATTCAGCATCTTGTAGTTTCTTTTTTTGTTTACAGGGAACACACGAAGTATCTTTCTGTGTACCTGCTTCTCCATGGTCCCAAACTAATTGGGCCAATGTCTCACAAATTGCCTAATTGGCTGAACATTCCTAGTCTTCTGATTTTAATCAGGGACACATGGTGCATATCAATGGCCTGCTACATTACGCCTGAAGAAGATCCAGGCTACTGTCCATTTTCAATTAAATTGTATTTAAAAAGAACAGCAACTTGACCTTTTGGAATACTGCATCATAGGTTTAAAAACTTAAGCTGCTTTTTTTTTTTTTTTCTTCCTGGAATAACTAACTAACAAATAGAAATAAGCACCCCTTATTGCAGTATATCACCAAGGAGCAGCCTTTGACATGGCGTTGGATCCATTGTCTACATCTTGTGATGATAATAACACCTGAAAAAAAATCAACTGCAAAAGAGTACAGAGTTGTGTGTCTCTACAGCCTTGGAGCTGTTAGCATTTTTTTTATAGAAGGACCTAGAAGCCACAAAAAAAGAGTGGGCCTGACCAAATTGCATAACATGAGAGGGCTCCAATCCCAAAAGACTCACCCTTTAAACCGACAACTGTAGGAAAGAAAAATTACGAAAGGCCTTGCTAAAGGTAAAGAGCAGGTCAGTGACAGAGCTGGCAACAGAACATGCATCTTTTAATTTCTATGATGCCAATTCAAATAGTCAATTCTATTAATTTCTCCTTAATTCTGACTCCGATTAAAGCATCTATTATTCCAAGACTCTCATGACATCCCTTGAAAGGCCATGAAACTGCCAAGAAGATTTTACCATCAGCACAATTTTCCTCCACTTCAGATTACAGGAATTCTTTTCATCTACCTGTGGTGACACCAGTATAGTTCTGTGCATGAGCCAAAAGGAGAATTGAATTAGGAGCAATACATTAGATGATAGCCAAAGACATCACTGCTCAGGAACTTTTAGCTACTACATGAGATTTAATAAGCATCCTGTTAAAGACTGAATAAAAGAGATGAGAAGTTTTTACTGTAAATATCAGCAGTTCTGGGAAGGCTGAGAGCAAAAGAAAAATCATGCCCCTCCAGTATGTGCTGGCCATGTTGTTGAAATCCTCTCTGGTCTCTTAAGTTGATACGTTGTGTTGAACAGCTAGCTGACTGACTAAAGTACACTCTTCTTTGTAAAAATAAAAATCTGTAATTCATGTGCCCCAATGTTTAGGAATAATATTTTTGTCCAGATTGAATGTCACTGTGGCTTGTGTAAGTGAAAACTGACAAAGCACTGTCATGTTTCTAGAGCTCAGGAACAGTCACACACACAGCGTGCTTTTTCATCACCAAATGAGATGAAAGCTTAAAACAAAAACAAACATGACAACAAAACTCTGAAAAAAGATAAAATTATTCACTAAGAACAATAGCCTTAACAAAGGGTACACAGCATCTCTCCAGTCTGAGATCAGAGGTGATTTTAGTTTATGTAATTGAATATTAGAGGCTTTAAATATCCTTGACCTATATCCATAGAACTATTCTCTCACCTACAAGAGTAAACAATCACCTACCACTCTCCAGCTAGGAATTCATCTGGCAGAGGCAAGAAAACTACCCTTAATTCGGGTTTAAATATTTTTTCTTCATTGGCAGATTCTTCAATGAAAGTCAATCCATTCTTTTTGGAAGAACATTTCCTTCAAACAATGCCCCACATGTAGCCAAAAGGCTACTAAAGAAAAAGGGAACAAAATTAAACCTCTCAGAAAAGAAGTGTACTGTGTGGACCCTGTGGGATATTTATAGAGGGTCCTCCAGGGGCCTGGGTAATCAGAGGCCTAACTTTAAAAATTACCCACCTAACTTGGGTGCTTGGAAGTACCGCTCTATTTTCGTTGCTGACAGAAGGAAACTTGGACTCTTTTGGCTAAAGTTATTAGAATGCTAATTCTTCTGTCCCACCTACCTTCAAAACTCAAAACACAGACCCCTTGGTGTAGTTAGGTGTGTTTTTTCCAAGCTTAGACCATAGACCATGCCTTTGTGAATGCTAATTCTTCTGTCCCACCTACCTTCAAAACACAGACCTTCAAAACCTTGGTGTAGTTAGGTGCGTTTTTTCCAAGCTTAGACCAAAAATATTTGTGGATAGTTCAGCTAGACTGCTAAAGGCATCAGGGTCCAGGAGCAACAAGACAAGTTACTCTTTGTTGTTCTTCTCAGGTACTCTCTCCTGAGCAACTAACCAGACACATCCAGATCCCATAGCAGCCAGTTGATGCTGTGGTCGCCTAGGGTGAGGCAGTCAGCCCCACGCATTATGACTGCCGCTGCTAAGAAAAAAAGGAGGGTAATTGTCATAGGCGATTCCCTTCTGAGGGGAACAGAGGGCCCAATATGCCGACCGGACCCGTCCCACAGGGAAGTCTGCTGCCTCCCTGGGGCCCGGGTCAGAGACATCACTAGGAAGCTCCCTGGTTTGGTACGGCCTTCTGATTACTACCCGCTGCTGGTTATACAGGCTGGCAGTGATGAGGTTGCAGAGAGAAGTCCTG
>NW_008795948.1:1793030-1794729 GCF_000699145.1 Aptenodytes forsteri
ATGATTCTATGATTCTATGATTCTATGATTCTATGCTAATTACATCCAGGCTAGGCAGAAGATGCAATTTTTAAGTGAAGGCAATTAGGCATTTCAGAGAAGTACCAGATAATATAGTGGGTTTGTTGTCACTGAAAGTCTTGAAGCAAAATGTAGTGTCTTTCTAAAAGCCATGTTTTCCATCTCAAGAAGAATAATTTATGCTGGGATTATGGAGTTCAGTTCTCTGGTCTGGCTTGTACAAGAGGTCAGATTGGTCAGAGCCAATTCTAATGGTCTCTTCTAGCGTCTAAATAGGTGAATAAAGAAACAGCAAATATTTCCATGATCAGCCAGAAAAATATGTTGATTATATTAAAGAGAAAGAATAAAAAGAATGAAAAAAGTTGAGTTTGCCTACTAACATTCAGAAACGGGACAGAAATAAGCATTTGAAGTAATAATCATTGTGAATTATTTAGAAAGTAGAAGAAAATGATAAACACCAATGAAGGAGAAAAGTTCTACCGATGCTTGGCCATCTTCATCCCCATGCAGGACATTATTTTCTCTGTTTTTTATTGTTTTGGCTCATTTGTCCTAAAGGTCACAAAGTAAGTTTATCTTGCCTTCTGCATGAGGCTATTGGACACCTTAACAGATTTCATTATAAGGGCCATTTCTCTGACATTCAGTTGACATTTGACTGCTCGTGACTTCTGCTGAGCAACTTCTTGTGACAGAAAATATGTGCAGATCTGTCTAGGAATCACTACATGTGTGGCGGAGAGTAGGAAAAAAATCTCAGGAAGAAGTAACATCAGAATCATCTTTAACATGACCATTTTTCAAGTAGAAAAAGTGACTATGGAGTAAAGTGAGAAAGGGATTTACCTAAGTACATACAAAAGGGCACAACAGACTTGGGTGACTGGCTCCACTTGTTTTATCTTCACTACACATACAAATTAAGCGATGTGTAAAATGAAATAAAGGGAGTCTTACCTAAGTGTCTAATTGCAAAATGTAGATTTCCCAAAAAAAAAATTTACTTAGCTGGGAAAAATTCATCATATCATGGTTTGTATCATCACTGCCCGCCCTTTGCCAGAGACATTGGTTGTCACTCACCAGAAGGAATTCCTCTCCTTTTCTGAGCACTTGAGGATACCAGCTCCCAAAATGACTTCAGTAATTGGGAAGGTGATAATTGCTAGCTTTGGTTACAAGCACTGCAAAGGACTTGCCATTTTCCTTGGGTTCTTACTTCCTTGCCAATGCAAGCACCTCGAAACTGTCAGATTTGTTTCAGTTCCCCTTAGAAAAGTTTAAAAATAAAAGCAATAAAACTTATTCTTGCAAAACAAAAGACTATGTTCTAGATTATGAAACTGAAAACACAATTTTAAAAGTAAAGCATAAAATAAATAAATTGACATTTAAGACATACCTGACATGAATGCTCTCTCTTCCCTTAAATACATTCAGTGGAAGTATAGCAACTTAGAATCATAGAATCATAGAATCATTGAGGTTGGAAAAGACCTCTAAGATCATCGAGTCCAACCGTCAACCCAACACCACCATGCCCACTAAACCATGTCCCTAAGTGCCTCATCTACACGTCCTTTAAACACCTCCAGGGATGGGGACTCAACCACTTCCCTGGGCAGCCTGGTCCAATGTTTAACCACTCTTTCAGTAAAGAAATTTTTCCTCA
>NW_008795948.1:1796294-1803729 GCF_000699145.1 Aptenodytes forsteri
AAACTCTCCTTTTTTTCCTGAGTCCCAGCAAGAGCTCCCCGTTCAGCCAGGCCGGTCGTCTTCCCCGCCCGAAAGAGAAGCTAAAGACAAGGACCTCAGTTAGCTTTTGCAGGCCCATCAGAAGTTGTGTGCAAACTACAGACTGAAAAACACCACTCAGAAGAATTATCTTTCAGAAGGAAGAGAAGCTAAAGACAAGGATCTCAGTTAGCTTTTGCAGGCCCATCAGAAGTTGTGTGCAAACTACAGACTGAAAAACACCACTCAGAAGAATTATCTTTCAGAAGGGGACCTCTTTGAGCCTTTATTCAGAAATAGAAGCTGAAAGGGCAGCAGCTCAGTAGCATTCATCCTCTAAAACATTTTCACTTCCAGTTGATCTAAAAGGTTAGCTTGGAAGCTTGCAATCTATTCTTCATAAATATGTCCTTCTAACTTTTAATATGATTTCAACTTTTCTTGAAGACCGTTCCTTGCATACTAATATCACAGATGAGAGAGCTGGCCCTTAGAAAACTTCCTGTTCTTTTCTGTTCTTTTGGAGAGTTCAGCTGTCTCCAAACTCAGGAGATACCCACACTCTACAAATTACTTTCATATTAATGTTTAAGTACTTGAAGTATATTAAGTAATGTATCAAGTACTCAAATGTACTCACATTTCTAACTGTGCCAAACACCATTCTCACACTAAACTCTCAATCTGCATAAACCAAGTATTCCCCTCCCTTTAAAGGTTAAATCCACTAGTGTCAAAGCACTCCTAGCAGATTAATCTTCATAGAGAACACAGTGAAGTTTCCATTTGCTTTCGTAAGACCCAACAGTGGTATCTCCTATTCATCTAACAGCCAGAGAAGGCACGCTCAACTCTCTCATTTGCTTTGGGGATTTAAAACCCACAACACTTGCTTCTCTGGAGAATCTTCTAACTAATAAGCCTAGAGGGCTTTACAGGAAAGATTTATCTGACCAGGTAAGAGCGAGGGCATGAATCAATAACGTAATAAGTTAAGAGTCCTGCTCTTATGCCTGGATCCTAGTAAAGAAGAATATGCCCTCGGCCACTGGGGAAAACACAGAAACTTTCTTAAGGAAGAAAATTAAAATAAGATCCACCCTTCCCAGCTAAATACTCCTACCAGTATTAGTGAGAGTCACACACTCTCAGACTCTCACCATTCTCAGTTAAAACTCTCCTTACTTCAGTTTGAAACAGCTGCAGGCCAAGGGACAAAGAACCCTCCACCAGCACCATGAGGGGCTGCCATACTCACTACCATATTGCTTGTGCCACCTCTTGGTTCTGGCCTCCAGTTCAGAGTGTGGAAGGAAGGAGGGCATAAACCAGTATCAAACTAAACCAGGGATGGAGAAGCAGTAGTTCCTTAGATCTCATCACAGCTCTCAGCTTCTGTGCTGCAATTTGCTCTTCTGAAAAGGAGGATGATATTCACAGCAGTGTTAGGAGGACTAGCTGGTCAACACCTGCAGCTAAAGGCGTAAATCGAATTTCTGATCAATATGACTTTGAACATAGCTAAAGGCATAAATCGAATTTCTGATCAATATGACTTTGATGACTGTTAAACATGATCAGTCCCATTCCCCCCTCGGGTATCTGTTTGCAACCCAGATTTTCAGTGGATAAAGCATGTCAAATTTATTATAGAACAGTATTGCCCTCCTGTGGCCAAAGACTATTCTGAAGAAACGACTTTTATGAGGGTTCCCCTTTATTTATTTATTTGTTTGTTTCTCATGCACAACCTCAGATACACTGGGCAATCGTTCTGAAAGGAACTCAGAACTGGGAGACTCACCTCCAAACCCCTCCAAAACCTAGATCCAAAGCTGGGTTTGGCATGTTATGGCATAGTAGCTGAACAGAAAGAGTAAGCAGTAGACATGATGCCAGTCCCTCTGGCTCCTTACATTTCTCCTGATGATGTTATTCACAGCAGAAATTATAATTATCTGCATTCATCTTCAGTGGTCATTTTTAATAGTGACAGCATTTCTTTCTGTGCACCATCAATTAATCAGTCCTCTTCTACCTTAGATTTACTGCTTTTTTATTAATCCAAAAGTAGAACCATATCCTGCCCACTTTCAGAGTAAGAGACAATCCTCTATCCCTTCACTGGGAGCAGGCATGGGCCTTCCAGACCTTACCCAAAACCCAGGTAAGTAAACAGATCCTCTCTGACTTAAATGTCTTTTGGATCAGGTCCTTAGTGACTTAGTCATAATGTAAGAGTTTGTAGAAACACACAGCAATAACAGAGACTGCAATGCAGGTCAGAGACTGACATGAAGCTCCCCATGGCAAAACCAAGGTCCCCCAGACTACAGAATTAATGTGCAAAGCAGAAGAGGTCATCCCACCCTTGAATACATGAAGTACTCTGTGAAATCCCCATAGCTTAGCCAAACAGTATAGCTTAACCAACACAATTACAACTTTTTCATGGGTAAAAACTTGGAGAAAATAAAAACTTCTTAAATATTGGATCAGCCACACACCTGAGAGAAAACTGTTGCAATAAAGGATTTATATATATAAATGACCGATGAATGTAGCTTAAAGCAGTCTAAATTCTTCACCATTATGTCAAAGTGCTGTTGAAAATCAAGTTACAGTTTCTGTAAAGATTAATTGCACTCAACATATTCCATGGAATGTGCTTGACCTGATCTATTTTACCTGCCAATAGTCAGTTAATATGACTCAGCTTTTCTGTCCAGCTGTCAAGGCTGGAGAAATAAGGATAAGCATCTCCGTCTTTCTTTTATGATTGCCAGCTATGCAGTGCAAGAATGACTTACCTTTTCCTTCTCACAGATGGTCATTATCTGATAGCCACTGTCAGTGCTGCAACAAATTTAAACAGAGTATTAAAAATAATTACAGTTATGGAATTGTAAACTTCTAACTGTGACTATGCATGTCCAACCCTCATGGCTTTTCTGAGGCATGGAACAGAAATAATCCCATGTGATCAATATCCCTGCTACAGCAAAAGAAGAAGAGTCAAATCTTATCACTAGCTCTGATTTTAAAAAATGTGGCAAAGACCCATTTTCTAGAACTGATCTATGTCATCTTTAGGGTGTGGTGATAGGGAAGAAGTCCCCTATGAATTTTAATAGGTCAGAATCAACTCCAAGACAACATGTGTGGCTTTAATCAAGTCTGACTTCAATATATACATATGTTTCAGTATTTTCTACACTGGGATTTTTGTGTTCACCATTCAAGTTGGAGAACCCACTCGGACATAATCCATACAGCCGGAGAAAGTTAAGGAATACATCTGTGCTCAAAATACTCAAAAGTATTTTGTTTCTGGAAAACATACAGCCCAAAACAGAGGATGAATAGGAATCCTGGGCCACAACTAACTTACTCAGCCATAGCCGTAGTTTTTCAATGCACTGGAATGCACTTAACAATGCACACTCCATAACACAATTTTGTTCTGATTAAAATAAAATCAACTTTTCTTTCAGATAAGTATTGACAGCAAATTTTTCTCACTGCTCAATATTTATTTCTGATCAATAAATTTTAATGATCATCTCAAGAGAAACAGTATCTGCTTAGCATTAGGTTCCAGAAGAGTCTATAGAATGTGATGGAAAATGAGGACTACATACCCAGCTGGGTACATATAGAGGGAGGGCAGGATAAGGAATAACTCTCATTCTCTTGGAAATATCTGAAAAGGATTTTTACTCATGCTTCGCTTCCAAGAACACTTTATGCAGACCAAGCATACAGAACTGCAGCCTGGAAGGAAGGAGAATGTTTGAAAAGGTTTTATCAACAAGGTCACAGTGAACACTGCTCACTTGTTCATTAATTCTGTGTAATAAATGTTTATAGATATGTGCCAGTTAAGATGACACTAGAGAAATTAGGCTTGCTAGCATTTGGTTTAATTGGGCAGATCACCAGTGTCTTTTGAATGGAGATATAACAACAACAGCATTTTTCCAGCTCAAGCTCCACTGCTGTGTTACAGCAAGGATGTTCACTGGCCACATCTTTCAGCAACATGTCCTTTAGCACAGGTGAAGATAGACAGACATTCAGATTTCTTCTGGGAACCCTGAAGACATCCTCCATTTCCTTTTGTGTACCTTCTTCCTAACCGTGTGGCAGCAAACAGCCACATCTGGATGTTGCTACTCGCTCCCAAGTGAAGCAGATTTTTGATTGTTCACTTTATTTTTCCATCTTTCCTGATCAGTTTTTATTTTGGATGCTATCTAGGAAAAACAAATAGAAATGATTAAGTGGCTCACATTTAGATTTCCATTTATTTATATTTTTGGCTGGTAGATTTGTCATCTGTAGTGCTTGATATTAGTTATGATACATTTAACACTATCCAGAACCATTCTTTTCGTTTAACCACTTTTCTCCAGAAAACAATTTTCTTGACAATTACACTGATTTCTTTTTTGTTGGTAGTCCATCTTGCAGAAGCAACAGAATCCAATTGAAACAACTGGGTACAACAGCAGGATGCCACCAGCTAATGCAGGTTTGTCTGCCTCTCTTCTTGCTTTTTGACCCAGACTATAGCAAAGAAAGTAACTTAACCATCCCTCCCATAGCTCACGCTCACCTTTTATCTTATATTCGTAAGCTCAGTATTTCTTGCTCTGTTGTATAATCCTACCTGCACTCCTTCTTCACAGCACATCTCTACTTGGATAGTGTGTATTTCAGGCAAGGAGCAAGTCTCTTCTTCTGGCTCGTTAGTTATTTTTCAGGCTGTCATAACACTGCAAGCTAACAAGATGATGAGAACTGCTCTCATTCTTGAGACTGGTGTGACCTCATCTCCCTCTACAATTATTGTTCTTTTGGGTTCATTCCTCCTGAGCAGATGTTCAGTCACTGCTACTTAGACTTTTTACATTTGAATGCCTCATAGACAATAAGGATAACAAAATACCCTGAAATCAGTGTTTGGCTGGTGAAGTCGTCCTAACTCAACTGCGGCCTCTCTCTCCTTGAGGAATTTCTCTGTGATGCTCACTGGGAAGAACTAAGATCTCAGACAGTAGGTGATGTAGATTTTTTTTCCTAGCTCTGAAATCCTCTCTTTGAACTTTCCACAGGAAGAGTAGTATTTTCAGCTGGACTAGAAGATCCAATCTGTTTATTTGGCTTAGTTTTCTACAGCTCCCATGACCCTTCTTCTGCCTAAACAGCTGAAACTTCAGGAACAGTAATGAGAATGAAAACTACTCCTTTTATACGCTCGAGTGTTCATGCCAGAGCTTGTAATACTCTAAAATGCCAAGCCACCTCTGAAGGCTGCTCACCAAAAATTCAATCCCCCATATAACAGTAACTTGAAAAATATTGCTGCTTCTCTTCAAGAGTTCTGATAACAAATATGCCAGAAAATAAAATGTTTTCTGTATGTCTCAACAGATATAAAAAAGATACTGAGCCACATCTGAATAATGCAGAACTGTGACATACAACTCTTCCTTGCGCATCTAGGAAAAGAGTGCCAGAAGTTCAAATAAGTTTTGAAAGGTATAGGTATTGCTTGGTAAAGTTTGAAAGCTATACATGCAATGGAGGAGGAATGGGAGGAAAATAAAGGGATGCAAGCATGTGTTATGCAGGTATACTTAGAAAGTTGTGATGTGAACAGTAAAGGAAAAAATGAAGGAAGCTCATGAAGGTATGCAAACAAGGAATGGCATAGCCAAAGTTAGATGGGAAGAGGAAGAAGCAAGAGAGGCAGAGAAGCAAGAGGCAGAAGTGATTCAAGGTGGCAGCACAGCCAAACATGAACACACAGGTACACTTGCTCAATACCGAAGACCTCCTATTGTCACACCTCACAGTGACAATCAGCAGTCCAGAAGCCATCAGAATTGCTGTACTACATTTTTGTGGGAGAAACAGGGATCAAGTTAAACTGCAACAATACTTTTAAGGAGTCCTTAACTAAATTCCTGACAAAAAAGGACACAGTTACTCTGATAGAAAACTGATGTAAAGGAGCACATCTGCCAGGTTTGTTTCTGTACTGCACTGCTGAATTCCAGAACGGATCATTCAGGAGGAACAGAGTTACAATTAATTATTTGTAATAGTCTTATGAGAGAAAAATACAGCACTTAAATATATGGTATTCAAAGACATGGCACGTGGCATTTTTCAGAATCCTTTTTGTTATTTCATGTTCTGTTTCCTTAAACTGTTCTTGCATTTTTTATTGAACTAGACCTAACCATGAGTTGCACTGATGGGCTTCATCTCAGAGAGGAGCTGCATTTCACTGGCAGGTGAGATACCTGTTAGCAATTCATCTGTTTATTTTACATTCATTGTTTATTTTATACTAATAATTCACAGCCCAAATTCTATTAAAAAATTACCTATATACTTAATATTAAAAATGCAAGTAGTCTTACAACAGTAAAGTCCATGCTGGTACCAGAATTATAAAACAAAGACCGTTTCTGGGATTCTGAGTGCTTGAGAAACCACCTCTTATTTCAAATCTTGAGCTTATTCAGTACCTAAACTCTGTCTCATTGAAACAAGTCAAGATTCCATCTACAAAATCCTTATTATCCCCTCCACATTTACGAAGAAAGAAAGAGCCTATAAAAACATGTGTTGGGAATTGGAAAAAAAGAAAGTTGGATTCACCGCAGCAGCCAGAAGTCATCTAGAGCTGTAGTCAGGAGCACTAAAACAAACAGCCAAGAATGCCAGTGAGTACTTTGTTTCCTCCCTAAACAAGTCAAGGTTCACTTTAATCAGCCGTAAAGATCATTTCTAGAAGGGCAGAATTCATAAACTGGTTTTCATACACTTACCTTTCACATCAGCCCTAAACAGTTTAGCTAAGGAAGTAATTTCAGTAAGATAATGGCAACAGAAAGCTGTTACCACTTATGAAATTAACTACTCTAGAGAGATGTTTTGCAATAATATTATACCAACACTGCTTTTTTCTTTCACTAAAATTAAGTGCAAAGAAAGGATCCACTTTATGAGAATACATATTTAAAAATAAATTCCAAGCTGGTTAGTTCTCTTTGACGTTCCACTAATTCACATTAAGGACTGTCGTTGTTTAACCTCAGTCGGCAACTAAGCACCACGCAGCCACTCGCTCACTCCCCCCTCCCCCGGTGGGATGGGGGAGAGAATTGGAAGAGCACAAGTGAGAAAAACTCATGGGTTGAGATAAGAACAGTTTAATAATTGAAATAAAATGATAATAATAATAATAATACACAAAGCAAGTGATGCACAGTACAATTGCTCCCCACCCGCCGACCGATGCCCAGCCCCCAGTGGGATGGGGGAGAGAATTGGAAGAGCACAAGTGAGAAAACTCATGGGTTGAGATAAGAACAGTTTAATAATTGAAATAAAATGATAA
>NW_008795948.1:1811553-1867227 GCF_000699145.1 Aptenodytes forsteri
ACAGAAAAGGAAGGGAAAATAATAATAATGATAAAAGAATATACAAAATAAGTGATGCACAGTGCAATTGCTCACCACCCGCTGACCGATGCTCAGCCAGTCCCCGAGCAGCGGCCCCCCCGGCCAGCTTTCCCCAGTTTAGGTACTGAGCATGACGTCCCATGGGATGGAATGTCCCTTTGGCCAGTTTGGGTCAGCTGTCCTGGCTGTGCCCCCTCCCAGCTTCTTGTGCACCTCCAGCCTTCTCAGTCGGTAGAGCATGGGAAGCTGAAAAGTCCTTGGCTAGTGTAAGCATTACCTAGCAACAACTAAAACATCGGTGTGTTATCAACTTTGTTCTCATCCTAAATCCAAAACACAGCACTGTACCAGCTACTAGGAAGGAAATTAACTCTGTCCCTGCCGAAACCAGGACAAGGACATACATAGGAAGTTAATGTAATAACAAACATTTCCCCAGTTCATCTTTTCGACATGTTATGCAATTCATTTTCTTCAGTTTGATGTTGATTAACTTTCTGCTTGAATGCACAGAATTAAATCCAAGAAAAATAAAGAAGCTATTTCAGAAAAATAAAACAGTTACATAGCTTAACTTAATTTAAATGGACAAAATTATTAAAAAAAAAAAAACAACCAGTTTCATCCACACTGCAACAGAGTAGTTTTCCTATGATTCAGACTTGGAACAAAGCAGACCTAAAACTTCCGATGCTGGAAAAGGATACATTATCTGGGTTTGCTTGGACAGGGAACTAAGAGTCACCCATGCAGAGAACCACAGAGACAGACGCTGTGATGAAGTCTGCTTCTCTGAGCTGAAAACGGAGTTTGCACAGAGAAGGAAGGTTTACAACAATGTCTCAAGTATAGCTGTAAGCCTCTGGGACGTTTGAGGAACGAGTGTGTAAAGTGCTTTTAAGACAACTGTGACTTTCCATCACAGAGAGCTACTGCAGACTCCTTAAGGGAATATCAGAGGAATCCAGGTCCTGTTAGCCCTGCTGAAGTAGTCAAAATTGATGTCTGAAAGCTGACTCTGACCTTGGTCTGAGATTTACAGAACAGAACACAGTGAAGGAACAGGCTTAATCCCTTGACAAACAGGATTGTGTCTTTGATGAGAGATTTCAGCTCAGGTAGTCCAGATAGATTCTCTCTGGCTGTTTTTTCCTGGAAAACCTAAAGCACACACCTGAACAAATG
Source organism: Aptenodytes forsteri (assembly GCF_000699145.1). Lineage (NCBI taxonomy): Eukaryota > Metazoa > Chordata > Aves > Sphenisciformes > Spheniscidae > Aptenodytes > Aptenodytes forsteri. The sequence continues at coordinate 1,812,760 of NW_008795948.1, forward strand.
GTCTTTAATTTAAGGTGAATTAGAGTATAAATACGGAACTATATATCTCTGTGAAAATGAATGTATAAGATCCAGAACAAAGCTTTCTCTTCTGTTACTAAAAGAAAGTAAAAGAAGAAATAGAATCCCTCCATGTTTACAAAACCATACTGAGAGGCAGACTCCAGACACAGAGAATGTTTTGCGTCACCAACTGAGCAAAGACAATCAGGCATCTCCAAAACCATCTTGATTTGGAAGGTTCCTGGGCTATCAATTCCTGACATTAACCCAAGAGTGTTTCACCAGCATGGACCTGGATCTTTATAGAGCCAAAAAGATTCTAAACTACTAAGAGCTAATCCGAAATACAAATAAAATCCTGCAGATGCAAGTAGAGCCAGTAGGATTATACATAGTGTTAAGGTACATTTGTGGCTCTTCACAAGATCAGGCTGTATCTAACTGCTGTGATATGTACCGTAGGAAGCTTTGGTTTGCCACCACCATTAAAATGGGATAGACAGATGCTTCCAAGCCAGTTTTGCCTTCCCACCACATTTCTTACACTTCTTTGGGACCAAATCTTGTCATTTAGGGAGCCTGTATACTCTCTTGCAGAACAAGACAGCTGATTTTAACCCGTGGATGGAGGATCTCCAGTTATCTTAGATCAACCTTGGCTAAACTCTACTATTTAACACACAAAATCAAGGGAAAAAGTCAAGATGTTCAGGAGGGTGAAATCTAGAATTGTTACCACCAAAACGGTATTATTTACCCACTGTCAAAAATAGGCATTGTACCAAGACCGACGTTGGTATGCAAAGGTACTGTGGTATCTCAGATGAAGCTACAGACAAACCTTGACTATTTGGAGACCCATTTATATATTCTTCTATTTTTATTCTGTAATATTTAATAATCACAAAGTTCTGAGGTTGTTATAGACTGCTAAAAAAAACCCACCCCAAAATCCAGAAAGTAGGAAATGCTAGACTTTCATAGATGAGAGCAGAACTGTACAGAAGTCTGTAACTGGGGGAACTTTTGAGTTAGATAGTACCTGAGCTTATTTTTCTTGTTTGCTGCTACATTCTTTAGAAAGGCATTACAACTATTGCTTCTCTTCAAAATGGATAGGGAAGGAAAAGTTAGTCTTTGAGCACCTGTCCAAGATATCTGCAATGATGTGGTTAATTTACTAAAGCACTAAATAGTGCTGGGATCTAGACTAATCTTCTAAATGAGGAAAAGCATAGTTACAGCACAGATATAATAGGTGTCTGATAACTAATCTTAATCAAGAAATTTAGGATTCATAATTGCTTGTCATTCTCAAAACTTTCATTGAGTTTTGTAGTGCATCTTTCTGAATGGGACCATAACTATACATATATATTGCAGACAAGAGCCAATTATTATTGCTTTTATAGTTTGGATACACTTGTCCAATTTAGATAAGCACAAAGGATCTATTTATTATATTAGCTCAATGAGGATAAAAGGTCAGTCAAAGGGCAGCTTCTATCTTAACTAAAAGGGAACTTGACCTCAAAAACAGCCTACAAAGAAACAAACAAAAAAAACCCAAGATAGTATCAAAATTATTTGCCTCCCCTACATAAAAATGTCATAAATTTATTTAAATTAGAACTGAAAGACAAGTGTACATGTACTTTTTACCAGGACAGACAAGAAAGGGAGTGTTTAAGGAGATGGTTAGTGGTGGTTTACAATTAGTGTTAGGTTAAAGAGGAGGAGGAGGGCATAATTTGTTGCCCAGTATGCCATTGGATATTCTCAGCAGAGACAAGGGTACCTTACAGTAAAGTAATTAAATCAGTTTTGGAACAGTTACGGGTCACCTAGCTCAGGCTTCGGCTTGTGCTATTATCTAGTTAAACATTTAGGAAAATAATGAGTTTATGATTTGGATATATTGTTGGGATACTGCAGACTTACAAAACCAAGGATAAAATCAGGGTCTGCAGATACTAATAGTTATTTTCATTTTTTGGTCTTTGTATTGGTCCCAAGATTATGTTTAAGGTTCTGTTAAATATGTGTAAGACCCTTCCATGTTTTTAAATATAGAGAAGCAGGCAGAAAGTTAGCAGAATTCAACTTACTCAGACCACAACAGCATGGAGTGGAGTGTTGACCGTAAAACATACTATTGGAATATCTTTTCAAATAGGTCCAGGTTTGCCATAATACAAGTTAGGACTTTCTTATAGTATATACTATACTTCGGGAAATTAAACATCAGTAATTTCATTTCACTGGTGGATTATGCATATCTGCAAAACTAAAGATCAGTGAGGAGGGATAATGGATATGTTTAGTTTGTATTGAAGGCTACAGCTGGGGTTAAGTTTAAGGACAGGAGTAGGAACAGAGAGAACTGGGAAAGTAGAACTCGCATTATTCGTGGATCTTCTAACCCTCAGAAACAAAGAGAGGGAAGGAGTGATGAAAAAGAGCTGATAATTATATTAAAATCTGATAAAAGCATAAATCATGTAATTCAGGCTTGGGCTAGGAGAAAAGGGGGAAATTAAAACTTTATGAATTTAAATTGATGGATGCTGCATACCTCAAAAACCTAAACGGGTGATGGAATTATGCAGATAAAATTGTTTTTCAGAGTTTCCAACTACAAACTGAATTGCAACTGGTGTTGCAATTGTATCTTGGGCTTCATCAAAAGAAGCATGGTCAGCAGGTCGAGGGAGGCGATTCTCCCCCTTCACTCCGCTCTCATGAGACCCCACTTGGAGTACCGTGTTCAGCTCTGGGGCCCCCAGCAGAAGAAAGGCATGGACCTGCTCGAGCAGGTCCAGAGGATGTCCACGAAGATTATCAGGGGGCTGGAGCACCTCTCCTATGACAGGCTGAGAGAGTTGGGGTTGTTTTAGCCTAGAGAAGAGAAGGTTCCGGGGGACTGTATAGCAGCCTTCTGGTACTTAAAGGGGGCCTACAGGAAAGATGGGTAGGGACTCTTGATCAGGGAGTGTAGTGACAGAACGAGGGGTAACAGTTTTAAACTGAAAGAGGGTAGATTTAGATTAGGTATTACTGGGAGGGTGGTGAGACACTGGAACAAGTTGCCCAGAGAAGTTGTGGATGCCCCCTCCCTGGAAGCGTTCAAGGCCAGGCTGGATGGGGCTTTGAGCAACCTGATCTAGTGGAAGGTGTCCCTGCCCATGGCAGGGGGCTTGGAAGTAGATGATCTTTAAGGTCCCTTCCAACCCAAACCAATCTATGATTCTATGATTCTATGACTGGACTCTGTTGCCATTCTCTAGGGCTGGAGCGGTGGTCTCAGGCTGCAGCCTGGCCTGCCACCCTCCCCATCCCCAGGGTGAACAGAGTATTTACACCTCTCTAAGGATTTTAGTTTTGGCTGTTGTCTGCAGCTTCTTGACAGTCAAGTTGTTGCAATTACTGCTTGCCCACTTCTTCCCAAGCAGGACAACTTCATCCAATTTAGGCTCTCTCTAATGGCTTAGCCCAAAAAAAGCAAATACACCGGTGTCAGGGAGGAGATAGGGCATTAAGAGTAGAAGCTGGAGGGAGGAAAGGATTCTGCTGGCACCCACTGAGATCAGCTCATTGCAGCCTTGCAGATGAAAGCTCGAGGAGATCGTAGCATGACTGAAAAGGGGCAACATTTGCAATCCCAGAGGGTAATTCCCAAACACCCCCACCAGTGCACGCTCAGAAAGCAAGCTGCAAAACTTGCTACTTCCTCCTTTTTTTTCCTTTTTCTGGCCTTGCCCTGATTTTCCTCAGGGCACTGGTTATGCAGCTTCATGCCCCAGCCTGGCTCTTGGCCAGCGGGGTCTTGGCCAGTGGCAGGGTTGGTGTCGCAGGAGTTTGGGCTCTGGCCAGTCCCTGCCAGGCACCCAAATGGAATCTGAAAGTCACAGCTCCATGGCTGGCGCTTCCCCTTCTGCGGTTTCCTTGCCAGCTCCAGCTCAGCAAAACTGGGTGATCCCGACATAATTTCCCTGGTATGATGCACTCATTTTCTCCCCTTGAAACTCTAGGGGGGATAAAAGGAGGGCAGTGGCAGCAGAGGCCAAGCATCGTGCAGAGGAGAGCCCTGCAGCTACCCCAGCTCCAGCCCCCCTCGTGGTTCCCTCGGCCCCTGCAGCACCATGAAGGTCATAGAATAGAATCGTAGAATCATTTAGGTTGGAAAAGACCCTTAAGATCATTGAGTCCAACCATCAACCTAGCACTACCAAGTCCACCACTAAACCATGTCCCTAAGCACCACATCTACACGTCTTTTAAATACCTCCAGGGATGGGGACTCAACCACTTCCCTGGGCAGCCTGTTCCAATGCTTGACAACCCTTTCGGTGAAGGAATTTTTCCCAATATCCAATCCAAACCTCCCCTAAACGGTGCAACTTGAGGCCATTTCCTCTCGTCCTGTCGCTTGTTACTTGGGAGAAGAGACCGACACCCACCTCGCTACAACCTCCTTTCAGGTAGTTGTAGAGAGCGATAAGGTCTCCCCTGAGCCTCCTTTTCTCCAGGCTAAACAACGCCAGTTCCCTCAGCCACTTCTCATAAGACTTGTGCTCTCTTGAATCTGAAAGTCGCAGCCCCATGGCCAGCACTTCTCCTTCTGCAGTTTCCTTGCCTGCTCCAGCTCAGCAAAACTGGGCAATCCTGACATAATTTCCCCAGTATGATGCACTCATTTTCTTTCCCTGAAACTCCATGCCTTCCCAGTGGCCAGGGGATAAAAGGAGGACAGTGGCAGCAGGGGCCAAGCATCGTGCAGAGGAAAGCCCTGCAGCCACCCCAGCTCCAGCATCGCTTGTGGTTCCCTCAGCCCCTGCAGCACCATGAAGGTCCTCGCAGCCGCCCTGGCTGCTCTGCTCCTTGTGGCCATCTGCTCCCCAGCTGAGGCCCATGTCGGTGACTCCGGAGTTGCTGCATCCGTCCAGAAGCCAGGTTTGCTGTCCCTCCCCAGGAGAGAGCCCCATCCCCATTGATGGGACCCTTGTGTCCATGGGGAGGGCTGGGAGCGGGTGGTCATCACCAGTGCTGGACTCAGCCTCAGGGATGCAGGCTTCCAGGGGGTGTCCCCGGGGCATACAGCACAGGTGATGATGAATCCCCTGGGACCCCCAGGCAGAGCCTCTGCCGCAGCGGGGGTCTCACTGGGGCTGTCTCTCTGCCACCACAGACGTCCCCATGGCCTGCTGCTTCAGCTACTTGTACCACTGCATCCCACACAGCTTCATCGCCTCTACCTACAAAACCAGCAGCAAGTGCCCACAGCCAGGAGTGATGTGAGTACCCAACACTGCCGGGGACAGGGTGCGACAGCCAGGGCAGCACCCCAAGCGTGTCCGAGGGTGGCTAGGAGGGGGAAGGGGGCACAGCCATGAACATCCAGGGCGCTGCCAGCGGGACCCAGCCGAGCGCCCCAATGTCAGTTTTCTCCCGGCAGCTTCGTAACCAGGAATGGGAGGAAGATATGCACGGATCCCCAGGAGCCCTGGGTGCAGGAGCAACTGAAGTGCTTCCAGATGCTGGAGTACTGACCCTTCCCTGCTGCCGCCCCAGTGCAGAGGGCTTGGCCCCTGGCACCAGACACGCAACAGGGTGCTTCAGCTGCATCCTTCTTCAATGGGAAAATTTATTCTAATTGGCATACATTTGTTAAACTAAATTTTGTTTGCTAAGAAAGTGAAAATCAAAAACAATTTAAAAGATATCAACATGCCTGTTAATGAGGAGTCAGAATTTTTGATGCCTAAATAAAGTGTTTGGATTATCAAACCCTTTGGTTGTCTCTGAAGTCCCTGTTGGAGCCCTGGCATGAGAAGGGACCCACAGGGACCCCCATGCCCTCCCCACGGCCTGGTTTCACTGCTCCCCCCTGGGCAGGGTAGCCTCAGCCCCATGGCAGCTCCCGTCGTGCTTCCCCCTCCCCAGCCTGGGCTCAGCGCCTGCCCCCCAGCATGACCCAGACGTCCCCGTGGGGTGATGCCAGCATCTCGCCCAGGGGTTGCCCATCTCTCAGGGTCCTCCCTGCACAGCATGTGTGGAGCCACGTCACAAACCCTGGGCAGCGCCGCCGGCAGCCACAGCCAGCTCAATGATGTGTTTGCCCCAAACACTGGAGGATCCGGATGGTCTTCGACCACACCAACATCCCCACGCCCAGCCATCTCCTTCACTACAGCCCCTTGTGGTGATGGAGCTGAGGTTCCAGCGCTGCAGGGTGCCGCAGTCCCCACACACACTGTCCTGCAGTGCTGCCAGAGGAGCAGGCAGGACCCTCCTGTGCGCCTCCCCCCCAAAAATGAAGCATCAGGTCCCCAGGGAGGAAGGTTAGTGCAAAGCACCCCCTGGGCACCTGCCAGAGGGGATTTTGGCTGGTGCCCAGCTGTGCAAGCAGAGGCCCCTGTGCTGTGGGAAGGTGCTCTGGCCTCTCCCCCATCCTGCTCCCAGTGTTACCCCCCCTGGCACGGTGCTGGGGGTGACGATGCTGCCGTCCCCTGGCAGTGTGCAGGCTGTGCCACTGGGCTGCCTGCAACCCAAGGTTGTTGGGCAGTTGTGCCGGCAGGATAGGCTCTGAATCCATGAGAACTGCTTGATGAGTCCCCAAGGCTCGACACCCCCTGGTCCCCAGCCCCACACCGCCGACAGCCCCCGGCACACACCCTCTTTTCCCCTCTTGCAGTACCATGCCAGTGGGCTGACCCAGAGAGGGTCATTTGACACAGATGTAAAGGCACTGGAGAATGAGATCCAACAAGCCAGCATAAGCAAACTAATGGTGCTGCATCCCTTACCTGTTTCTAAAAATTTTCCCAGTGTAGCTCAAAAACTCAAGCAAACAAATGCATAAAGCTATGCACGACTACGCTCAATACAAGAAAAAGAGTGGGAACCGGTAAGAGTTTATATAGCATGGAGGTTAATTTATTTGCAGAGAGCCTGAAAACTCAATCAATACTTCAAATGACAGACAAGACGAAACCATCTGTTCCAAAATGACTCAACAATACATATATACACTATAATAATGAGACTAAAACAAGCTCTAAATCCTAAAATTGATGTGGAGAGCTCTGCAAGATTTGGGTAAGGCTGATGGGCTTCTTTTCCCACCATCACTTCTCTATACTTCAATGTATACTTCACTGCTCACTTCAATTGCTCTTCAATGCAACGTATACTGCAATATTTTTGCCCACTTCTGCAATTTAGTCTTATAGCAACAGTTTCTAGGTTCACATGACTGAGAATCTCTGCATTGACTTAGGAAAATGTGGAAGAGAAAAGACAAGACGTTTATATTGTTTACAGGGCAAAAAGGAGAGGCCAGTAAAAATCCTCCCCAGGGCATTGTTTTCAGAAGTCTTATTATAGTTTAGGCAATCTATTTGTTTTCATAGAACTGATTTATAATGCATGAAGGCTTGGTGTTGACAGTACTATAGAGCTACACTTTAATTTGCTCAAAGTCACACATGAGATCTGAGGTGAATTTATGAAGTGAACTTTTGCCTCCACCACCAGCTAGGCTCAGGAAAGTAACCCCACCACTACTTTGCTAAACAAACTCAACACAGAAATGCCCAACTATGCCGAAGACCCGGTACTACACAAGCTTTGCAGTGTGCAGAAGAGGATTCATCAAGAAGACAAGAGAAGGAACAGCTTTCTTCACTGCACCGACCTCAGGGCCATTCCCATAGTTCATCCACTCGTTATTACATTTCTCACAATCCTGCTTCTCCCCACACCATCAAACCCTATGTGCTGTCCTGGGCAGAGGTGTCCTCCACTACCACCTCCAAGAGTCCTTCTTCCCCTCCCAGGGAGTACTGGGGAACTGGTCCCCATTCTTGCTTTCCACCCTTCCTGAGCTGCCTTTTCTTCCTCTGTATACTCGAACATTGTGCTAATATCCGAAAACTTTGTTTGATCAAAGGGGTGGTGTTTAAACCCATCGTGTCACCTTTTCCTCGCACAGCTGATAGCAACACCTCACTGAGGGACACACAGGATGCAGGAGAGCGTTCACTGTAGCTACTACAGGCTGTGAAAAAAACCGCTCACAAAACCTGCCACATTCAGCATACTTCCACATTTTGTGAAGCAAACACTCAGGAGAATGACACAAAGCCGCTTGAAGAGAAACAGCCCAAACTTAACTCTTCTCACGCTACCCCGACCCCAAACTAGACACTAGATTTTCGACCTAAACTGGATTTTCAGCCTGTTTTCCTACACAAACACCCCTTTCCCCCGCCGAGGAGGGGGCACATCCCGCACCTCAGCGGCCGCCCGCCCGGCGGCCTGAGAGCGGGAAGCCGCACGGCATCTCGGGACTTGTAGTTCCTCGTCCGGGCGACATGGCGGCGCCGCGGGCTCTGGCGGCTCTCGGTACCGCGCTCCTCTTTGCCGCTGGCGTTCAGGCCAGCAAGTACTCTCGGGAGGCCAACGAGGGGTTGGCGGCCGCCGAAGCCAAGCGGCGGGAGGCCGGCGAGTTCCGGGTGGTGAGGCTGAACCAGGTCTGGGAGAAGGCGCAGCGGGTGAGTGAGGCGGCGCGGGAGGAGCGGGGACGATGGCGGCGCCCTGAGGGGGTGCTCTGGCAGAGCTCTGAGCGGGACCCAGGGTCGGGGTTGGCCGCTTCGGCAACAGTGTCCTTCGCACATTCTCTGTCAGCCGCCTCAGGAGATGGGGTGCGGCGGGAGAAGCGGTGCGGGCGTCAGTTGGAGCGGCGGACTTGTGTGAGGAGAAACCGAGGCTGTCTGGCCCGGCGTCGCCTCGACAGGCCCCGGCTTGGTGTTGGGCCTCTGGGCTACGGTGGCTTTTGTTTGGTTTTCAGGCCCGGCTGCCCCTGACGGGCAGCTCTGAGCAGGACCCACACAGCCCTGCTCCCTGGGGGCTGTCCCAGGCGGCTGGGAACAGTGGTGCTGTGTAAGGTCCTCTCTCAAGAGGTATCTCCATTCCCTCTCCTGCCATATATATCTGTGTCATGGGAAGCGTTGATCTTCCCATGTTTAAATCCAGCAGTTAAACCACATGCCCAAGAAGTGGAAGAGAGAGTGAAGACCCTCTAGTACCATGGAGGATCTGAGACTGGCTCCTGCGTTCACTGGTTGAATGCTTTAGCCCTTTTGTTAAGGGGCATGATGCTCTCATCTGTCTGAAGACGGTGGCCTTAGTTCCTACTTTACACAGGACAGAAGCTCACTGCACAGGAGAGTAAGAAACCCTCCACCTTGGTGGTTATGTCACCTTCATTTATACCAAGTGATGTAGTTACATGCGGGAGGACCAGCAAATGGGTATCACCATTCCCAGATGAGAGACTTAATTTTGACAGTGATACTTGAGTTTCTCTCACTCTGAGCTAAAAAAATATTTAATTAAAGTGAAAATACAGTAAAAATATTTTAATTACAGTGGAAATATTTAATTATAGCTAAGCAGAACAGCTCCAAGAGGAGGGGAGGAATGCACTGCGCACCCATATTAATCCCCTGAATATCGTGGAGCATGGAAGTTAGGGTCATGGCTGGTAAAGGTTCAGTTCTTTCAGGCAAAGGAATATATTTAATATTAATTCTTGATTACCTGTATCCTGGATAGACATTGCCCAGCCTGAGCTATTGAATTAGAGGCAGGACATTCCTGGGTTTATTGAAAAAATAGAATCCCTGCCGTAATGTTGCCTCCCAATGTGCCAAAAGAAGGTATCAAAAATACTCTTTCCCTCAAAGGGAGAAGGATGGGGTGGGGGATAGGGCAGTGTCTGATAATGAAACTCCAGCTGTGAACTGACAGATGAAGAAGAAACAACAGGGAGACTAGAAATAAACTATATGATAGTATTGTCAGTTTCCTCTTATTTTTCTAATTACAGTCTTTTTTCATTTTCATACCTGGATCTTCTGGAATTCAAATTTGAGATGCTTTACATCATTTGTGTTAAGATGCTAAAATGTAAAATGAAATTAACTCTGTCAGAGTAAAGAACTAAGCTTTAGTAAATTCTATATGTGTGAGTCAGATTTTAGAGAGGCAACACCTACTTGAACTAAATTTGCCACCATCTATATTTCACTTTTGAGTACAATCGACACCCAGCCTGTGTTTTAGAAAGTGATTTTTCAGTATGTCTGGGCAAGGTCTGAAATAAGAGGAAAACTATGCCTCTGTGTTAGACCTGCTTTGAAATATTTGTGTGTGCTAATGCTGAACTCTCTTTCCTTCATTTTGGTAGTGGTGAAGATACTACTGAAAATAAGAAACTCCTTTGTTCTGACATAGAAGAGGGATATTGCAATTCAGCATTGCAACACACAGCTGGATGAGCAGTCCTTCAGAAAGCCCCAAAGCATTACTTAGTGGGAACCAGGAGCTGGCAAGCCAGAATTCCTTCCTGTTTCCATGAGGGAGGGAGGGCTTGGTCTTTCTCCAGCATCTCTTTTCATAGGTATATGTTTTATATAAAAACTTTTAAAAGTGATTTTAATACAAGAGTTCTTCTTAGTCAGACCCTAATTCTATAGTTATTTGAACCAATGACAAATATTATGTAGGTTTCACGAGGTATGTGGTCTGGCCTGCTAGTCTCTAGTGATCCACTGTGCTGTGGTTGTTGCCATCAGTGTAGTTCTAGCATCGCTTGTTATCGGGGCTTCCCGGCCATCCCAAAGCAGCAGTGGGCTCCAGAATCTAGGGCATGTTACACCTGAAAAATTTGTAGTAAAGAACCCTTTTCTTTCAGAAGTAAGGGTGTAGGTAATGATATTGCAGGTAATGATTGTAGCCAGGCGAACAGCAAACGACTTAATTGTTGCAATGTTTCACAGATTTCCGGCACTCATTCCCAGACTTGTCAGGTACCTATCTTGGATGTTAATGTCCAAGCAGCATAAGGAATGAGCGTAAGGAACTTGGTCCTTTGTTATTTAATCATTAAACTTAGCTTTTCACCTCTGCTTCTAGTTAGTTATTCCAACATATGACTGATGTTAGTAAAGTGATATGGAGTCTTACCTGTTGACAGTTTTTACCTGGTGTCATTCAGGGTCCTACATGAGATGATCTTGAAGGAAGCAGTTCTTGAACTATATACTTTAAATTAGCCTATGTATTCACTTCTGTGTTATATAAATGGGACAGGCAAGGGGCTTCCAACAGGTTTCAAAGGATTTATAATGTTTAAAAGGACAGTTACTTGAGTTTCATACTAAATGATAATGAGAATCAGAAAAATATTATTGGGATTGGGAGAAATTTGAATAGAATCTTTCTTTTTTCCCTTAAGGAACAATGGGCTTAATGTAATTCCTTAGTTTTTATTAAGAGTTTAAAATGTTTGATTGATGATGCGATGTCTCCAAACTTTATGTTTAGAAGTTCTGATATTCTTTGAACTTTTAGAAAACACAAAACTGTATGTGTTTATGAGATTGTGCTAACTGCAGAGAGTATCTAACATAAACTGCATTGTGTAATCTTTTATACAATAGTGTGTCTCTGATGATAAAGTCATACATTTAAAAGATCGTATTTTCGTATTTTTGCAGTACTTAGGAGCTGAATTAATTGTTATCTAAGTTATTGCTGGTGATTTTTTTTCCTGGATTTGCTCAGCCTAACTACATATTAAGTCCACGCTACTTGAATGCTGACATTAGAGTACAGAACTACTCAGATGATCAGTCATTTCGTTCACAATTTGTAGCAAACTTTTCACTCAGTCTTCCTCCTGAAGCATCAGGGCACAATTCTTGCTGAGCAAAGCATTGTTACTTGGTGCCACTGCAGCAATGACACTCTGGCTGTCCAGATCATCCTGCTCCAGAAAAGCAAATAAGTACATGATTAAGGTTTTTTGACTTTAGCACATACTAAAATTCATAAATAAAGTGGTTCCTTCTAAGTGCTTAGCTTTTATCAAGCAGTTCCCCGAAAGTAGATGGTAAAGAAGACAGTAGGGATGCTCCTTTGCTTTAGTATTAGAAGGATCAGAAGTTTTAACGTGTTCTATAAATTTTGTATTTACCTGTGATTCTAACTACTCTAGATTTTAGTAAATTATTTGAGTAAGCCAAGTGCAAGATACAGGAAAAAAACTTAGTTTAAAAATTAAAATAATTATGTTCAGTAGCACAAGACTAATTAATAGGACAGCCTAAGCTGAAAGCAGAAACAATAATGTGCATAGGTTCCTGAATTCCTGTCAATAGGAATTCAGTGCATTAGCTCAAAATAATGACATTTTTCCTAGTTACTTTCAAGTAACCTGCTGACACTCAAATGAATGGCTGAATCTTTTCAGTATCATTATGATGTTTAAAAATAATACTGAGTTCTGAGTCTGTGTTTATTAAACATACTGCTTCCTCGCTGAAAATGAGAATTTTTATAAACTGTAATCTAATTTTAATGACAAAAAAAAAAAGACCCTCCAGTAAATAAGCTTGTCCTAGGACAGATGGGCCCAGGTGGTTCAGAGCTGGATCTGAGCTCCCAGGAGCTGGCTGGTCAGAGGTAGAAGGACTCAGGTCAGGCAGAACTGTATTGGAAGTCACACTGCTCATGTTTTTTGATCTCCTCTCTTCTCTGGGCTTTTCCGTACGTCACCGTCTTGTTATTAACATGCACGCACACACACACAAAAGAAGTCCTGAAGCATTAATATGATTTGTTACATTTCTTTGTTTTAAACTGAATAACTAAAGTGTGTAAAATCTGGAAGTACAGAAGTTCAGGCTCAACTTCCAGCACTGCTGCTTAGCCTGCTGCATGTTAGTCATTGTCTCTATTCCTGTTTTCTCTATATTTCACAAAATTTCAAGCTGACCTATCATTCATTTAAATCTTAATATTTTTTTTCATAGCTTCAGCCTCAATATCTTATCTTTTTGTTCTGTTATGTGGGACAGGAATACCGCTAAGTTTTGTATGTTTTTAATGCACATAAACCATGTTAAGAAGTGATCTTAGAAAATTTTGCACCTTGATCATAGTAAAAATCGCTGATGAAGTGGCTCTTTGACCTGCAAGGCCATCCTCAGTGTCCTGGTAGTCTGCAGAACCATACTGACAAATAAAATTTACTGACTCACTATAACTACATGGTTAGAAGGTGGTCCACAAGAAAGCACGTGTGGTGGCAATGGTATGTTGTTTGAGAAATTTGGTCATTACTGCCTTTTGTGAAATAGTGAAACTCAATTGGTTTAATCAATTTTTTTTTACATTCTTTGTTATTGGTACTGGACATTTTTAAGGTAGAAGCATTTTTAGAAGGCGGTCCCGTTAAAAGGGGGGGAAAAATCCCATTTAAATATTACTTGAAGGAACACCAAAGAAAGACACAAATTTTTAACCCTTCTGTAATTTCGCTGTTGTCCAAGTAGCTGAAGAGCTGATAGAGAAGGCTACATGATCACTCTCTGTTAACACTGGTATGCTGGGGGCATAGCCATGTTCATAGGCAAGAGATGTTATGTATGCAGTGGCTCATACCTTAAGGCCCTTAAATTCAGATGGATACATAGCATTAGAGTAAAAGAAAAAAATGCTGTGCTATACTGGCTACGCATCTATACTGGCTTCTGAGGTAACACTGCAGCAAGAGGTGACTCCACATAACTGAATACAAACCTTTCTCTGTTCTTGTTAGCTTCATCTCTCTGCTGTGAAACTGGCAGAGTTGCACAGTGATCTAAAAATACAAGAAAAGGATGAGCTAAGGTGGAAAAAACTGAAGGCTGAAGGGCTAGATGAAGATGGAGAAAAAGAAGCCAAGCTCAGACGCAACTTAAATGGTAAGGTGTATCTTTACAGAAGGAGTTTAAACTTTGCATCAGACACATGCATGGTTAGACACCTGTGTTTGTGTTTGAACCATTAAATAACAGGTTGTCTTTCCAGACACTGAGCACACACGAGTTCTTTGGAGGTCAGTGGGGAGCTGCAGGAGGCTAACAGATTCCTTTGCTCCTGATGTTTTCAGAAGAGGTCATTAAGCCTGTGACCTCTGTGTCTTAAACTGTTAGCTTTTCCAGTGTGAACTGCAAAATCCAGCTCTGCAAGTAAGGATGTAGCCCATCTCTCATCTTCCATACATCCATAGTTGGTTCTAATGTTTCTGTATCTCCTATTCCCTTGCAGTAATTATGACTAAATATGGAATGAATGGAAAGAAGGACTCTCAACTAGTTGATACCAACTACATTAAAGACGGCACAGAAAGTGATACACTAGATGATCCAAGACTGGAAAAATTATGGAGCAAGGTGAGTAAGGTTTTCAGGAACTGGAGTGTGGGAAATCAATGCTTCTTCATTGAACTATTGCCTGTGTCTTCTGAGAGCCCCCAGACTTGGAATTGAATAGCTTTACTACTCTGCTTTTAAGTACTGGCCAAGCTGCTGTGCTCTGTAGCTCGCATCTTTGTGCCCTGAGAGCATCCCACCTGCATCCAGGTCACCAGGTGTGGCAGGTTCTCTTTGCCAAAGAAAACATTCGTGTCAGTCTGCATGGAGGATAAGATCCTGGGTCCGCTGAGGACGGACAGAGTTTTTCCTCAAATTTCACTGAACTCATGATTTCCCTTTGTGTGACTATTACACTGTGTGGTGATGTACCTAGGGTGTTTTTCCTTTTTTTCTTATTGTTGTTTCTGGGCTTTTTTAAAAAAGATGCATTTAAAATAGAACCATTTCATAGGCTGTTTAGAAGTGAAATGTATAGTGGGGGGTGTTAAATAAGGACTTTCCCAACCTGGTATTCAAGTGAAAATTTCCAGGATTTGCATTAATGCATAAAAAATAGAAAGTGTACAGTCAGTCTGGGCAGTTAAAACTGACGAAGTCATAATCTTCAAAAATTAAAGAATTCAAGTTTTAAGAAACAAGTAGTCAGGTAAAGCAAAGAATTCTTACACCAGTCTAGTGCAGTGGTAGTAAAGCAGAGAAAAAGATTTGCTGGGTTTTAAAATGTTACTGTAACTAGATACAGCTCTGGCAAGGGACATGATGTCATGTGCTTTGGGGAACAGTAAAGTGCATTAGATAGAAATGTTCCCTAAGTGAAAAAAGGGTTGGGGCTGAATAGGTATCAAAAACGTTCGCTTTTGATCATGCATTGCAGCAAATAGGTCACCAGATTTGTGGGTAGTGCTCCAGCTGTCCGACCAGTACTCCCCTAATTGCTAAAAAAGTAGTCCAGTGAGGAACAAATCACTGCAGAGCAAATGCACGGCAGTGATAAAATCTTCACTTGCCAGTAGAGTAAGATTAAGTAAAGACTGTGCTTAATATAGGGCTGCATCCCTCATGCAAAAAGTCCCCTTACAGTTGCATATGGAGCTCCATGGCCCTTATTTCTGTATTAAATTATTTCCCATGGAATAGAAATGACAGACACTTCTCACTGGGTAGTCCATAGCAAGTCTAGCTTCATAAGTCTGAAGCAAACTTCCTTTTGACATGATTAAAGCCACCATATCTGTCGATGTCTAAATCCTGACCTCGTAATAATATAAAGGGATTTAAAACAAAAGATCTTCAGGAAAAGCTGGACTTAATAATTTTCTAAATGTGGTGGGAAGTTTTGGCCTGGAAAGCATGATGAGCTCATGTTTCTTTCAGGCCAAGACCTCTGGGAAGTTCTCTGATGAGGAGTTGGATAAGCTTTGGCGAGAATTTAAGCATCACAAAGAAAAGATTCGTGAATACAATATTCTGCTGGAGACCGTGAGCAGAACAGAAGGTGCCTGAACATTTCTCTGATGTTTCGAGATCAGTACAACTCTTTTCTCTGCCCATTGCCTCCATTGTTTCCAAGTTTCTTTGAAACTCCTCAAGTCTGACATTTGTGTCAGAACTGCTGGCAGATGCTGGCATTTCCAGATACTTGCTGGGTTTAGTTCTGCATTAGCTGCCAAAAATCTTGCCAGCTAATGAAAATGTTGCCATTTCAGTTTTCTGATTCTGCCTGCGTTTCAAGCAGGGAAGATACCATCAGATTAGCAATGAGTGCCATAGTAGTTTACTGGAAATTATGCAGCTAGCATAGATCCACTGCTGCAAAATGTGGTCCTAAAGTCTGCAGAACATGCATGTTTTATCTCACCAGCTGGGAGCCCAAGAGGATATACTTGAATATCTTAGGCACTGAGCTTGAGGTGCATTAAAACATCGAGGATCTGAATCCAGCTTGCTGTACTAATCCTAGCTAAAATTGTTAGAGCCAAAGTATTCTAAAGCTTATAGGCAGTTTGATGTTTGCATTGTAGAGTCCAAACTGGAAGCTGCTGTAAATCATTTCAACATCAGATGTCCTGATTGGTTCATGAAATGCCCAGGGAAGAGGGCACAGGACTCATCAACCACCCCTATCCCATTTCCTTGGGATATTGCTAACCTAGGAAAATACGAACATTTCCTTACTAAAAGCTTGGCTGGTGGCCAGCAGGAGTGAAAAGGCATTTCTGTAATACCACCCTCCAGAGCACTGAGGGGCAGTGATCTTAATACTGACCTGCAAAAGGAATTACTGCTCCTTGAAGTGTGGTGTTGATGCTTTATTTACACTCAGCTCAAATGCTAAGAACTTACCATCTTTTATTCACCTCAGATTTGGGGGATTTCTGGAGCTTTTGACCTATCAGGATTTGGCCCACAGTCAATAACACTTTTCTTCTTCAACAGATATCCACAAAAATGTTATCAATCCATCTGAAGAGAACCTGGTGAAAGAGGAAATCTTGCACAACAAACACAGAGAACTCAAAGACAAGCTAAGAAGCATCAATCAGGGGTTTGAGCGTTTGCGTAAAGTCAGTCACCAGGGATATGATACAACCAGTGGTACGATACAGTGGTTTTTATGCTTATTTGGGATTAATTTCATTTAAAAAAAAAAAAAATCAGTGGGCAAGTAATAAGATGTAGTCACAGTATCACAGTACATGGTATGACCACAATGGGCTGAAGAGAGACAGCCAGCCTGTTCTATTTAGAAGCCAACACTAGAAGCCTAATGAAAGGATAGGGAGAACCTGTAAAGATGATAGTTCTGTCTTCCATGCGCACATGAGAAGGGATATTATGCATTCAGCCCCAAGAGGGCAGGTAAGTGAGACGACATGTAGGGCAAGCAGTGCCATTATTCAGTTCCTAGGGTTTTTTTGCTTTTTTAAAAATACTTGCTACAGCAATACTGTAGTTTGAAGTTAAGTACTTGGATTTTTCTCCCTTTTCAATCAAGTAGAGCTACTAGTAATGCAGTGCTTAATATATCTGTGTGTATGTATGTGGGAAAGCATGCTCATCTTTCATAGAAGCTGGGCATAAAAGCATGGTGTCCAGATTTTCATTTAGTGGTATGTGTTTGTTTAGAATTTGAAGAACCAAGAGTGATTGATTTGTGGGACATGGCCAAATCGGCCAATTTCACTGAGAAAGAACTTGAATCTTTTCGGGTAAGTAGAATTCCAGTTAGATCTCTTATGGAAAGATATTTTCCCACATAAAGAAACACTCGATGTTACTCTGAGTGCAGCCACTTCTGTATTGCTCTTCAGACACCATAAAAAAGAGTCATGCTGCTTAATATTTCAAATATATAAACATGTATGTAACTAGTCATATGCATGGTTTTGTTATAATCAGCAAAATGAAAATTCTGAATCCTGTGAAAGCAGGTGTTGCATATTTTAAATCTTTGAAAGATCAGGCCCTGCTTGTTTGTTTCCAATGCACCAGATTTCCCTCTCTTACCCAACGTCTTAATGTAATTACTTCTTTGGGAGGCAGTGTACTCTATACACCCAACAATTTCCCTCTCATGCCCACCTCTTGCACTGCTAACTTCCCATGTTGAAGCTGTGTTGAACTGACCCAACAGTACCATGATAAAGACCGCTTTTCAAGCAAATATTATAGAAATTAATTCCTGTGGGGTTCATACTGGTTTTATTTAATTCAAATTGCATTGAGAAAATGGTTATTTTTTTCATCTGACTCTGCCTGTTTATCAGAATAGATTTTGATTGATAGCCTGGAGAAGTAACTCTTCAGGGCTTCTTCATGGAGTTGCATGTACTTACGATGTTGTCTTACCCTCCAAGACATGGCTAGGGACACCTTGAGCTTCTTTTCCAGATAAGGTAATGAGAGAGTTTTAACTGCCTGGGACAGAGATTGAAATCCGTCTCTTAGATGTCAAAGATCCATCTTACTTCTTTTACCTCACATGCAGCCCTATTCTCTTACGAAGCAAACGTTTTAATTACACTGATTTCAGTGGCCCTGCTTTTAAGGGTGTCAGAGGAAAGCCTGCTGAAGTCTGCAACAAGGCTTCTGCTGACCTCAGTGGGACATTTTGGTCAGGACTGTACAATTGCACGAGAGGTAAATTTGGCCTTCGTATCTGCTGCAGTGAAAAAGAAAAACCCTATTGCATAATCAAGAACACATATCTGCTTATTAATTTTACTGTTTTAGTAGAAATCTTCATTCATGCAAATCCTCTTCACCAGACCAAACTTGTCTTGTTACTGTGAATGTTGGGACATCCTAACAAAAGTAAGACAGTAAGAATCACAGTGAAACATCTGCCTATTTAAAAAGTCCATGAAAGCAGAATTAAAGAAATCATGTGCTGGTTCCATTCAGCCTTGTTTGAGCAGCTGAAGTTGTTGAACAGTCTTCTCCTGACTGGCCACAGTATCAACCTTCATAAGGGTTTCATAATGAAGATGCAAGTGCTGCTCTGCTGGTACATCATCTGAGAGGAGCAGCTAAAATGATTTATCAGAGCAGTAAAACCCCAAACTGAGGTCCCAAACAGAGTATGTAAAACAGACTGGAATGTTCTACAGCAAAAGGAAACTATTTTCTTGTCAGAAATGTTGGAAACAAAACCCCTTTGCTTTAAAACCTGAAGAAGATCTATTACGATAATGGATTTTTGTATATTTTTTAAAAATTGTCTTGAAATGAGAAGAACTTTGTCAGACACCAGGACTGAAACACACCAGTGACAAAAATTAAGTGGACTCTGTCAAACAGGGGGATTTCACTGTAGGGTTTGTCTGAGTTTTTCTGGATGTAATGCATAGAACTGCTGCCGTAAGTGGCATAACAATCTGAACTGTTCATATCATCTTCACAGAGGATGTGTCCTAAGACACAGAGAAACTGCATTTACTGCCTTGAAGTAGCAGAACAAGAGCATGGCTTGGTGGGTGGAGACATTACTCACTCTTTGGTCTCCCTTGCAGTGTACCAGGTTATCTGAGGACCATCTCTGATACATCCCTGAACACCACAGTTAGTCTGGCCACTGTCTTTGGGGCAAACAGAGAGGGCTTTTTTTGTTAATTAATTCATCCTATTTCAGGTTCATCATAGCAGACTGCAAACCCAGAAAACGTTTAAGTCTGAGCAGAAAATAGCAAATCCAGGACCTGATTTTGAAAAGAGGCTTCTTTTAAAAATTGTTGTCTCCCTCCCCGCAGTCCGCTATTCTTATGTATAAACTTTTATTTGGTACTTACTGCTATCATCTCCTAGCATCTCACAGCCATCAGCAGTCTCCTTTTGAGGACTCTGCAGTGGGACGTTTTCAGCACCTGCCTTCAAAATGGGATGTCTGGGTGGTGATGATAATGTATTGTCCAGACCTTCTTAAGAAGCAGGGAACTGAAAAAGCTTTCTGTGCTTGACTTAGTGAAAGAGCATTAGGGATGTCTTGGCAAGAAAAGAGAGAGGAAGCCTTGGAAAGAAAATCCTGTGAAGCTGTGTGTATTTGTTGTCTTAGGAGGAGCTGAAACACTTTGAAGCAAAAATTGAAAAACACCATCATTATCAGAAACAATTAGAAATTTCACACCAGAAACTGAAGCATGTAGAGGGAACTGGAGATAAGGATCATCTGAACAGAAACAAAGAAAAATATGCTATGCTGGAAGAAAAGACAAAAGAACTAGGATATAAGGTCTGTATAAATCCAGTGTACATAGATGTTGAAAGTTTAACTCAGTAGTACAGAGTATGTAGATTACCCAGTGCTGATTTTCATGCAAGTTAAATGACTTCCAGAAGGGGTGTTTAAGGCACACCTGTGCTCCATGTTTAGTACGGGATATGCATAATTGGTTTTTATAGACCTAATTCTAAAATGCCTGAAATCTCCCTGGTCTCTGCTCTTCCTGTTGTCACATACACTGATCGCAAAATCTGACTATATGATATCGATAATTCATTGTCTTACCAAAATTTGTTTGATGTGTTTTGTTTTCCTGCTAGGTAAAGAAGCACTTGCAAGACTTATCCAGCAGAATCTCTCAAGGTCTTCAACACAATGAGTTATAAAAATCTGTTCTCCTTCATGGGATCAATCTATTAACACAAAACAGATAATGTGTTTTTTGAACGGGGTTTACCAAGAAGTCCTTCTGAAATAGTAAGGATTGAACAGAGTTGTCCTGTAAGAAAATTTTTTTTGGTCCACTTAGTTGCCAGTTTTGTATTTGCACTATCAAATTAAATGATTAGATTATAAATTTAAGTTGCACATCTTGGATCATATAAATCTTACATCTGAATCAAGTAACAGCCTTTGAAATAAGCAGTCATGTCAAAAGGAAAAATATGTGAACTCTCAGAGGATTCCTGCTAGTAAAAAAAATACTAATCTGATAGTCAGGAGAGGTATTCTGATCAATGAAAGCAAACACTGAGGTACAGGGAGTTAAAACAGAGGCCAGAAAAGTCTTTTATTTCAATGCCTGGCCTAATACATTTCCTACTGAAGGTAACGAAAATATTTCTACTGACTTTGAGCAGTGGCTCAGAGCTGCACTGTATATGAATCTTTCATGTGAGGGGGGGAGGAAGAGTAAGGAGGGAACAAGTATTGAGGTCAATTCACACAATTTAGTTGTAGACTAACACGTCTGAAGTTACTGAATGTACATGTACAATTATCTTGTTCATGGTTGCTTGGTTTTGTTACATAGTCATTAAAAAAATCAAAACAAGGTACTGGTGAGGCTTTTTTTTCCTTCCCTCATTTAGTGAGAAGTAACCAGACCTGTTTTTTGAGCATGTTGCTTATACCTGTAAACTAAAGTTCACTCACACGTTAGTTCTTAAGACAGGAGGGGTAGTTCTGTGCCACAAGAATGTGTTCCTATGTTCTGAATAGGCAGAAGACTCTCTAAAGCAGCTTCTCTCTGAGCACATATTCCAGTATTATCTCCAGTAAAGATTATTATCACTTTCCCTTTCGAGACCAGATTTTCTGTTGTGCATCAGAACTTTGGCAAACATTAGCCATCTGGGTTGAAATTTTCTATAATAATAATAATGCTGACCCTTTAGTTCTAAGGAGTTTTCACATGAAACTGTTCCAGGAACAAGGTTAGGGCAAAGGTCCAGTGTAGGTAAATCATTACAGCGGCTCGGTTAAGAAGCTCTGTTCCCTCACAGGAATCTGTCCTCGAGCCTCGCTTGCCATACCTACTCCATGAGAAATATTGAAGAGATCCATTCAGTCAGAATCAGCCACTCTGTATATTATTTATCCAGTTCCTGGGTCCGTGGGAGGTTAAAAGTAGTATGATTCTGTACGTAAAGACTATTTCATAATGTGCAAGTGATCTGAACCAAAACTGGTAGCAGTCTGAGATTCTGAATATCTTACTTTGAAGCAGTAAGCTTTTTTTTTTTTTACTTTTTTATTTTAATGTCAGCTAACAGTTACTTATATTTCAGAGAATCATTGTCCATCATGAGAAACACAGGCTACCATTAATATTAGCAGTCACCTTAGAGATGGTTCAGTTCGTGTAGTTTATGGTGTACGTCCCCTTTGGTTGGTAAGCTAAGAAAAGTAAACCCAAAAATAGCTAATACCCATTTATGAGAAAACTGGTTTGGTTTTTTCCTAGATGCTACACACCGTTTCTTCCCCAGACTATCACTTTAAGGGCTGTCTTTAGCACAGCAGGAGCTGCGTTATCTTACAGGTTTATCTTCCTCATTATTTTTTTCAATTTTTCGAAGTGAATGCAGACTAGAAATGTATGCTGTACTGTGTGGAAGGTGCAGACTTCACGATGTCCTTCATTTTTCCCTCTGGTAGAGTAAGAAATCCATGTACCACAGGTCAGTCTGGTGTTCGGTGGCTGTAGCCTTGTTTTGTAACTTGGATGTGGAGAGGCTCACACCACTGGCTCCTGGGTGAAGAGTTATAACGTGCACTAAACACATCAGCAGAGGAAAGGAACTAGGCAAAGCACTGAAATCTGAGCAGTTCCTGCTCAGCAATCCTAGCTGGGTTGTACAAGAATGGAAGAGCTTTCACTGAGCACGTTCAGATACTGCTGCTGGGGGAAATCTGTTGCACAAGGGAAAGCAACGCGAGTATCTCAGCCTACAATAAAGGCGGGCAGAGTAGCGGTACGCTCCGCACAAGAGGGCACAGCAGAAAGCTGGGTTTCAGGTGTGTACCTGAAATAGAATATGCTTCTTGAGGAATGTCTGAAGAATTTTGGAATAGCACGGGGTGCTGGATTCACGGAACACATAACCAGGGTCAGATCAGCAGTGGTAATGGTTGTCTCCAAGTGCAGAGCTGCTTCAGCGCAGGCTGTGAACAGAGGTGATGGCTGTACCATGTGGTGACGTCTGTACCACCACACCATGACAGTAATCGGGCTAAAAGGCCAGGTAGGCTCCAGCAGAGAGAACGCTTGGCAAGCGCTTCAAAGTACAAGAGGCTGACAAAATATTTACATGTCACAGTAATTTAAAATTAGGGGCGAGTCAGGTCACCAGTGGCAAAGGTTGGAGACTGGGGTCAGCGCAGTCACCTCACTTCAGTTATTTACCATAGCTGTTAATGAGTCATTGGGCCCAAAGATTGTTCACACAGACCTAGAGGAGAAAAAAATATTAAACAGCAGTGTTTGCTGGCCCCGAATCCAACTTCCCCCTGAAATAGTCTGTAGCTGAGTTAGAGTCTGCAACAGCATAGAGAAGACATTAGGAATACTCTCCATTCCTGTCAAGGCTCTTTGGGGCTTTCCCTATTTCTTGGGATCTGGGGACAGCGCATAGGCTAGCGAGTTGTAAAGTCTGATTTCACTCTTGTTTCTATGGTCTGCACCTTACACGCATCAATATATGTACAAGTCAGTTAATTATTGCAGTTTTTAAGCCTTCAAGGACAATTCATGTGGCCAAAATAACAAGAGTGGGTAGTCTTTGAGACATTAAAGATTAAAAAATAGCTTGAGTCACCACTCTTGTATTTCTGTAAATAGCAACAAAAATTCAAAGCCAAGAAAAAACATATAAATGAAATATGCCTACAGGTCTGTACCTAGTGCAAGGTGAATAATGGAGTTCATAGGTGAGACTGCATGGGCGAGACATCTGAGTAGGAAAGAACTAACAGCTTTTAAACAGTGGTTGAACCTTCTCCTCGACCGGTATTTTATCTGATCCTTTTGTAATTATTCAAATTACCAAGTTTTTCAAACCACTCTGAGAAACAATTTGAAATACAAAAGTGGGAGCAAAAGAAGGAGGAAAGAACTGCATTTCTTAGGGGGAAAAAAAAGGATCAGAACGTTTTATGTTTTATACGGTCTGTCAAATTCTGCCCTGAAAAAGAACCTCAATTTAATAAACATGTCAGTGATTTCACGTAGGACAGATTTTATTTATTAAACAGGTTGGGGGTGGAAATGAGAGGAAAATGAATACATAAGGCATTAAATACAACAAAAACAACCAAGTCTTTTTTAAAATAAACACTGTGTCCTACATGCTGGTAGAGTAGCTCAGATGGCATCATTCTACCAAGACAAATAAGGAACAGCCACTATGCAGATGTATTGCTGTAATGATTTCCCCTCTCCCCTCCCAAGAGATTCTGATGCCTAATAGATCAGGCGCAGCCGGAGTGTTTAAATTCGTCAAGTAGAGCTCATTTACATTTTGTAAGCTGAGGTGCCATCTGATTTCCCTGGTAGGGCTCTCCTCCTGCCTGCTACGTCCCTCTAGCCAGGGTAATGTGGCATTGGCACAGAAGGAGACAGAGAACAAGAGAGAGAGAGAAACCAGCTTAGCTTCCAGGACACGGCTGCCTCAACAGCTGGTCTTGGCTGAGCACTTAGAAGGGCTTCACACCCTGACGGGAGCAGAGGCAGCTCCCAAGCTCCCAGCTCAAGAACGCGAAGCACACCTGTGTGTACGCTGCCTAGATCCCAGCACACAGGGTCTGCAGCTCTGCTTAAGCAGGCATCTCGCCCGCTGGCCCCGAAGGGAGCTGGCGGGGCCCTAACTCATCGTATTTTCAGTTCTGCCATTTATTCAATACGTGAGTTTGGGTGAATTGGTGCAGGTACAGTCCATGAAAGAACGTAGGTCCCCAGCCAGGATCCAGCGTGCCACAGTGCCCAGAAACCAGAGCATTACACTGGGAGCCAGGCTGCTGAGAGCTCCTCTGCAGGCCCTAACCCAGGATCACGTGCCAAAAGCCCAAGTACAGTGTTCAGCTCAGGACTAACGCAGGCAGAGGTAACACGCAGTTCACGTGCTTGGTTCACAACGTGTTCATCATCCACAGACCTTCCCTGTCATCATTTGGCACTGCTTCAGAGAGGTATTTGGGTTTCAGGTTTGTTTAAAAGGTGCCATTTCACATACAAAAATCTACCAGTAAGTAGTACACAGGCAGTTCCAAAATCATTTTTAAATATAATTTTTCTTTCCATAGCATTTAATTAGAATAGAAGAAATAAATAAAAAAGCCATGAAATATAAGTCAATAAATAGAATAGACCGTTGCTTTCTGTACAAACAGACCTTTTCACATACAAATCTACCAGTAAGTAGTACACAGGCAGTTCCAAAATCATTTTTAAATATAATTTTTCTTTCCATAGCATTTAATTAGAATAGAAGAAATAAATAAAAAAGCCATGAAATATAAGTCAATAAATAGAATAGACCGTTGCTTTCTGTACAAACAGACCTACCCTTGTAACAGAGAACAGGGAGCTATGAAAGGCGAAGACTGCATTTTCCATATACGCTACGCAGGCAGTTCCAAAATCATTTTTAAATATAATTTTTCTTTCCATAGCATTTAATTAGAATAGAAGAAATAAATAAAAAAGCCATGAAATATAAGTCAATAAATAGAATAGACCGTTGCTTTCTGTACAAACAGACCTACCCTTGTAACAGAGAACAGGGAGCTATGAAAGGCGAAGACTGCATTTTCCATATACGCTACGTTACCTAACAAACAGCTTCTAAATACCAGAATCAACATTTCCAAATACAACACACAGTTAACATGTATTCAGGCCATTCACATAGCACCTGTTGGGAAGCACGTTGTTAATCTACAGAAAAAAAAAAGACTGTATGGATTTCTTTTACTAGTGTCCACAGTCATAAAATGGAAGCGTTCGTAAAATCTGTCCACTTGAGCCAAAATAAATTCATAAACTCTCATCCACAGTAAATATTTCAAGTTCAGCCATATTTGGTGCAGCAATGGTTGTAACCCAAATGCTTTTATCAGTGGCCCTTAATGCACTTACATATCCAAATCTTCGTGTATATTATCCCACCACACAACAGAAGAGCACTCTCCTAAATCAAAAAGAAAATAGTACACAGGTATTAATGCTTACCGTGCGAACGTAAAAACAATGGCTACATTAATATAGCATGTAGATATTGTTCCTTCACTGATGTGTTAACTTATCAGAAAGCTGCACACATCCATTTTAATAAAACTAATCCTTTTCAGTCTCAAAGGTTGCCTGTCAAGAATTGGTCTACTGTAACTTAAACCTGGTGATTTCTATAGGGCAAGTGACTGTTGAATCACTTTGAAATAAGCCTCTTTCTTACTAAAATAAAATGGTATTTAATGTTCTGCAGTTATTATTTTCCAGGCAACTTTAAAGAGGGAAGGGAGCTACATTCTTTCAACAACTGAAACACACTGAGAACTTGAAACCCAGTAATTTGCAATGCTTGGCATCAGATCTGGGAGTCTAACCTCAAAATTCAAATCTCAGTTTCTAATTCAAGAAGACATCTGAACCGGAACCATTAACTAAACGGTCCTTCAATGGGGAAAGCGTCCATTCTCCTACCTCAGTTCAGATCCAGGTTCTGGGACTCCATTTACATGACTCCCGAATATGCCCAGTCACAGTGTAAAGAGTCTTCCTTCACACCAGTTCCTGGGGCCATTGGTCATCTAGTATTTGCTCCATTTTGAAGTTCAAGAAAACAACAGGGGAGTGAGAAGAGTTATGGGCAAAAAGTGGCATCTCTGAAAGAAGAGACTTCCATGGCAAGAGCTTAGGAATCGGGGGTTACTGCTCATTTCAGTTCAACAGCAGACTGCTGGCGGTGGGAAAGGCCATCATTTTCTCCCAATTTTTGTAAGGAAGTTTTCAGATTGTACCTTGTTCCTAATCTGTACCGAACTGCCAAAGATTCTTACAGGAGAAACACATGCCAACAGTCTGAACACCTTCTGCACAGGTAAATGCGGCCTGGAACACCTGAGTTACCCTTCTCCAAGCCTTTCTCCAGGCAGCTAATAATGATGATCTATACAGGATGCATACAATGTTTGCATCAGCCTCACTTTGCTGGTGTTGCTGAACCCTTACCGCTGATCGATTGTTTCAGGTCTTGTGCAAACTGACCCTCATTCCCCTGCAGAGAAATGAGCTTTGCAGAACTGCAGAACAAAGGTTTCGTTCATGAGTAGTTATTAAATCAGGATAAGAACATGATTTTCCAGAGATACTCTTAGGAATTGTTTTCCTTCTCACTTTGTTGCCATCTGTATAAACAGCTATGCTAGAATTTTGGAAAGAAAAAAACCAGCCAGTGTACCCAAATAGGTCAATGAGAAGTCCAAATCAAAGTACTGCTGCAGTACATATCTAGCATTACAGAAGAAACAGGAGTGAGCATATTTAGCCGCAAGCATACAGTGAGAATAAACATACATTCTCTTTAGCTCCTTCAAACCAAGGAACAGAGCAACTCACCCTATTCGGCTTTGACCACTTACAGCTTTCCAGTGACACAGCGGAGACTGAGAGCAGGGGTAGGTAGTTCGGCGTTTTCACGTTGACAACCTTGCTGCTTGGCCATCAGGTTTTGTTTTTTCCAGTTGCTTCTGGCTCTTCCTGCACTGCTGAGGGCAAACACCATGCTGATATACGGAGAGACAGGGTTCCCGTCACAGTCCAAACCGAAGATGTGGCCAGCTGCAGGCTGTAACTTGCACCTTGATGGTTCCCCAACCAGGTGGACAGCAATGAGAGGGTCTAAACGTGTTGAATGTTGTCAGTGTAAAGGGGGGCTCGGATGCAGGTACGCACGCTGGAAGGGGTATCTAGTGTCAGCAAATCTCAACAGCAGCCCACCTGGGACTTCAGTCACCGTAGGAAATGCATTCTCACAGCTACCACTTATGGTCACTAGTCTCATGCATTCACCGTAAAAAGCACAGAGATGGCAAAAATTCATCTAAGACCAGTTCCTGGGCTTTCAATAGCCCTGATCCATCTCTAGCAAATCTCCCAGCTATTGTAAATAACACTGGTATAGCTGAACACAGAATCAGGTGCACCTCCATGTCAAGCCAGGGTGCTCTTTGTGTCATAGCAGGGCCCAGCTCTGCCCAGCTCCCACCATCCCTCACCCAACGTACATGCTAAGCTTTCATATACTTTCCACAGAGGAGAAGAGCCAGACACAGAGGGTAATTCCCTCCAAGGTCTAGACCGCATATACAGTACAAACTTGAACCATTTGCATGACTTGACGCAAGGACAATGAGACACACTCTGTCGCATGTACAGCATGGCAGTCTGGCTCTTTAGAGTGGACATCAGCATTAACCATCGCACAGTTTCCACTCCATTCCTGGTAGAGACGGTGCCAGCACACCTTCTGTTCGACTGAGGACACAACAGCAACCTCAGCCTGTTCCAGGAAACTCCGCTTCCTTGCTACAACCACACTTCGTACAAGAAGCCGGAATCCAGCCGGCAGTCTCCAGCACTGACCCAAACACTACATTTTACAGACTCAAATACTCTTCTGTCACCCTGTCACTGCCCTCCTTCTGTCAGCACAATAGCTGGCAATGGGCAGCTGTTGCTTTCCAGCTGTCTGCTGACACCTACCTACTTCTCCATCAAACTCCCAACATGAATTTTTCCCGTGCTTCCCAATTTATGTCCAGTACTGCTGACTGCTGGTAGGAAAAGGACAAAGAGTGTTACAGCAGCCAAAGGCAGTCCACGGGGTACATCTTCCAACTGCAGCAGAGAGAGACACCGATGTGTGATGAATCTGAGCAATTCATTACATAATACAACTTTGGTATCCAAAGGCCAGATTCCCTCCCGAGCATGCAATCTGCTCTATTTTCTGTATGTGAACTATCCATAAATTGCCAGCTCAGCCCACAGAGGAGTAAAATTTAACTTATACAATAGCAGATGCTAGGGCGCTTTTTTTTTTTTTAGGGATTTCACAACAGTATAATGTACTATAGAGACAAATTACTGTCATGCTAAATCTGCTTTCTGATCCCACCCCCCCACTGCACATTCCTCAAATAAGTTGACGCTTATTATTTCAGTAAAATGGTGATGTTACATACGCCTCTGTGTACACAGTGGGATAATAAATCTGAATTATTTCTAGATGCTCTGATGCAGACAAATGTTTGAAAGCAAGTAAGTTTTAAAGTTAACTTTCACTTACCCTAAAGTTTTTGCTAAACTCAAAGTTTACTTGGCAGCTGCACTTTCCTAAACCTGCCCACTGCCTTATAAAGCTATTCGTTGTATCGGAATCCAGGATGTGAATTGCATGTATTTTCCTGTCACTTATGTTCCAGCCTTTCAAAGAAAAGTCCACAGCATGGACTTGGTTGGTTTTAATCTGTAACCACCTGATCATCACTGTCCTAAGCCTCAGAGTGAGGCTACCCTGAAGCCTGTCATCTTTCAGGGAAAGCGTAAAACTGAACTCATCAGAACCCATCCAAATTTTAAAAAAAGGGCACTTTTCCTTAATTCTACTCACCTACGCTGAAAAGACGCATCTTCACAGAGCTACTCCTTACAAATATCCATTTAATAACTTCTAATTCTTCCATCCTTACTCTGTTTTGTTTGCTCTTATTGCTCTATGATGTTAAATGAACATTTCCTTTCAACCTAGACTGCAAAGTAATGTTTGTATGACTGGCTGAATGAGAGCTGAGCATCTTCCCAGATAAAAGGTGACATAAAAACATAACAGCACTTTCATCTGAAAAAATGCATAATTTTAACAGAAACGAGTGGCTCATAACCCATAAAATTCTGTGTCTTCTTCCTGTGGTCATTTTAGCAATAGTATGTGTGTTGTCCCAGACAAACTAGAAAAGGTGCTTACCAAAGGGTGCATGTCTCAGCATCTCATAAAAACATGTAATCACTCATAATTCAAATTTGGGTATAGTTTTCCAAGCTGCAGTAATTAAAACTGTTTTGTTTACAGCAGAGAGGAAGACGAGGAATTTTTCCAAGCTATTTGCTAAAAACAGTTCTTGGGGCAGTTTTTCACACATGTTTAGATGCCTAAAGACACCTGCTGGCATTTTCCACGCGTAGGTGCCAGAGCACTATTAAAACCCGGACAACTATTTGCATTGTTGGGCAATTAAATGCCTCCAAAGTCCAGCCCTCCATCCTGCAGCACATGTTAACTTGGAGAAATTCCATCACCCAAATACTCACATATAAAAATGTTCCATAACAGCTTATGAACAACGCCATAAAACCCACTGAAGTAGTAGTTACCTTTGGCAGTAAGCTACTGAGTAGGACTATCAGGAAGAAAGAGGTACGTACACAACATACTAGCGGTTATGCCCAAACACTGCACGTGCTGACGGTATGTTTTCTCATCACTGAGAGCACTTCTGCCATGTTAAAGTACTTCAAGAACATCTTACAGAAGTATCAGCCGCATCACTTTGTTTTGTTCGTCTGGTAATTAATTACTCATACTCCTGGTAAGGGCAGGAGGAGATCTGACTCTGGTAGAATGCTAAATTAAAAATGAGCAAAGCCTTCTTTTTTACCAGCAGAAGTTACGAGTCACACTTATCCCCAAAAGCGTGGGAGACCTTTTGCTTTTTTTGCAAAGAGCTCTGGATCTGGAATCATCCTATAGCAATCACAAACTGTATTTTAGATCACTTACGCACAAGTTTTATGCAAGGCGTGTGAATAAACCCCTAACT
Source organism: Aptenodytes forsteri (assembly GCF_000699145.1). Taxonomy (NCBI): domain Eukaryota; kingdom Metazoa; phylum Chordata; class Aves; order Sphenisciformes; family Spheniscidae; genus Aptenodytes; species Aptenodytes forsteri. Next base: position 1,843,129 of record NW_008795948.1, read on the forward strand.
ATTTGTGCATTAACAGCAGTGCTAGAGTTGACCCATGGAAGCTACGTGGTGAGCACAGGCCTGCTCATAGGATTATGGTTTGACTTCCTTTTTCCCCAGGTCGCTACTGGAAGTTGAAGGCACATTATTTTATTTATTTAGGAAAAAGGTTTTCCGTTTCTGTAAGCTCCTGTTGTTCAAATGCGAAAACTTTAGTTTCTTCAACAGAAGTGTCAAGCCTTTAACTTGACAGGGAGGCCTGCAAGGTACTACAAAATCAGCAACCAACCAGTTTTTAACAGATGCAACAGTAAGGCCTCCTGCTTCAGCATCCTAAACATACTTTAGAGCATGAGAATATGAAGTGAATTTAAAAAAGAAGTGAAAGTCATCATCCGTTCTATTTGTCCTATTCAGGTGAAGTAAAAAAAGGAAACAGAAGCCTAAAAAGTAAAATACTTCATTTGTGGAAAGCCTTATAGGACAATTATGTTGATGTTAACAAAGCCTATAAGTACAAATTTTTATCCAGCCATCTAGCTAATCGTAGCTGAAGTTACTATGACGTACACAAACGCATGTGCACGGAGAACCATGTGCATGCACAGATCCACAGCCCTGGTCAACCTGAAAAACATTTTTAAAATGTGACTCCTCCTGTAGGGCCAGCAGCAATCTGATGACTTTTACTATTGTGTCAAATCTTCACCCATGCTGCAAGTCCAGGATTCAATGCAAACAATTTTGAGCAACGTACAGAAAGGCAGCCTTTGTAGAGAGCCTGGGTAATATATTTTCCTGGTAAATAGATTTTTACGATAGAAATATTGCAGCTTCCTTGTATATCATGATGGAAAACACTGCATTTCATGTGCATCAGGCAAGCTATGCTCATTTTAAATATTAAATATAAATAGGCACATAGCAAGAGATTGAACCCTGCAAGTCCCCCGGTGGAGGATCCTTAATTGAATAGCAGTTCAGTTAGATAAACCTGGTCCCAAGGAGCTATAAGTCCAGGCCATTCCAGTTGTACTGAATATGTGTTTACAAAGCAGATCAGCACTGTCCATTTGTCAAAAAAGAAAAATCTTTTAAACTGGGAATCTCATAAGAAATATTTCTTTTCCCTTCAGAAATATGCTAGGCTGGTAAAGAGAAAAGTACCTCTGAGCACAGGACAGATGACAATGGCAATTGTCAACTCTCAAACACATTTTTCTTTATTTGAGAGATTTCTGATATTTTACATTACTATTGAGGCTACATTCAAATAAATTTGTAGGTTAAATTCTGCCTCAAAAACAAACACCCGCCTCTCCTTCTAAGTCACCTAGTGAAATCCTCACTGGCACAAAACTTCCACTCACCAATATAAATAATAATGCATATCTGAAAAACAGAATTGGGCTGTGATATTGTATCTTAAGAGAACACAGTCAAGAAATCATAATACCCAAGATATCACCCCCGATAACTTCTGGAAGCCAAAGCTGATATGTTATCGCAGGCCAAAATTTTTTCTTCATAAGTACACTGCTTTGTTAATGTAGTGTCACTGCCATAACATTTTATTTAAATAACATTTTGTATCAGGGCAAATACATAGAACACAAGAATTACATCGACAATGCAACACAAGAAACTAAGTCAAGTTTTGAATCACAATCTCAGGGTACAAAAGCAAGATGTCAAACACTTGCTGATAAACCTATATTACAACATAGCCTGCTGTGCCTCAGTTCTGTAGCATCTCTGAAGACATCATCCTCTTTCTTACACAGAACTGGTTTTATGCTATTTAGGGACAGCAGAGAATTATTCAATGAAAGTTTTAGATTCAAGGTGGATGATCCGCTTTTGATGCTGGTTTACATTAGGGAAAGTTTTGGAGATACAAATAAAAGAGTCAATTTTCAAAAGTGAATGTTTCTTTTGAGTACCTTGATTTTAAGATATTCTGTATGAGAAACCTGAGACCTGATTTTCAAAGTGATACGTATTTTCAACTCCAGGAAAATTGCTAAGAATTACGGGTACTCAGCAACTATGAAATCAAAGCCTATGGTTTGACACAGGGTTTTTAAGAACAGAGGCAACCAAAATGTCCCTTCACATTACTTCGGTTTATAGGCATAATTAAATTAAATAGCTTGTTTGTGTGTGCTCTTGTCTGTATGCATACACATATGCATCCCTGACACTGCAGCTTTTAAATCTGAGCCGCTTTAGCCAAAGCTACGGAACCCTTGGTGAGGTATAAAACTGAATTACCCATAGGTAAAGTTACGCACGTCCATAAATAAGCATATAAATGGAACAAAACTTTGCCTGCAAAAAATCAGGCACTGAATTTTCTTGCTTTTGTAAGAGTCCATTAATATATTAATAGAGGTTTTATGTATTTTATACACTTAGATATATACAAATATTTTATCAGTGATGTGTGCTTACATACATACATATGCACACATGCAAACATATGTGAACACTTACCAGCATACACATATGCATCCCTGACACTGCAGCTTTTAAATCTGAGCCGCTTTAGCCAAAGCTACGGAACCCTTGGTGAGGTATAAAACTGAATTACCCATAGGTAAAGTTACGCACGTCCATAAATAAGCATATAAATGGAACAAAACTTTGCCTGCAAAAAATCAGGCACTGAATTTTCTTGCTTTTGTAAGAGTCCATTAATATATTAATAGAGGTTTTATGTATTTTATACACTTAGATATATACAAATATTTTATCAGTGATGTGTGCTTACATACATACATATGCACACATGCAAACATATGTGTACACTTACCATGCACACACTCACATTCCCTTATCCGCACACATTCAAGTTCTTTATTTTTAAAGAAAATGCCACCATTTAATAAACACTGGAATTGGTTCCAGGTTCTCCAGGATTTTAGAGTTATAGAAAAAGGTAACTTACATCTGTCATTGCATATGAAAAAAAATCAGGACTTTACAACCAAATTAAAATAAAAAGAAAGACCATGCACACCCCTCATGCTACCAGTTTTCCAATTAGGAATCAAGATTTTGGAATGAATCTGGTATAAATGAAATAAGCAATGGCAGCTTTTTGTATGAGCGTTTTTTACAATAAATATGAATCTTTTGGAAGATAAATTAGTACCAATTTATGGTGAGCAAAAAGTTCTTTCCTAGACAGGTCATTGCTGAGCCCCTTTCTTCTTCTGCTCCAGCTCCTGCAAGCGTTCCTCCCGGCACTGAGCATGCTGTGTTCCCACTTTGTGGGCTGTCTCGGTGGCTGCAATGTCAATCTGTGCATATCGGGATGATCCACTCCCTGAAATACCAAATGAAATCATGTAAAAGACTATATCCCTGACATATTCCTGGGTAAAACTGACTCAGGGTTAAGCTATTGAGACACTTCTTCCACAGATTTCCTATATGATCTTGGTCTGGTCTTAAAGCAAGCTCTGTAAAGGGAGTAAGATGATAACCACAACTTAAAAAAAAAAACAAACTCAAAAGCTTTGTTATCTACTTATTTTAACTATCTGGTTTTCTTCAAATAAGCAAATGAACCACTTGCATTTCTGCCCCAGGTTTGAATCTGCACCCCTACTCCTCCCAGTAGAAGACAAAATGGAACTCAGCTCTCCCACTTCTGGGAGGCTTCATCAGCAGGCTACTAGTAAGTAAATGAATAACACCTGGTATTTGGAAAGAAAACACCATTGGTAGGGCAGCTGGCAGGGATTCCTCTTCGTTTGGATTAGGCACTCTGTCAACGTTTACCAGATCAACCTCCTTCAGCCTTAGCCAGAATGACAATTTAGTCCAATAATTGGCAATACGGGAGATAAAAGCTGCTCAGTCTGTTCAGGAGCAGAACAGTTCTGCATGGGCGCAGACATAAAACTCCAGAGGCTGGGAAAAGTTTAGTATGAAAAAATAAAATATTTATGGTCATTAAAGGCACCTTCAAAGTTATACAAGTTGAGCTTGGGAGGGTAGCTGACATTTAGGAAAGATTATGTCCATTTATGGAATTTGGCTCTTCATTCTTAATGCCTTGGTTCACTGTCTTTAAAATGAAGATAAAACATCACTTTTACATCTCAATAGGGTGTTGTACAGGGAACTACATTAAAGCCTGGGAGAAGCTTAGAATTACTTAACTACAGCCATATAAACGTTAAAAGAAAAAAATGATGGGAAAAGTGCTACCATTTCAAAGTTAATAAACTTGCTGAAATTAAAAGTATAAAAATTAAAATCTCAATAGCTGAAAACTATACATGGAAAACCCATTAATATCAAATGTGAACAAGTAAATGTCAGATCATGATTAGGGGCTTTCTGTAAGGAGGAATGCATCTCTAAATAACACTACATGGTACCGGTAATGCATGTTTATGTGCTAATTGTCCTAGTTAAGCACTAGAAGTAAAATACCCAGATCCAGACAAAAGAATAAAATACAAAAAAAAAAAATCAAGTACTTGGGCTGCCTTCCTCTCTGTAGCACTTTCACACATCCTCATGGAGAGCAGATAGAAGAACGCTGTGTTCTATTCTTAAGCATTTGCTGCATGGCTCCAGAGCCAGTATCTTCAGGAGCAAGCCCTGTACACCTACACCCACAGCCCTGTTTCTGAAGCCAAGCAAGAAAAATTAAGTAAGTGTAGTGATAATATGTGCGATGAAAATCTTGAGAACACGAAGCAAATTACTGTCTGTCAAAATCCACAGACACAGAAATGTTCACTTTAGAAGGAGTGCGTATACAATGCGCCTGTCAGAAGGATGCAACATCTTATAGAACCTCATTACTTAAAAATCTTTTCCAAAAGAGTTGGCGATTACAAGAACTGCCTCACAAATGTACCAGGGTTCAACTCTGTTAGAAGGAGCCTATGGGTAGATGAGAAATTAAGATTCCACATACCCCATACATTCTGCATTACTGCATCCTTTGCTGTTTAAATAGTATTGTAGACATCCTTACCTCTTATGCTTGTGCTAGGTTCCTGAAGTTCCAATTCCATGTAATGAAGCTGTTTTTTGGAAGTAGGGCTGACAGGAATATTAACATAGGTGGCTGCCTCGCTGTGGGGTCGATCTGATGCAGGGACATCAGCTGAATAAGCTACTGCCCCTTCTAAAATAAGTAACATGTTATTGTAGACACCGTTTGCAATGGCCAATGATCCATTTCATAAAAACGCACTGTCCCATCGAATATTCTGAAAGCAAACATTCAGCAGCAACAACTCAGCTTGCCAAACAGCTCATGGATGGGACATGAGAAGACTAAGGTTTCTACAGGAAAGATCCTCAGAGACTGATCAAGTCAGGATCTATGCAGAAGACCACAGACCACAGCCAGTGATCTCACTGTGTTGTGACGGAAAGAAAACACTATGCAGAAATTTTCAAACAGAAGCAATGTATGCAACACGACCTCACAAGGCTTTCAGCTCTAACTCAGGTTAGTAAAGCCTAATATGAAGCAATCTGCTCTAGGCAGATGTGGACTGTTATATCATCCACAAGAGAGCAACCAAAATCACTAGAAGTTCAGAAAGTATGTCCCGAAAACAGGGACTGAAGAACCGTTTCAAGCAAGGGGAAGGCAAGCTTGAAGAGATGTTGACAGCTTCCCTGTACCAAGTTGAAAAAGACAGGAATGATGCCAAGTGGGGACAGACCAAGTAATAAAAGACTTCAATTGCAGGAAAAAAGTAGAAGATTAGACAGTGGGAAAACCTTTCTAATAGTAAAGATCACAAGAACATTAGAGGAAACCCCACAGAGGCTGAAGAATTTCTGCATCTAGAAATTTCTAAAAAAGAAATAGACTAACACCTACTAGGAAACAGTTTTCTATAAAGTGATTCTGACTTAAAGACAACTTTTCTGTCTACTGGATGAATTCTCAAGACCTCCTCTAGCTCTACTTTCAATTATTCTAATCTTGTCAAGTGAAACTAAGAGAGAAGGTAGAAGGTTCCTTTCACTGGACTAGTGAAAGGCATTTCAGCCTTCAACCCCTTCCTGACATCAGGCACCTACAGCTAGTTTTTCAATCCATGAATACCAAGGGACTTCCCAGAATTACCTGGGCTACAGGAGACCCAAATACAAACCTGTATTCTCTCTGTGCTTAGGCAAGGCTTTGAGTCACATTTTCATTGTCCTACTCAGCAGGCTAGTAATCCCCTGCCTGTCCAGTCCAGTTGAAGTTCTTACCCTTAAACACCCTCAAGTTCTCCCTCTCCCTGAAGCTCTCCCATTAAGCCCTTCCTTGTCCCCACATAAAACTCATATCAAAACTTTTGGTTTTGTCCAAATCACTGCTTTTCTGCCCATTCAGACACTGATGAGATATGAATGGAGAGGCAGTAGGTGGTCAAGACTTTTATAGCACAGGAGAGAATGACTTCTTATACCCAACCAACAGCAGCTGTGAATAACCAGTAAGGGGAATTTTTCTTCTTCTTGGACTGTATTATGAATAGCAGAGATAACTCAAAGTCGGGCAACAGTAAGAGTTGTCAGAGGTTACAGCAGGTTCCAGGATAATGGAATTTCTCCAGGCTTAAGCTATTTAAATCAAAGGATTTAAATCCAGTCCAAAATTTTAAAAGCCTGGAAAGTTTCTGGCAGATTTTCATAAAGAAAACATGGGAACATCCACGAAGTAACCAAACATTTTTCTGACCATCAGACTTCAAGTTGTTGTTCCAAAGCCAGGTGTTAGGAACAAAATGAAAAGGAGAAAAAAAAAAATCAAAAAGAAGAAATTTCTATATCTTCATCAAACGTCATTCTCAGAAATTATTCTCAATTATTCTGTCTAAAGTATTTCAAAGGAATTTGGCCTGACTGTGCCAAAAGGGATTCGGCAGAACCATAGCATTGAAAACCTGCATCCCAAATAGTTAAAGTTGTAAGCAAATTACAATCTTAAGGACTGATACAGAGTCATGAATAGTCATGAAGGAAAAGATAATTTTTAAAGTCTTTCTATACACTGTTGAAGTGATGTAGCAGGAGTTTAAGTGAAATCTCCTCAAAGCTAGCTAGCATGAAAACTAGCAAACTTCTCTATAAAGCTAAATAGTTGAAAGGTTTCAGGAAGCTGAATGTCATACCTGATGCAGACAAGCCAAGTGATTTTCCTGAGAACTAAAAAAGCACACTTATATTAATTGGTGGGGCTTTGTGCAAGAAAAGCAAAAGTAGTACATAGAACAAAGAAAACCCTGGCAACAATCAAATATTCTTGCTATAACGACGCAAAGGAAAAAGACAAACCAAGAACAAAGTTGGGCAAACTGGAATGGAAGGAAAGGAAAAGTCTTATGTTGTTTAGTCTGTGCTGTCTTAACAGAAACTGTGCTTTCTTTGTAAACATAGAAATACTTGGCTTTTCATTTTTCCTTGAAATAAAAAAAAAAAACTCATTAGACACTAAAAACTGGCTTGTATTTGTTTGAAGAGAAAGGTTTATTTGAAAAGCACAAGACAGTCAAAATCTCCTACTAAGAAAACAAGGCACACAGAGAGCCATGGACAAAGACAGTGCTTTCAGCAGTCTGTTCTGGGTGGACAGAGGCAGAAGACGCTTACAAGAGGGGTCAGAGGACCAGCATCTTAGATCATTATGGAGGGATAATTTGGGAGAAAAACAGACCAAAATGCACAGTTACAACATTCTGAAAGAATCATGATTGTTTGAAGAGAAAGGGGGAAAAGGTAGGAAGGAAAAAAGATAGTTAAGCAAATAATAGAAGAAGAGTAAAAAAGAGAAAATATGCAGTGGCTGAAATGAGGGGGGAAAGAAAGGAAAAGATAGTATAATTGGGGAGGGAAGAAGAAAATTATATTAAACTGGTGTTCTAGCCTTTCTTTCAGCCAGTGTTAGTTATTCATATTTTCTACCCTATGTGGACCAGCATTTGAGATCATTATGGAGGGATAATTTGGGAGAAAAACAGACCAAAATGCACAGTTACAACATTCTGAAAGAATCATGATTGTTTGAAGAGAAAGGGGGAAAAGGTAGGAAGGAAAAAAGATAGTTAAGCAAATAATAGAAGAAGAGTAAAAAAGAGAAAATGCAGTGGCACTGAAATGAGGGGGGAAAGAAAGGAAAAGATAGTATAATTGGGGAGGGAAGAAGAAAATTATATTTTAAACTGGTGTTCTAGCCTTTCTTTCAGCCAGTGTTAGTTATTCATATTTTCTACCCTATGTAGGCACCATTCTCAGAAACGTGTGATAAATAACGCAGAAAGAAAACCAACACCATAAACACAGCCCCAAGATAAGCGTGTGTGCGTCTGTAAGCATGCATGTAAAGCTGACATGCTCAAAGGGCACCACCTCAAAAATAAACATTTAGAAGAGATCGCAACAAAAAAGGAAATGGAAAAAGAAACAGGAGATGTTAGTGTCCTCTAATGCAACTGGCTCCAAAGATCTTTACTCACCAGGTTCCTCAGGGCTAGTAGGAGTTCCAGGTTCTGCAGGAAGTGTTAGCATCTCATAGCCACCTTTAGGACCTAGAATACAGGAACGCTGTCAATGGCTTTGGATTTAGGAATTTTCACAATGAAAACAAAGCATATGATTTTCTGGTTTTGACTTGTAACCTTCTAATCTGAATAATCATACTGAATAATCTCAGAAAGTATAAACAGTGGTTAGTGTTGACTTTTCTGTAGCGGTGATGCCAGCATTTTCTAATGAGTGTAACATCAAGGAAATAAACGTTAGGACATTTTTAGAAGTATTCACACTGAAGGCCGCTGAAGTCAACAGTGTGTTTTGCTGTACATCGATGTGGGAGCGAAGCTGTGTTGAACGCATGAATCAGGGAGAAGTGCGTGGGTGATCATGGGAGCATCTGGAAGACTCTTGTTAAAATTCCACCTCCAGCATGATGGATAGCTTCTTGATTTCTGACAAAGCTCTGTAGAAAATGCTTAAACTAGCCCTTCCAAAGAGAACTTTGCTTTCCAAATGCAAATCATCATCTTTGCAGGAGGCCAGCTTGCACAACAGCACCAGTGCTTCCAGAGCACTAAGCCGAAAAAAGATGCCCAGGTTCTCTCATGATTTCAGACTCCATCCCAGTTCAAACAAGACAAGCTAAAAAGCTATGCCCATAGAATGAACATATTGGGATTAATTTTTAATGACAAACACTCATCATTTTATCTGCTGGTGTTGTTTCTTTCTCTGTTACTGTGAAGAAGTATCTTTAAATGTGGTGGGGGTTTTTTCCGCACCACGTCATTGCTAGGGTACCGGATTTCTCATGGCCCGAGGTGGGGTTTTTTTGGTGGATGCCCTTTGTTAAAGTGCTGGCAGCATTTTACTGGTGTGAATAAGATTACTGCCTATGCTCTGGCACTTATCTCATCTGTCACTGCCTCTTCGAAACTTATCCCATCTGTCAATGCCTTTCTAACAAAAACCCTGCAAAGCAAAAAACCCAAAGAAATACGTAAGACTTACAATAGGGAATCAAGTCATACATTACCTTTAACATCTTCTGAAGTTTAAAATAATCTAAGTTTAAATTAATTTAAATTTACATGCACACACATACCTCGTAACCACTTAACACTTACCAGCTTGGAGACTGTGCCCTCTATGCACTTTCAAAGACCCAGAAGCTGCCATGACAGAAGCACCACCTGTTTTCAAAAAGAGATATTCACATTAAATCTAAATACCTGTTGCTATTATTAGATATCTACTGTGCATCAGCATTTTTAGTAGATGGTTCTGAAACATCAAGAAAAATTTCAGTAAGAATTACAAGTCATTGTTCTTCATTTAAGCAATATTCCTTTTTTTTGCTGAATTCTTTATACTGAGATTGTGGCACTATAATCTAATTTTGTTCTTTTCTTTCTTTAGAAAGTAAGGATGCCTTCTATAAAACTTCAGGATACTGGCCTCCCTGTTTGTGGTGAGTACTACCTTACTCGCAGAGATAGTCGTCTCGAACTGAGAAGCAAAATGGCAATGAAAACTGAGTGGGGAGTTGCCTTTGCAATCCATAACGTAGCTTTGACAACCACAAAGTTTAAAGTATTCATTAAAATCTCATCAGGCTGGATCCAAAACTTATTAAAGTTAATGGGAAGAACTGTATCACGCTTCAGTAGTCCACTGTCCAGTTTTAGGCATGCATAAACCGGGGCAATGTGAAGGGTAGGCGAAGGATTTAGCTTCCATGGGGTTTGGATCCAGGTCATAGCTGGTTCTTGTGAAATACCATTCCAAGTGTTACGGCCAGGAAAGCTTTAGCGAGGGCATGTCAGACGGCACAGTCAGTCTCCTTTCCCCAGCCCTATTCAGATCAGCAGGAATCTGTCCCAGGTACAGTATTAGGTATGGAAGTTTGAGGAAACAAGAGCTAGCAACTCGGAAACCTGCAGAGTGGTACGCATGTAGTGTGGTTTGTCCACATGCACACATCCCTTCTTTACTTAACCAGCAAACTAATCAGCACTGTACCTACCTGTTCGGTTAGCGTTTTCCCTATCCAGCCGTGAATGTCTTGTCTCTACTGATGTCACTGTGGGCACCTTAATCAAGATGAGTGGCATTTACTTCCTCACATGAATAATTTCGAGGGAACTTCTTGTGCAAGTAAATGGTACTTAACAGAAATAAGGTAGGAGGCTGCGTTTATGAGTAACCCTGCCACTGGTGACAGGGCAGCTGTGCCGTGTGCTGCTGGGTGTTGGGGATCAGGTATAAAATTAACACACTCTTCTAAACTGATGAATAGTCTCTGAGCAGGTGAGACACTTCTCTGCAAATTATTTTTAAAATAGCGTCCAAAAATTACCGTAATTCTTACGCAACATGAAGAAATTATATAAAATAAATAGCAGTCTCAAATAGCTAAGAAATCTGCGTGACCTAGGAACCTAAAGAAAATGGCAATTTCTTATTTTTTCCCCTGTATAAAGTATACATTCATACAATTTTTTTTCTAAATCTAATACTTTCCAAGCTTATAAAATTATTCCTACACTTTTATAAAATAAATCTAAATAAAAACCACAGATTAGTTCACTTAATGAGGACAATGGATTAAAAAAATAATAAAAACCTATTTCAGAAGTGCACAGCTGAACTAAAACCTTTAGTTTTGTAGTCTTTGTGTACACAAAAGCATATACAGAGTAATCCAAGGCTACAAAAACAATTTTCAAGCATACCATACTGAGAAAACTGATTTTGTATTTTAACAAATGAGATCAGATTGTAGAACCTTTACATACTCTGGTGAGGACTTAGCCACTAAAAATGTTATTTGAAATTTTGTTTTTAACAAGATTGCTGATAAATGCAAAAATACGACAGCCCTGCACTACCTGATTTACTTATATTTTCACTGTAACTGATTTTCCTTTTTCTCACCTCAGAGCATCCTGCCTCTGCATTATTAAGAATATAAGAATACGCTTTATGCAGCTGAAAGCCTTACCTTACTTTGAAGAAAGACTACAGCTTTATGCTAATTGCAGCTTCATCACAAAACTAGTGTGGGGTTTTTTCTTCCTCCCTCAAAAACTTAATGTAATTCAGCAGAAATCATTCCAGCGGAAACATGGATTTTTAAGCAACATTTTTAGGATTTGTGAAAAGCACACAAGACAGGAAAGGAGATTTAATACAATAAGATATTCCAATCCATTTATGGTCAAGTTGAAGTTTTCCCATTTGGAGCTCGTTTAAAAGAACCATGTTAATGCTTCAAGATTTGACCTGTTGCATTTGCCTCATTTTCAAATCTGGCAACTAACAGATATTTACATAGTCAAATCTCTCATGGAATTTTTCTGAAGCTTTGAACTGCGTCGTATAAACACATGTCAACAGAGATCGACCTAGATATTTTCTTCCTTCTTCTTTACAGCTACCACATAAACTGGTTTGTTTCTCATTTATGAATGCTAGGATAACACTTGCAGGAATGGAAAAAGCAAGTTAGCAAGATAAATTTCTGAACTTATAAAGCATCCAGCAGGAGACAGACACTCCCTTCCATCACTCTTTTTGTCTTACAAGGGATTGTTAAGAATAATTTTTTCACACAGCTGAACTAAAACCTTTAGTTTTGTAGTCTTTGTGTACACAAAAGCATATACAGAGTAATCCAAGGCTACAAAAACAATTTTCAAGCATACCATACTGAGAAAACTGATTTTGTATTTTAACAAATGAGATCAGATTGTAGAACCTTTACATACTCTGGTGAGGACTTAGCCACTAAAAATGTTATTTGAAATTTTGTTTTTAACAAGATTGCTGATAAATGCAAAAATACGACAGCCCTGCACTACCTGATTTACTTATATTTTCACTGTAACTGATTTTCCTTTTTCTCACCTCAGAGCATCCTGCCTCTGCATTATTAAGAATATAAGAATACGCTTTATGCAGCTGAAAGCCTTACCTTACTTTGAAGAAAGACTACAGCTTTATGCTAATTGCAGCTTCATCACAAAACTAGTGTGGGGTTTTTTCTTCCTCCCTCAAAAACTTAATGTAATTCAGCAGAAATCATTCCAGCGGAAACATGGATTTTTAAGCAACATTTTTAGGATTTGTGAAAAGCACACAAGACAGGAAAGGAGATTTAATACAATAAGATATTCCAATCCATTTATGGTCAAGTTGAAGTTTTCCCATTTGGAGCTCGTTTAAAAGAACCATGTTAATGCTTCAAGATTTGACCTGTTGCATTTGCCTCATTTTCAAATCTGGCAACTAACAGATATTTACATAGTCAAATCTCTCATGGAATTTTTCTGAAGCTTTGAACTGCGTCGTATAAACACATGTCAACAGAGATCGACCTAGATATTTTCTTCCTTCTTCTTTACAGCTACCACATAAACTGGTTTGTTTCTCATTTATGAATGCTAGGATAACACTTGCAGGAATGGAAAAAGCAAGTTAGCAAGATAAATTTCTGAACTTATAAAGCATCCAGCAGGAGACAGACACTCCCTTCCATCACTCTTTTTGTCTTACAAGGGATTGTTAAGAATAATTTTTTCAGTTTCCCCTGCCATCCAGTTCTGTGTGGCTGACTTGCTCAAGTCTGTTAAAACTGTGTAGCTCATCAAGAGAGTTATTTCTGTTCTGCTTTCCTCAATGTGTAAGAGGAAGAAGATATTCAAAATGTGACAAAATGAAAATATGCTGCAGAACACTTTGCATTCCTATATATGATTAGACTCAAATGTCTGATGTAGCTTAATGAAGACAACCACTATTTGAAACATTTGTCTAACTTCATAGTCATTTCTTTATCACAGAATCATAGAATCGTTTCGGTTGGAAAAGACCCTTAAGATCATCGAGTCCAACCGTTAGCCTAGCACTGCCAAGTCCACCACTAAACCATGTCCCTGAGCACCACGTCTACACGTCTTTTAAATACCTCCAGGGATGGTGACTCAAGCACTTCCCTGGGCAGCCTGTTCCAATGCTTGACAACCCTTTCAGTGAGAAATTTTTCCTAATATCCAATCCTATGCCCACTCTTCAAAAACAGGCACAGTTTACAGCACATGTGCTACAAGAAAGAGCCATGAAAAAAAAATAACAAATGAGAGGGAAGCTGGAATACAACTGAGCCCAGACAGTTTACATTTTCAAATGCTGTCACCTATCGTTACGTGGCCAGTGAGTAGACACATGCGATACTACACTGCATTTACCAAGTGATCACATCTTACTGCCCAGCCTCTACTTTGCCTTCACAGAGTAGGTCACAAATGCTGCAGGTCGGGGCTATTAAATTTGCTGATAAGGAGTCAGGACAGAGGAAAACACTATGCTCTGTGATAAATTCTTGCTTCTTACTGAATTAGAACTACCTTTATTATGAAGTATTTGATCCACTCAGCCAAGCAACATTTCCATCGCCTCCTTTGAAAACAGATACCTTGCTTAAAAGAGCATCCAAAGCCTAGAGCTACTGATTGACAGGAGAAATACTGCAAGTACACCAGGAGGTTTTTTCATGTAAATGTAATAAAAGACTTCCTGGTGTTGTATAATTGCCCTATAAAACTTCCCTAAGTTTTTTACTCTTCAATTTTCAAAGTGATTTCATATGCTTTCTGCTGTACAAATGTCATTATCTGCAATACATAAAAGCTGAAGGGGATGCTTAAAAATGCATACTTGCTCTACAGATTTCACTGTATTTGGAGATGCCTCCCCTCTCTCTAACAGTCAACTTCAGAAGTAGTAAAATCACTCAAAATTAGAAATGCATTCGAGCACAGTGACTGTTCAAATATTGCTCCACAAAGATTTCTGTTTAGCGTGTCCAAAAGAATCACAGAGGATCTAACTACCTCTAGCTATTATTCATCTTCCCATGCTGTAGGGCCACTCCAGCCCAGCCTCCCATCCTTAAAAATGCAAAAGTGTTAAGCTAGAATCATTACCATTTTCCGGTACCAGAAAACTCAGTGTCTGTTTTTTGAAAAATAGACCTTCAAAGATGCTTTACATACGTTTGCTCCAAAAATCTTGATGCATCTGAAACTCAGGATCTACATTGGCCAAGAATGAAGGTCACATAATGAGTTTCCTTAATAGAAAAAAAAAAAAACCCAACTGAAATAATCACTATGTTTGCAAATAAGGTTCCTCACCTTTGTGTTCTAGAAGGCTGGGATATGTAATTTCTCCAGATTTCAGTTGTCAGAGGAGGCATGGGGAAGCAAATCAGGAATACAGAAAAGGCAGGACTAGAGGGTCACTGTGGCATGGCCTTACCACCTTCTGTCACCCCCAAAACAGGGAACAGGAACCTGCTGGACCTACTCAGCCCAGAGGATGAAGTAGCAGCATTTGGATTATTCACTAGCATATGGTTTCATCACAGTGGCTTTTTTTTTTCCATCTCCTGTCAGGCCCCTAGTAATTCAGAGAGTCACTAAGGCCAAGGTTTAGCTCGCAAATGCAATACGTATTTTAATCAGCTTACTTAAACCACTTTTTCTGAGCTCCTGTTTTTCTTCCCCTATGGAATTATTTTGAGTGCACTTATAAAATAAAGCACAATCAAGAAAAAGCATGTCATATGGCAGGGTTTTATTAATAAGTTTGTCATTATAATAATGCTCTTCTATTACAGTGTTTAGCCCTATGAGGTATGACATATTTATGGTGGACACTGTTCAGCACACAGCCCTTTACTGGCTCAATAAAAGCATCACAGCGTACTTTGTCTTCCTACATCTGAAGAGCTGACAACACATTTCCTGAAAAAAAAATTGTGAATTATAAATTATTTTCAACCTAAGCAACAATAACCAACACAGTATGGCCCAGATTCTTCTTTCTCACTGCTCTCAATTAATTCCTTGAAAGCTTACTCCTAAGCTTGGAATAGAAGTATCAGGCTGCATAGGTTCACAATAAAAATTTTTAAAATGCATGAAAGAAAGCCTATTTTTCAATCATAAAAGCTAAGCTGTCATACAGCTGAGTTCATTTTCAGCACCTATCAGCTGTTATATATTTAATTTTATTCTTTCTTTTTATCTCCCTACCTTGACTCCCTATCTACCTAGGAACAATTTAAGAGAGATACAATGTTTATAATCAGCATTCAGCTGACATTTCCGCTGAATTCCAAGCCACAGCATTGTTTTATGTTTATTCCTTAATTCATCCTCTCAGAACATTTCCCGTCAAGCATCGTGTAGGTTTGGTATTACAGCAAAGAGGCTGTCAGATAGCAAGAGTGTCTTTTGCAATGCTGATGAATTTGCTCCTATGGAATATGGAAAAAATGGAACTGCACAGACAAAAATAAAAGAAAAGATAATTTAAAAGTCACAAAACTGAACAATATTAAAGCATACTGCTTCCACTGGAGGATATTTGTTAACTTATTTTCCCATTCAGCTATTGATTTTTGTAATGCCAGAGCCTGCAGCACAGAAGAAAAGGGAGATCAGACCTCCCACTACAGATGTTTAATTTGGGTGTTGAAATGCCCAGGGTTGGGTCTGGCTCCTGGGAATGCCTAGGCAATCAGCTTCCCTGTAGCTAATGGGAAGGGACAAAAGTTTCTGAAATACGGTGCATAGAGCCTGCATGAAATGCCTTCTCCAGGGTGCATGAAATGCCTTCTCCAGGGGTTGCAGAGGGACCCTACGCACTTCTGCAAACCCATTCCAGCTCTCAGTTTAGCTTCTCTAAATAGGACTCTTGGGATTCAGACTGCTCAGTTCACTTGGAAGGGTTGGCAACCAAGGACAGAAATAGTGGCATTTCCCCCCACCCCCAAAAACAACCTCATGGTTTAAACATCATTGATAAAACAGGAGAGCTGTGACCGAGCTCTACTCAACTGAGAAAATCCAAATATTTTGGAGGAGACCATGGAGACATTATAAGTAAGGGCTGGAGGTTCCTATCTAAGCTGTTGCAATGAACTAGAGAGGAGCACAAGATTTAAGTAACAGGCCTAAATCACAGCAAGAAACACCGCAGCTGTTAGGAAACACATTCTAAATGTAAGAATAGCAAAGGACTTCAGATGGTTTAAGGTGGATTAAGGATTCTCATTGCAGAACGTGCTAAACAAACACCTGTCAGACATACACACGGAAGTACATCCTAACCTCAGGACAGAGGCTTGAGCTAGACAACCCCTTCAGCCCTGTTTTTCCTACAGTACTTTGATTTATAGTACCAGAAAGATAATCAAGATGATGACAAGCTCTTCAGCTCGCCATTCTGTGAAGAAATGTGCTGTCTTTTGGTTCCACATTTCAACACTGAATGTGCATCTCGTCCATGATCCCTTAATTCAAAACACATAAGCAGCTCCTGAGAAAAGGACCTACATACATAACTCTGAAACTGCATCCGCTAGATCATGCTACAAAATTTCTTAAGCATTCATGAGAAACTCTGTACAGGTCCCATGAGAACTTCTTAGACCAAATGTACTAAACCTAGGTGCCTCCAGAATCCAGCAGTCTCAGAAATCAGGAAATCCAAATCACATTTTTGTTAAATACCATGATAGAGGTTCATACAAATTTGTCATATCATACAACTCCAAAGAATCCCTTACCTTGATCTCTAGTACAAAGCTATGATAACAACGGGAATGCTTTCCTCCTACAAATGCAAGGGATCTAATTCAGTCTCTCTTTCTAATCAATCTTTACGAAGTTTTTTATAACAAAGGCAACCAAATTATTTAAACCAGGATTATTCACCCCAACTTTGTTTTTTCCATCTAGTAGTACAATTCAGAATTGTTGCCACTTTTATGAACACTTTTCAGCTTGCCATTAGAATTAACCACATTTCTCTGAAGTTGCAGTCTATTGCTCAGCATATATAACTAACAGTAGAAAGAGAATATTGTCACCCACATTCATTACCAATAAACTGAAAAATATGTAAACAATTGATCCTGACACTTTAACTCCATTTGTTGCTACAGAACTGAGGCATTCAAGAGCAAAAATATTGTACAGAACATGTGGGCACCTGTAGCACTGGAAGAAGTGGGTTTGCGTTCATATAGTGTATTTGAATGAAAATACAATACAATCCTTTCTGTGATAAAAAAGAGATATGTTTATGACTAAGTGGACTGGTACACTAGCAAACATTACAACTGTGTATTGGGTCATTGTACAGTCATTCATGCTAGTAGAGGTGTCTTGCCATGTACATCCGCAAGACAGGTTTTGAAAGTAGTTACCTCAAACTAGTGTGCCCTTATGTTATCCAACAATGGATTAAAAAATCATAATAGAGAAACACAGAAAGGTTCTAATGCTGTTCCTTTAGTCCAACAGAACTCTTTGAATAACTGCTCAGCACCCAGGGGCCCTCAGTTAATGGCTTGGATTAAAGATGGTAGAAGCAAAACATTCAAAGGCGACAGTACTATTTTGAAAGCTTTGCAACACCAAGTTCAATTATACTTGGAATGTTCACATGCATAAAAGACAATACTTTTTAAAATTAAATATCTGAGGATAATAAAAATGCGACGAGGCAGAGAAAACATGGGTTTCTTTTGTATTCTGAAAAAAGTGTAGTATTGAAGAATAAAGTTCTACAGGTATATAACGAGAGCATTTGAGAGATGAAACCCCACAAAGATAGCTAAAAACTTCAGTCACTGGCTTTAGATGCTGCTTTTGCCTAAAGCATTTATACTTATTCCAACAAGTGTTCAGTTCTTTTCTTAAACAACATTTTCCTGATGTACCAGACACGAAAACCCACCCACTCAAATTTCTTCAGTCTTGAATCTTCCCTTTCTGTTGATCTAAAAATCTATCCTGTATTTCCACATTTCCAATTTGCTTAATGATAGGTTTTATCAAAACAGCTAACTCCTTCATCTGCATGAATAGTCTGAGATTAAGTTTTTGTTAGATATTGTTTGCATCCACAATTAATTTGCCACTGAAATTAATGCAGAAATAATATTGTGCCCACCACACACAGCTATAGACCCAAGTTCCCCTGTATTTACATACACTTTAATCATAAGTGCTCTGATTTCCTTGGGTTGATTAGAGGACTAGAAACCCGAGTACCAGAAGGAAAGATAAAATTACAGTTAATGATCCAATTTGTGCTTCTACTTACACATCTATAAATCAAGAGTAATTCCACTGACTCAAGTGGAATAACTAGGAACAAGATCTGCTAAATGCTTCTGGATTTTCCCCTGCTAAGACAGACAAAGGAATAGAGTTACTTATGCACTTCTCCAGAGACACCTCCTGATCCTAGGTAGCTTACCGGATTTGTTCACACTAGTATCAATCAGCTATACTTCTTTACGTAATTGCCAACGTTTTTAAAAGTAATAAAGCAACACAAACACAAAAAGCTGTTCTATGTCTATTGGAAGCAGGCAACCTGATAATTTAATGGACCTACTGAATTATCAGGTAAACAGTATAAGGAATATAAAGATGTTTAAGATACTAAACAACTTCTTTGCACAGATCTCTCAAAGGAACAAGATGGAGACAGTACACAAAACCAAAGGCTTACAAAATGTTGTCTTTGAAGTAAAATGATGATACAAAAGGCACCAGACCAGTTTGGTTACATCAAACAGAGAACTCCAGATGACCAACACATTCTCCTGATAGGCAGATTTACGGTGCAAAGGTAGTCAGTGTGTTACCTTTGCCTAAATAATCTTTCCAGCTTCCTTCCTTTACTGATTTTGTCGGTTGGTCAGTAGTTCCACTGACATGAGAGAAGCATCTCCATGTTGCCTCTGGTAAGGAAGCATTCCTGTGTTTTTGTGTTATTCAGAAAACTGGGTGTACACGCTGAACATATAAATCAGGTTTCCCCTTGGTATTAATATAGCCTACAAAGAACACTTCCTTGATGTTTTTCGACTACGTAAGTAGAAAAAGCACTAAACAACTTTATATGGAAACTGACAACTTTGCACCTCTTTAGATTACAAAAGGAAGGGAAAAACAGATATATTAATCTTTGCAACCAAAGATACTACAGATTACAATGTATTTCATAATTGTCAGTCATGAATTGCAGCAGCAAAACCACCCACAAACAGGATATTTCTCAATATTGTCTTTAGTTCTGCTTCCATAAATCTGTTTCTCTCATCACAATTTGGGACTTAAGTATTATTCTTTAACAAAGCAAATAACTAAATGGCTCCTACCTGGTATAGCTGGTAAGACTCCAGACTGTAATATTGCTGTTCCCTAAAGAAAACAGAAAATTTTAGAATGAAAAATCTTTACACGAAATAGAAATTTTACAAAATATAGGAAGAATGGCAGAGAGATCACTTCACCATCGCAAAAGCTGGTGAAGTGATCACCATCGTGATTTTAAAATCCAGAACAGACACAAAGGTGTTCAGACCTAAATTTGTTCAAGACATGCACAAGTTGCCAAACCTTTGTGTACCTTAGTAAAGGCTAACTAACTTGACTTTGGGTGCTTTGTAACAACTGCAGCAGGCACAGTGAAGCTTAGCACTATTGAATCAGTCTTGAATTAAACAGCAAAAAGCAAGAAAATTTGGTATCCAGAAGCAGATGAGATCAAGTTGGAGTAACATATGTAAATTAAGGCCATGCTTATATTTGCTTAAAATGGTAGGTGCTGCGAACAGACCGAAGCCTGGTGTGCTTCTGACTCAGCTCCATAAAACCAACATATTTTATCCTTGAATTCAGACTGCCTACAAATCCCACCTGTGACATCAGAATCTTTCTAGAAAAGCTTTGTGCCATCTCAGATGCTTCACGTTGCCTGTACCATGTTGGCACAATGGCAGCTAGGGCACACCAAAGAGGTCAGGCACAGAGTACCAGTGCCCATTCACACTTAAGTGTTCCAAAACATGCTTGCAGGCCAGGTTTCTCCCCAGCTATACGATCTATGTCATTCAAAGCTGATCTGGAGGACACTCTGGCACTTCCATCTCCAGATGGTATCAAGGCTGCTTCTGCACTGCAACATCAAGGTAGGCTGTGAAGTCACTCTGGTCTGACCACCGCTCTGCCAAAGAGATCTCTATTTCTGTGACCTTGGTGAGAACAAGAATTCATCATCATGATCCATTCTTTTCAATAAATAAATGTGTCTTCTGGACTTTGAAGTGGAAAACCACTATATACCTATTAGGGCTGAGCAATAACACTGCTCAATTCCAAAGCAATAAAATTTCATTTTATACAACACCTGACAGTAATTTTCTTCACCTAAATACACAGACTTGTGACCTCTGATAACTCTCCATTTCCTACGCTTTCTTATAATGTGGTGGCTTTTCAGACACACTCAGGACTTTACATATACTTTACATATATCTTCCCCCTATACAGGCACTGTGTTGACTTCGCAAAATTTCTCAATAGAAAACAAAATAGGTTATTTACTTATTATCCATGTAGAAGTTCAAGTCATACTAATTCCCACACAACATTTTCTTAAGGCAAACATATTAGGACGTGAAGCTCATTACATGTGACCATCATGAAAAACTGTCAGAGCTATCAACTAGATCCAACTGCAGTTAAAGTAGGTGGAAAGGCTTTTTTTGGTTTTGATGGACCTCGCAATGAACCAGAAAAAGATTAGAAAAGATTACACTGATTCTGTTTCAGCCAATAAAATATACATTAAAAGAGCTTAATTGGAACAATTGGGGTAGGAGGGTGGTGTAAGGGGTTTTTTTTAAATACAGTTTTGAAATCTGCAACACAGAACAACTTTCAACAGTGGAATAACACACGACATACGGGATGTTTCTGCCGGATCCTATTGCAAGCACAGAATCTACAGCTTCAGTATTTACTTGAGCTTTTATGCTAGCTGAATATTTTAATATATGAGACACTGAATTTGAGCAACTGTTTAGAGCAGAAGTAGAAGGGAGGGGGAGGAAATCAGAAACATGGCCAAGATTTCATTTCTGAAACAGAAAAAACTTCCCACAGCATTTCAGGAAAAAAGCGCATTTTATTAATTTAACCAGAGTGGATGTTACTTGTTTCTATAGTGACTGTGTGCCACCACAGAAGTTGCTGCTTTCATTTGGGGAATGTGCAGAAGTATCTGCACAGATACAGGACAGAGGACTTTAGAGTCTATTATGAGCAATATTCTGTATATTTAGGTAACAATGGTTTTCCATTACAGTAGAATTTCTATGAACTTTTTGTTGCTATTATTTACAGCAGACTTGAAAAATGCTTTTTTCCTGCCCCCAGTAACTTATTAGGGGTTTACTAATACAGAACATCAAAAATAATTTCCCTGACTTTGGTTATGTCTGTGGATGTAAAGCAGATTATGCTGCCTCTGAAGGTAGCATCTGCTAGCTTACTTAATGGAATAGAAAGTGGCAGACCGCAGTGTTGAAGTGCATAAAAATCAAATCTTGCTAATGAGAAAGGATCTCACAACTTTCTGGTAACATTTTGCTTTTAAAAACAGCAAATTAGATTAGATTATACTTGACAAAGAAAGATGCAAAAAGGCAAACAGAAGTTAGATGTGTGAAATTACATCAGATGTGGGACACTGATAAAATATCATTGAAATTATAGTGACTAGGTGAAAGACAACAAGTAACTAAAAGGACCAGATGTGATTAGATAAAAAAGTGAGTCTGAGCCAATAACAAAAATAAAACCAGTCTTTCGTTATCAAGTGATTTTTCCAGACTATAAGGTTGTAGTCTTCATTTCCATTTCAATATATCATATTCTATTATTTCTGCAACTCTGAGGCCTCCTGCTGCAATCCTTTGTAAGAGAGAGACTTCACTAACTTACAGTGGCTACCGCTAAGGCAACTCAGTAGAAAGTCTGTAAAGTAGAAAGAATGGTATCAGAGACTTAAAAGCTATCTTTTTTAATTCTACAAAACTCAGACAAAACATGCTTTTGTCTGTAGGAGAGACTTTTTAAATTATTATGGCATAATGTACAAATGTAAATGCATGGTTTTCAAATGCAAACTATAATACATATCTCAACCTACCGTATGTATTATAGTTATGCCTGCTATAATATTCAGACAATAACTAACAAAGCGAGTATCTAAATCCTGCGTGTCTCATAATATTGCTCATTAAGATAAGTTAAATATCTTTCTAATGTAGATTCTTTAACTGTGACCGAAGAGCTGAGTGCTGAAGTATGTGATGCATGGCTGTTAGTTCAAACAACCTCACCACTACAACACCCACAGTAAACGGATATGTACCACTTGTATATGACACATCATGAACTACATGTCCAGGGCTATTTTAACTCTGGTAGTAATCTGGCTGCTGTCAGATGACATTCATTTTTGATGTTCTGCTTCCAAATATCTTGGGTAGGGTTCAATGATAGATGTTAAGAGAACCCACTAGTTTGATATGCTGGATCATTATTCATAGATTAGTTCTGTTGCCCTAAACAGCTAAACAGAACCTAAGCCTTGGCATTTATTTCTGTGTGTGTAAATAACCATCATAGTACATAATCCTTTTTACAATCAAAATGGGATTATTTCCCCCCCCGTGTATATTTGATATATCTTTGTCTTTCTCTCCCCTTTTTTTTTCTTTTAAAGTTTCATTTGATTTCATTCAAAGTTTCGTTCACTTTAAATTTCATTAAATATATGATTTACCAGATCAGTTCTCAATTAAAAAAATTATCAGACACAAATACTGTCCCATATAAAGAGCAGTATGCCTACCTTTCTCTATGTACTCAAATCACTTTCCGTGGACTACATACCCAATCCTGCTCCGCTGCTGCTAATGGGAGTTTTAGTCTTTGGACATGAGATCAGCCCCAAAGTCCAGATCTTCCAGTATAAGCTCCAAAGCAAGGAGCAAAGATTACTGTACTGCACAATTTGCTGTTGTTGGAAGAAGTTTGCCAGATTCATAGTGACAAGAGGCATCACAACTGCTTTGTAAGCTCATCTCTGTGGTGTAAAAAAGGAGCCAGCCTCTTATGAGTCAGATGGACAGAAAAAAATGAAGGAAAATATTGTCTTAAGACTAATCCCTCCCATTATTGGCTGTAAGGGTAGGAACTGATAGATAGCTGTCCCATATAAAACATGTATTTTCAAAGAACCAAAATATTTTTGTTTCATATTTTTCCTCCTAAAAAGGAGGAAACCACACTTCCAAGAAAAAGTATATCAGCTTCTGTAGATTGTAACGCTGAGCTGGGCTCCATCATCACTGGCAAGAGGAATGAAATGCCATTTGCCTGATAACTGTCAACATTTCAGACACACCTCATCAGTCACAGCTTATGTCATTCCCTTTGTGCATCTTTAGAAATAAAGCTTTTCTTTCAGCTCATCTAAGTTTGGCAGCTTTTTATAGCTCCATTATTCTGAAACTGGTAAGAGTTAGAGTTCTCAGTACGGGAAAGACACGGACCTGTTGGAGCAGGTCCAGAGGAGGGCCACAAGAATGACCAGGGGGATGGAACCCCTCTCCTATGAGGAAAGGCTGAGAGAACTGGGGTTGTTCAGCCTGGAGAAGAGAAGGCT
>NW_008795948.1:1867469-1911317 GCF_000699145.1 Aptenodytes forsteri
ATGACCTTTAAATGTCCCTTCCAACCCAAACTATTCTATGATTCTATGATTTTTAGGTGTCATTTGCTTTAGTCTAAGCACATATATGAAGTTTTGCCCCAGTCTGGGTCCTCAGACTGGAAGAAGAATGGCTCAACATAAATGAGAGGCTCCCAGATTCTTCTTGTTATGAAAGAGGAATTCATACTCAACAGTAATAGAAACAACTATTTGCACTGTGAGATTTTTATTCAGCACATACCAAACATGCACTCATAAACAGAGAAGATGGATTGCAACATTGGTCAGCTGCTTAATTCTCATGGAGAATATGATCTAGATTTTTTCTCCTCTCCCTTCCTTTATTTTAAAGCTACTGTGCAGTATCAAGACCATGCAAAGCATCCAGTTTTTCAAGAGAAAACCATCAAAATTGTGACTCAAAGTCCAGAGGATGGTCCCTGAAAAGCAGAAACTGTGAAGCAGACTTCTTTAACAATGAACAAACACTCTCATGCCTGCTGTATATAGCTGGTGGCCTATACAATCACAATCCCTCTGACTGCTTCACGTAGTTTGTACGTAGAGGGAGGCAGTGGATTACAGTTACATTATATAGTTTATGACAATAGTATCTTGAACTGTCAGCAACTTCACAAAGGAGCAAAGGACACAGTGAGAAATTCTGGATGAAGATGTTGAAATTAGCATCACAAAAATAGAAAAGTATCAATTGCTTTTAGAAAATGGAAAAGAAAAAATCTTGAACACATCCGAAGTTCTGCAAAGCTCAGATATTTCAGCAAAAAGAAAACAGTCCCTAATGAAACTGACAGTTAAGGTACTTTCCTAATGAGGATTAAAAGACTATGACTTATTCTTGGAGCAAATCACCAGAAAACTTTAAAGCTGGAATGCTTAGGCTGCCACAAGAAAAGAAGAGTTCCCAGGAAAGGTCAATAAATACAGACACATGCAGCAACCTTTGAAGGTCATCTACTTTGATGGGCTGTTTCACAATGTCCAGCAGTTGACCAGGTTCTGAACAAAAGATACAAAATTATTAAGCTCTACGATCCTTCGTAACAGCTCCAAATGAAACAGAAACTCCTGTCCACGGCATGCTTCAGGTGCAGGGTTCCAATTTCAGCCACAAACTTCTGATTACTCAGCTTCATCTGTTGCAAGCCAACTGTCAGCTTACAGAAAGGTTGCTGAAGTCAGTTCAGAAACATCTCGGTTAGCTCAGCCAAACCCAAACATCAGCTATTTTCTGAAGCATGAAGCTGGCAATTTCGGTGGCACTGGCAAGCCGTGCTCTGTGTCACATTAAAATACGCCTCCTAAAACCCGTGGGATAATCACAGCACAACTCATCTACAAGTTACAGGTGTTGTTTAAACAACAAGAGATGAGAAAGAATGAAAGGTATTGTTTCGTTTTAGTACCCATCTTCTCTCTCTCATGTTTTTACAGAGGAACTCTTCCGTTGTGATCTTGATATGCTTCTGTTGAGAGGGGCCTTCTGCTTCTTGCTGTGGGCTTCCCAGCTGCCGGCAGCCAGGAGCCGTTTGTCACCCAATCCAGAATACGACCATTGGCATCAGAATATGACCATTAGCTCCGAAAATGACACACCTTCCCTTTAGCATACTCTGAAACTGACCACTCAAGGGAGAGAAAGAAAAGCTGGGCTGAGTCCTCTGCCACGGCTACCACAAAAGCCAGCACCCGGATCCAGCTGCCCAGCCTCCACCCGGAGATAAAAGCCATCTCCAGCTGCCAGCTAGCAGCAACAGCCCTGAAATTCAGATGGTAGGAGTCTCGGTTGCAATGCTGAAGGGTCAAATTTCAAGCTCTGCTACTGATAATATATGGGCATGGGGAAGCTGACACAGCAACAAGGAACATGATTTGCTCTTGTCTTTTGCTTTTCAGAAACAGCCTAGAATTTCTGCATACCAAAGAGTCACACGAGGAGTGTGCTGGACAACTGGACTGTAATGATATTACATGGTCACATACCATTTTTTCCATGAGACATCTGCCTCATTCACTGCACGAGAGGGACACATGTGTGGGTAAAATCAAGATGGCATGCGCAACTGTAAATCTGTCAATTCCTTAACAGTGAAGGGCTTAACTTTTCAACCTAAATAACATCCTTTTAACATCGCACACATATCTCATTATGTACAAAAGTATTCAGACAGAATTCTAGAGGAAACAGCTATGCAATTCCGTCCAATACATATAAAATAACTGGTGTAAACACATCAGTGAAGTTTGTGTCTGTTTCCAGGCACTACTACAAGTCAACCTTGCATACTTCTAGGCTAGACAAAAAACAAAGTCAAGAGCACGTACAGCTGCCCCAAAGCAATAACACTCACCCCAAGTACATAGTGAAGTCTGAAGGCACACACCACCAAACCATTATAAACTGTCCTAACACCCATATCAGCTAGACAGCTTATGGTTACAGAGAAATGCCCAAAACCACAACTTAAGAAAAGTAAACAAAATAAAGACACTCTGCCACCTCGCTCAAATACAGATTTTGGGTTTGCTTACAATTTTTTGGATGAATTTCATAAGGTTTGAGTTTCTCATGGTTCTTCAAAAAAATTGGTATGATGGTTCCAGATCAAATAAAATTACTAAATACTTTTGTGAATTTGAGAGTCTGTCCTCCTTAACCACAGGTAAAAATCAGAAGCACTGGTTTCTATACAGGTAGAAGCACTTCACGATTTCATGGAGGCTTTGTAAGGACAGATACAGGGACAAGCTGCAGAGAGAGATACTGCAGAAGCAAACCTTCTAGGTACATCTATATAAGCAACTCAAACGAAAAGATGGACACTAACGGCTATGAATATTACTGAACAAATGAACTCATCTAAGCTTCCTGACAGACCTCATAGCACAAAGACACTGGAGTATGATCAGAACATTTTTCACTCCCAGTTCATGATACAGGAGGACTTTCATAGCAGGAGCCATGACTGGGTTGAAGAATTCAGCCAACCAGAAGAAATAGCTAAGCCAGACATAGCAAATTGCCTCTGAGACCAATTTTAATTCAATGTATTTGATAAACATGGCCAGAATTGGTGCAGAAATTAGAAGGCAGGAATTAAATCAATTCTTCATGAAAAATAAAAACACCATATGCAAATGTCATAGGGTATAGTCATCAAACATGACAACTGGGGCATACCATCTCCTGATTTCACAGCACAGAACCTTGAACAAATACACCTGTGAATTGATGCTAGATACATAATAAAACTTATTAACATCAGCCTTCACTGCCTATCTTTCACTAGATGTATCTCATAACAATCATTCTGCCATTCAGGACATGAAGGACTCCTTACACAATTGCCATTAAAATAAACCATCAAATATACTCAGCTCAGAAATGATAACTTCTTTTTCTCCAACTGTGAGATTACTCTTCAGAAATATTCAGGTCTAAGATCCACGGCAGATACCCCGATATAATCTGAAGTGCAGCATATCATATATTCTTAGGGCCAAAATAAAGACGGCCAATTCCTCCAGGTAATAAGAATCAGTTACATTGTTCCCCCTGACTCCTCATTTGAGCTGTAAGACGGCCATT
This sequence comes from Aptenodytes forsteri, assembly GCF_000699145.1. NCBI lineage: Eukaryota > Metazoa > Chordata > Aves > Sphenisciformes > Spheniscidae > Aptenodytes > Aptenodytes forsteri. The sequence goes on from NW_008795948.1 coordinate 1,871,080, forward strand.
CCTCCAGGTAATAAGAATCAGTTACATTGTTCCCCCTGACTCCTCATTTGGTGATTTACAGTAGCAGATCTGTTCTGGAATTTTATGAGATATGAGAATTTTTAATTTAAGCATAAGACACCCAGCAGATTTTCTAATTCAAGATAGTGTTGTCAATTTTTTAGAGATGTTTTCATAGCAGCACTACATTCCCTTTCATATATTTGTATTCTTATAGAAAGACAGTAAAATTGTAGGCATCTGTGCCTACAGCTGTATTTTAACATAAAAAGAAGATTATTTTAAACTGAATTAACTTCTGATAACTGGGGGGAAAACATCTGTCCTATATATGCCAAAAAAAATTTTTTTTTTTTTTTTTTTAGAGACTGGCACTTCTAAAGTCCTATCAAGTGCAACAGAAAGAAAGTAATGTACACAAAGTCAAAGAGGCTTCAATTCCATGTATTCTGGTTTATATTCCGTATATTCCAAATTCCAACAGGGGGTAGCATTACACTACTACAAGAACATTTGATATTTAAAATACACTCAGTTTCCCCACATTTGCTGAGCTTCCTTGTACAATAGATCTGTTAATTTCCACTCATTCTGCACCAAGTGAAAACCACCCAAGGCAGAGACTCCAGCAAAACTACCGTACCACTGAAAATAAGGCTCAGGTGGGGTCCAAACAGGTATGCATAACAGCAGACTTGACTCTGGTCTGCAGATAATAAGCAGTGTGGTGTGCTCATCTCATTTGTCTCGCTCAGCGTGTAAAAGAAACAGGAGAGGCAAGGTGCACATCGACTGGATGCAACACCTCACATGATCCATTTCTTTTGTATTTTAAAGTTCACAGGAATAACTGTGCCACCACCGAGCATCTCAGTACTGCAGAAATAGCTGTGAAATTAGGAGGGCTTGACAAATGGGAAGTGTTGTTCTACATTTTCTTAGAATAGCACATACCAGTAGAAACAACAGAGTTCTGCTGCAGTAGGAGCGTTAGCCCATTTCAAGATTTTAACAGTCAATACAAAAGTACTGTTTAGCAGGAAGCTTGGAGAGACTGAAAATAAATGAAAAAGACAATCATTAACATATACACATATGCACACATGTACTCACAAAGGGATTCAGATATCCTTCCTCTCTTGATTAGCAAAGGAGTGATTTATGGCATATTTACACCAGAAGAGACATGTAAGACAAAAGGTCCAATAATCCATTCATTTCTTGACACTGAGACATTCCTTCTCTGATGAGGAAAGGGGATGAGCTTCAACCAACATGCATAAGAGGTATTATACACTTTTCAATGAAAAATAGCTCTTATGCCACTGTACTGAAAAGTATCCTAACTTATCACAACTATTCTTGTCAAAAAGTTTCTGATTAACAGAAAATTGATTCCACCGATTATACAAAATTGCAAAAGTATCCCTTTTAATCAAATTTTCTGCTGGCAACAAGACTTCAAATCCAAGCCATCTATTCAGGAAGAAAAGGGATTTTTTTTTTTGCAAATAAAGAGTTTAACTACAACTCTACAGCTACAGTGACAAACAGTAAATAGAGAAGGGCTCAAATGTGAAAATATTTCAAAAGCTGGCAAAGTGAAATCTCAGATGTTAGAGGCAAATTACACCTACCTCTACCAATTCTTAGAGAGGAGAAAGTTTATGGTAAGCTGTAATTACCATTTCGAAACCTTCACCTAGGGACTGCCCTAAGAAAAATCTGTTCCTTCTTCTACTTGCCCCAAAGAGTGTTGTTCCACAGTGAGAGCTTAGCTTGTGCTTGCATTAAAAATACACTTGGGCCTGTTTTGTAGCCGATGGAGCTATGCCAATTTACATTAGACTAGTTATTTGATTCCTTCCTTCCAGCCCATTCCGCAAAAGACATGAAGAAAAGAATCCTTGATACAACCTGTGCATCCTGCTCCACACAGAGAGAGAACTAGAGTGGGCTTAATTATGAGCCTATGAAGAATAAAAGTGAAAGCCTTGCAATATCATCTTCACATTCATTTTCCTTCTTTTTCAACCTCACATTTACAGCTAAAGTTAGTCAACTTCTCCCAGAAAAAAAATTATCAAGATAATAAATGATCATCATTAGAAAGAAATGGATGGAACTAGAAGGACAAACAAGGGAGAGAAAGCTCAAAATAGTAAGATTAAGACAAGTGTTTTCCTTTATCCCCAACCCATCACTGAAATTACGGTTTGTCAAAGGTAATGAAACTATAATTAAGCTGCACAGCTTCAAAAGATACAGATACTTAACTATGCATGGGGGCTGCTCACAGGCTTCTCCTATATTGGAGAGCAGTGCTATAAGTTATTAGGTATAATTATTTCTGTAGTTTTCCAAAGCTTTCTATAGCAGTTATCTCCATAGCACATGTGTTCTGCTTGACTTTGTGTCTCAAGGAATGAGAAGAATTGGCAAACTTCATCTGGAAATGTTTTCCTAGTGCTACAGAGGATTCAAGTATACAGTTACTAGCCCTGATATAGCCCACTTAACACTTCTCTGTCCTTGTAATAAACCAGATCTGGAAAAGGTTTATATTTCCTTAATATTTTCCAGGCTCAAATTTCTTGTACATTCAAAATTGCTTCCAATCAGCATTGAATTAGCAGAGGATTCCACAGAATCCAGACTACTGCAGAGGATGTGGCTAGGGGAGAGGGAATACAGCCAGAGTTCATGTCCCACTGATTCCCAGCTGTTGAAACAGTCATTTCAGTTGATTGACAGCTTGCTGCTGCAGTTTATACTGCGAATAGCCCAATATCCTCATGTGACAAGACTTAAGAGCACAAAGTCAACTTTAAAGCCCTTTTTCCATCTAATCTTTGGACTTGTGTGGGATTGAACCGCTTCAGAGAGTCTCAAGGACTGCTTTCTTTCATCTACCCTGCTTTAGGAAAGGAAACATGGAAATATATAAAAGATAATGCCAAGGCAGACATACAAGCAGAGCTTGTATGCAGTGAAGGCACTTTACTGCAGCCTAGAATCTGTACGTAAGACTCTGGTATTCACTCACCCCATCCTGGCTCTCATTTACCACAGGGATCACATTAACAGTCACTTGTTTTGATCTTAACATCCCCATCCCACCCGAGGAAGCTCAGTCTAACTTTTACACACACACAAAAATCACATGTTGTTACAGACATATTGAAGCATCAAACTTCACTGGAGCTGAAGCAGAGGGGATGGAAAAGCAACAGTAGCTCCACATAATGTTTTTCCCCACACATCTGTCCTACACGCATGGGTTGAATTACTCCCTGAAGCAAGTTAGAGTTTTTCAAGGGACCCTTCAACGGTCAATAAGTTACTATGCCAGCAAGGATGGCCAGAATGCAGGGAGGTCCTTCCCTCCAGAATTTAGGAATGGAACAGAAAAGGCTGTATGCAACTAGTAAAAAGCGGGGTAAAGAGCATTTTTTGCACGATAAAAAAGATTTGCTCAGTTGCTCAGGCCTAGTAACTTTAAGGTTTCATTGTGATACCGTGGTTCTGACCCAGAGGTCCTACACTTCAAGCTGAGTTTAGACAGCACCAAAGAAACTCAACAGTAAGTATCTACTTACTTAAGATGGGAAAACTGACGAACTGAAATACCTAACTGCAGATCCTCAGACAGCTTGAACGGCTCCAGAAGTTCCCTGTGGTCATCTGCTCTCACACCTCTTACCGGGGAAGAGCTCAGAGTTTTACCTAGTCTCTTCTATTCAGGCAAAATGGCTTTTGACCTCAAAAAAAAAAATATTAAAGAAAAAAATCATTGCATCAAAAAAATTTGCAAAATTAGATCTGATGCAATATGCCTCTCCATAGGAATTTAAGGAAAGAATACAGGAAGAAAAAATAATACAATCATGTTATTCTTTTCTTCCTCTGTTGTTACAACTTGGCTTGAATTTCGGTCATATCCTCAAGCATGTTTTTGATATCTTGGTCCTTTCTAAATGCTAAAAATTGCTCAACCCTCCTGCTAATCCCATGCTTAGAAAGAACTGATTTCCACTGCAATGTCCTCAGTTGCAGACTTTCTGAATCCACTGAGTGTAAAGGTTCCTGCATTAATAACTTCTCCTCTGTTGTTACAACTTGGCTTGAATTTCGGTCATATCCTCAAGCATGTTTTTGATATCTTGGTCCTTTCTAAATGCTAAAAATTGCTCAACCCTCCTGCTAATCCCATGCTTAGAAAGAACTGATTTCCACTGCAATGTCCTCAGTTGCAGACTTTCTGAATCCACTGAGTGTAAAGGTTCCTGCATTAATAACTTCTTTCCGGTAACTCTGCAGTTCTTGAAAGACACCATTCTTTAAGCTCAATTTCACACACACACAAAAAAAATCTGTTGAAATAATGTATTCGGTGCCACTGCTCTGTGGTCTTCCATTAAATAGAAAATGGCTTTGAATTGTTTGATGAAGTTATAAAAACTAGTGATAGACTTCCCAGCATTAAAAAAAAAATAATCATAGAGCAACTGCTCCACCCTGGCAGGTTGATTTTCTTCTTTAGTAACTCTTATTAATGGGCTCCTTTTCTGGCCACAGTTCACTTGAAAGGCAAACAACTTTCTGTCTCTCTCACTGCAGCCTGGAAAACAATCACATTTAATATAATCTTTACACTTGGATAGAATTGTCCATATGCAAAGTACTGTAGAAACACCATCCCATCAATCCTGACAATAGCCTTGGGAGGTAAACATTATCTAGATACAGATATTATACAACTAGGTAGACTGAGGTAAGCTGGTCAGAGCCACAATAATAAAACCGTAACACAAAATTCCCAGATCAGTCCAAATCTCAAGCTTCTTACCTCTCTTGCACACCCTGGGATTCCCCTCCGATTTAAAGTGAGACATTGTCCAAAACAGCGTCATCTGCACTTTGCCATCACGAATTCCTGCCAGGAGTCTGCATTAGACAACCAGCTTTATAGCACAGCATGCGGGTTTGTAAAGCGCATCCAACACTAAGTCAGGCAGGGCAAGAGCGCCAAAGTTTAATATGGATTTCTTCTGAGGTCCAGCGCAATCAGCCCCACTTTTCTAGTCTCTGCTACATGGACTTTTGCAGAATTGCCTTTCTTTTCTTCTCTAGACACGTTCTCTAGCATTTCAGCAGAAGCATTCATAACTATGCATAATAAAGCAATACATAAAATTGCAAGGCAACTTTGAAACAGTCCATCCTGAAAACTGTTTGGCAGGCTTTTCTGTACCAGAATGGCTTACCTACACTTTCTAACCCTCCTGCCTATGGGAAGTATTCATTCTGTTCCGAACATATAAATATTCTTCAGTGATTCATTCCTCAAATTGATTTCAGAGTATTTTTTTGTGGAGCAGGTAATAAACAATTTTCTCTTCAGTGGATTTGTTGCCACACCTGCCATTTTCTTGCTAACAAATGCCAAAATCTCACTACCCATATGAAGATGTTACCATATTATTAAACCTTACTAAGCCAATATTAGAAAACCTTATTTGCTCTTTATGAAGCAAGTAATACAACTTGGTACAGGATTGCACAGTTACATTAGAAACAGTAAGAATTTGCCTATGTCACAACCTCTCCACGACTGATATCTTAAGGATCTAATCTGATTAAAAGTCCATTTGGGATATTATCAGCCAGACTGACAGTATTTCCACAGATATCTTGAAGTAACAGGTACATTGGGCATCTTGAATTACCAAAACTAATTCCACTCATGTGTCTTGTCATGGGTTGTGGACAAATTTAAGCACAGTTTGTGTAATTTTGGTGGAATACATTTCATCCTTCTAATTTGCATACTTCCAGTTTTAAGTGGCTCTGTCAAAAAGGGTTGATAGGAAAGGTCGCACCCCTACTGAGCATCTGTTTTTAGTCCTCTCATCTACTCACAGTGAGCTGCTGTCAACCCTCCAGTCATCCCATCCAAATGATTGCTATCCTACTGACACTCGCCGATTCCTTCTGAGCCACGCAATTACTTTGATATCAGTGACTGTTAATCAAAACAGAGTATTTTCTGCATAGCCTTCTTTAATCCATGATCTTAAAAATATAATGTTGGTAGACATTACAAACATTTTGCAGAAATGCAAGTCAAGGAATTGAGGTTTTTTTAAGGTAACTTTGTTTATGGTCTTGCAGAGGGAGATGAACCACATGGGAATCAAACCTAGGAATCTTAATCCAGGGCTGCCACTGGAGTTATTTGCTTCCCTCTGAGTTCAGCTCAATGTAATCCATGCTTTCGTGATCTCTTTTTGTGGTTTCTTCCTCTGCAGGTGAATTGTACTTTCTCCCTTTTAGAAAATGAAGATAGAAAGTGTCTGCTAACACTTTAGAGGATTCTGTAGAATTTTTCCAGAAAATAAATGGATTTCTAGTTAGAAAAAAAGAAGACAGAAAAAAACCCTTCCATTTTCCCATTTTGGCCATGTTCCAAGCGATCTGATGAGTGTCTTTACAACTGGATCAAAAACAAAAACACCACAAACCCTACATTCCAAAGGGAGTAATTTTTTTCCAGCTTTTATTGTCAGACTCTTCCTCTTTCAAAACATTTCTTTCTCTCTCTTCAGAAAAGCTATTGCTCGCAACAGAGGAAGAAGTAGCCATCAGTTGTAGTAATAATAAAAGTGCTATTATCCAGCTTAACTGTATTTAGGGGAGGAAGTAGATTTTCCCATTTGTTCATTCTGATGAGAATAAAAGGTCAATACCATGATTTATCAATATCTTCACTGGCTTTCTGACAGAAAAGCAATCCAGCAACATTTCTGTTTAGTACAGAAGAATTAATTCTGCTGAGCTATGTTGTCTACATCCCCTCATGTAAGAAAGATGCTCCCTTCTCTTGGCATTATTAATATCATTTCACTTACCAGTGCTTCTGTGGCAGGCACTTCTTTTCCCATTACAGACCATAGGCTATCTGTTCCATTTAGTGTCTGAACCCAAGAGGTGCTGAGAGCATAATTCTTATTATTCTGAATTCAGATTAGAACCTTTAGTCTTGGCAGAAACACTGTGGGGATTCTTTCATGATAGATGGAGAGCATCTTCAGTATTATTTTTTAGATAAGAGGTAAGGCAGCCTACTACAGTGCCAAAAGCAAGTGAGATCTGCACAGTTCTGGTGGGGTTGGCATGTTTTGTATTTTACTGTGACGTCTCAAATCTAAAGTCATACCCATTAAGTGACCTCCTCCAAGCAAAGCTTTGAAAGAGCTGGGTCACTTATATGAGCCCTTACCAGGCAACATCAAAGTAAAAGGAAGCTGGGTCTCTTCTTGATTATTTGGGAGCAAAGCCTATTGCCCAGAAGCATTATAATATTGTACAAAATAACAGCGGTGAACTGAGAAGAAAAAAAAAATCTTCCTTCCCCTGTGAACTGCTGATAAGCAACATCTCAACACAGTGCATAAGCAGATCCCACAGCACCGTTGTAAGAGGACGAGAGTTAACACTGTGATAGACTGGGGTCCTGGCCAAAACTACAAAAAGGAAAACAAAACAAATCAAGCTCTAAGCCTGACACCACACCCACCTCTTTTATGCCCCTTTCCTCTGCCAGGAGAACATTTGCTCCAATCTTTGATTTGCACAGCGCTGTGTGCTTTTGTCAGCACAACCAGCTCCAGAAATGACTGCATTTCATTGTCAAGGACAGAAATGATCATGGATTTCTTCTATTTCAGAAAGACGTTGTGGGGAAATTGGTGTTTTTAAAGATGCTTTTGAATCTGTGAAAAGCCCAAAAAATAACGCTACTTTATTGTAAAAATTTCAGAGCCTTTCACAATAACTGTAATGTAAGTAAAATGCCAGATTGCCAAATCATTGTTCAGTGCAGTCACCTCATTTAGTGGTGATACATGTTACGGAAGATGCACCTCACTGCAGGTTACTGTATCACCGTCAGGACTTAAAGAAAAACAATTAGAATTCAATCTTAAGAGAGCACAAATGCAAGTTTTCTAATTCATGCCAAAAGCCAATAATACCCAGAATCAATGGTCATCAAAGCATACGAAAGCCTCACAAACACAGTCACTTAGGTCAATAATACTGTCGACTGACTTCCAGATTCCTCCGAGGTGCAAACTGTTCCTGTTATAGTTTTAACAGTGTGTGTGTTGCCTAACTGCCCAGAGCTCTGCGATTAGAGCAGAAATACACGTAGAAACAATGCGGTAGAAGATGGCAAATGCATCCTTCTCAACTGAGAATTTAGACAGCCTGTAGCTTTTTTGAAGGTGGGAGGAAGCATAAAATGTTACAGCATCACACAACAATAATGTTAGAAAAAAAAAAAAAAAACTTTGAAAAGAGATGTAAAAGGTGTGTAATTACAAATAATCGTGTTCCTATACTTTCAGAGAAAGCAGGGAAATAAACACACTACAAGATAAACACATAGGGTGTTCAGTCTCATGGGGAAAGAGGTAATGGCTCCAACAGAAAAAAAATTGCTACATTAAAGTTGTATATAACAATATATTGTGATTTCTTTAGTATCTATTTTAATATTACACTAGAAAAGTACCTGATTAAAAGCCAAAAAAAATGAAAACGTTCTCAGTTACATGGATGTGGCAATGTAGTCTGCAGCCGCTATTTCTCGAATCTCACTACACAAGTTTACACCTTATAGGCCTTCTCTTTTACCACTTTCAAAAGCATCATCTACAGTGAAAGGAGACACACCAGCTAAATCCAGGGTCAAGGGTTTTGTACAGGATTTGGAAGACCAAGGCTATATTCCCAACCCAGAGACAGGCTGTTCATGACTTTGGTTAAATCGGTCCAGGCAAGACCACAAAACAGACCTCAGTGCAAGATGTTCTTAAAGAGTTCAAGCCCCTTCTCTGCCTGAGGACACATCAGCCTTGCTTCTCTCCAGGCTTAGTTTCTCCCTGGTCTATAATGCACAATGGAAACACAGATATTCATAGTAGCTCTACATCTACCCAGAGACTCTGCACTCACAAAAGGCTACATGTGATTAACAAGCCCTGCAGGGACATGGTGCTGCATGATTAAATATACTGAGTAAAGTGCCTGCTCAAGGATCGCAGTACAGACGTGCACATGCCTTCCCTTAAAGTTGTAACGCAAAATAAAGCAGTTTCTACAGAACAGACTAAAAGAGGTAAATTTCCTATCAGCTAATCAAAGCAACTCCCCACTTAAACCGAGATCCACATCCCACCAAGGCAGGTACCAGATCTCCCTATATTGTGTAGGGAAGGGTTCTTAGCCACTCAGCGCTGTGGATCCTGCTACCTGGCAAAACCCCTAAACTCTTTTGTGCACCGTGACCATAGCATTCCCATATTTCCGCTTACTACAGATATGCTGGGAGATTCAAAGTCTGAGGCATACAGTTCCTGTGGTATCAGGAACTATACAAATACCTCACAGAGGATTTGGGTAGACCGGCTCCTAATTTGGGACCACTGTCTCCAAGGAGGTTTTGGTATTTTTAAATGATCAATTAAAGTAGGTGGCTGAACACCAATACAGGATTGATGATAACAGCCACACACAAACTGACACTTTCTTTTCTCCTCTATCATGGCAAGTTAACTACCAAAGCAGTAATCAAGCCTATATTTCTACATACATAAGAACTCCCACTGACATAAGTATGAGTTTAGGGTGAGCTAGACATACACAAAAGTCATTCCTACTAATAGGCACATTTTGAGCTGTCAACAGTGATTTGAGTATAACACTAAGTAGTGTGAAGAGACAGCCATAATCATTCCATGTTAATTCAACTTGCAAGAAGATGAAGGTCAGGGGACAAAAAGCAAAGCAAAACTAAAACCAGTACTTGTCAGATGGAAAAGGACAAAACCAGTTGGAAAATCATTTTATTTTTCAGGCTTCTAAGAAAATTTACAAACAATGGTGGTGTAAAAAAAAGACACCCTATAAAAAAGGTTGACATCATTTCTCAATCTATAGCATCAAATGAAGTTACAGAGCAACAAGCGTACAGTGAAATTCTATTAATCAAATTAGTATTAGCTAAGTAGTTGAAAATGTAATAAGTAAAGTCTAATAATGAATCTCTACAGCTTACTCAGAAATCCCATAACAATCCAACATTCTGAGCTTAAAATATACTTACAATACACAAAGAATTCATCTCTGCAATCATCTATAGCACTGAAACCACCGAGGCAAAAATTACATAGCAAAGGCACACCTTGTGAAGTTTGTAAAGAAGGACATCTTGAGCACACTACAATAACATACAACAGAAAGCAAAACACCCTGCATGCTTGCTTATTAATCCCCAATGTCTAATATGAAATACAATAGAGAAATAATAGAAGCAATATTTAGTGACTTTCTTCATGCTGGTTCTATTCTTCATCCAGAGTGAAACAGAAAGGCTTCCTCGCCCTATTTTCTCTTTGAACCTTGGCACTTTCCCAGGTTACGTTCTCCCTATGTTCACCATCATCCTTGTCATTAGTGGAGCAAGTGGTTCTTAACCAAGTCAATCCCAATCACGAACACCACCATGCCTTCCACATACGCACGTCTTCATCCTGCAACCTGTCTCCAACTCTTCACATGCTGAACTCCAACACCCACAGACAACATGCCTAAATCTAACCTCGATTTGCCAAAGTTTACATACAGGGCAGAAAACAAACCAATGCTTATATCCTTTATTACTGCTGTAGACTTTCCTCTACTCAGGTCGCTCACTCGCTTTAAATAGTAGGCATTTAAAAACCATCAACACAATTTAATTAACAGCTTAACTTGAAATTGCAAAGGAACTCCAAACACTGGCACACTAAAGGCTTTTGAACATGAATTTGAATAAACGTGAAAACCTGGTGTCTTCATTAATCCGTAAATCAACTCCTCCTGGCCCTAACTGCATCTTAAACATATTCTGTCACAGCACAAGGAATAAGAATTATTTTTTAGTTACAGCATATGGATTTGTGCTTTCACTGTATTCATCATGAGAAAAGCCAAAGAAGGTGTCCATTAAATACTGCTGAAATAACTCATCTTGATGGTTCAGGACAATGTATCAAAAGGTTATTTTTTCTTTCAAAAGTAAAAACAAACCCATGAATCATTCCATTTAATGAGACTTCTTTCCCGAATGCTTACAAATGGGTAGAAAAAAAACGATAAGAAGCAGATGTGCACATCTCATGCTAAAACAGGAGTTAGTAAGAGTGTTCCACCAGTATTTCTCTCACTAAATTTGTTTAAATATTGACAATTACTGAAATTCTTGCCAACTGATATTAGTAGGGCAACTACAAACACCATGAAACCTGACAACACTTTGCAATAAAATATGTGGGTGTGTATGTTGTTGGGGTCAACAGGCATAAAGAAGGAGTGACATTTAGCCTTTAATGGCTTTGAAGATATACAATGGAATACTCACTTTCAGCTTCCTGTCTACCACAGATTTCCAGGGTAAACTTTGATAAATTCGTGTCTAAACTGACAATTCAGATCCCCCGGAAACATTTAGACCATGTAAGCGAACTGTACCTTAACTAATTCTTTCCTCGCTGCCTATAACAAAGCCATCTTGGAGCTTTCTGATCCCAGAGCAGAGCCCTTCTAGGAATCAGTCTTGTGCATTTTTCCCAACTTCTCTCTAACTACAGGCAGCAGACACAGGAAGCCAACAGCAGATACACTGCTGTGCACCCCACTGCCTGCACTGCAGAAAGAAGCGGAAGGCTGAATCTCAGGCTCTTGCATCCAGTCAAGCTTTCAGAATTAGGCTAGAGGGCTAGTGAGGGCCTTTGGTGCCAATGGCTGGCAAGGATGGTCTTGGAAGAACGCTGATCCTAATGATCAGTGTAGACACAACCTTAGCCTGTCACACCAGTGCCTCCCTACCTCCCAAATGCTGCAAGTACATGACAAAGTAACGTCCAAGGTGCAGTTACAGAGGCTATACAAGCACCTCAGGCAGACAGCATTTTCTAGTTTTCAGACACATGAAGGCAGCCAATGATGCAAACGCACGAAATACCTCGTGAGAAGAAAATAATCCCTCAAGTTTATAATAGTCTAATTTTTCTTTCATAACTTACTATACACTCATGCCTTTCTCATAGCAGCGATTTATGTAATCCCACATGCTCAATTAAAATGTACGCACTTCAGTGGCAATACTTAATTCTTCAAACAAAAGTCTCTCTTGCTGAATCCCTACTTCACACATTCCTTAATTTGAGCACTCCCTCTAACCTTCCCAGCCTTTCAATAGCTCACCAACACAAACAGCTTTACCTTCTTCTAGTTTAGCAAACACATTCACCAAAAAGGTCTTCTCCAGAATAGGTAAAACCAGAAATATTTTCTCCATGCAATGTACAACTAACGTATAAAGCTTACTGCCGTAAAAAGCCAAGAATTTAGCAGTGTGCAAAAAGAACTTATGGGAATATCAGTCATAGTAACAGATAGTGGCAAATGTGTTTAGAAAGGCATATGAATCTCCATGCTTCAGGTTTTAAGTGGGCCTGGCAGATGGTCTTGGAAGAACGCTGATCCTAATGATCAGTGTAGACACAACCTTAGCCTGTCACACCAGTGCCTCCCTACCTCCCAAATGCTGCAAGTACATGACAAAGTAACGTCCAAGGTGCAGTTACAGAGGCTATACAAGCACCTCAGGCAGACAGCATTTTCTAGTTTTCAGACACATGAAGGCAGCCAATGATGCAAACGCACGAAATACCTCGTGAGAAGAAAATAATCCCTCAAGTTTATAATAGTCTAATTTTTCTTTCATAACTTACTATACACTCATGCCTTTCTCATAGCAGCGATTTATGTAATCCCACATGCTCAATTAAAATGTACGCACTTCAGTGGCAATACTTAATTCTTCAAACAAAAGTCTCTCTTGCTGAATCCCTACTTCACACATTCCTTAATTTGAGCACTCCCTCTAACCTTCCCAGCCTTTCAATAGCTCACCAACACAAACAGCTTTACCTTCTTCTAGTTTAGCAAACACATTCACCAAAAAGGTCTTCTCCAGAATAGGTAAAACCAGAAATATTTTCTCCATGCAATGTACAACTAACGTATAAAGCTTACTGCCGTAAAAAGCCAAGAATTTAGCAGTGTGCAAAAAGAACTTATGGGAATATCAGTCATAGTAACAGATAGTGGCAAATGTGTTTAGAAAGGCATATGAATCTCCATGCTTCAGGTTTTAAGTCTTTATGCAACTGGTGGTCAAAACTATTTTTTCCTGCAAATACACTGTCCTGGTAGTACACCACTAATGAGTTTTTGTACACCTCCTCTAAAGTATCTGTCACTGGCCAGTTATAAATATAATACTGGATTAGTTGACCTGCTATGGATTGCCATGCTAACTTGACTATCTTCTCTTTCCCCAGTGAGAAGCTTCGCTAATCTGGCTTCTTGTGCAAGACATGCTCAAACTACAATGATAAAGAAAAGAAAAGCATCAATAAAATAAAAAATATGTGGTCACCTAAAGAGCAGCACATACTATTTGGCCTCCCTTCTTTCTTCTTTTGAAATACCAGCAGTAAGACAGATCAATGTCCTTCATGCTAAATTACTATTATATGACAAATTCAGCCCTCTCTTGTGCCTGTAAAGCTTCTGCCTCTGCCACTGTAAGCCACTCACATACACCCAAACCCAAAATTGGCCAATTTAAAGGTAATGACTGATGGCCTGTATTGTTCAGTGTTTTCTTGATCAGGCACAGATTTTGAGGAAACTGTGTGCTAAGCCTCTCAACTTGAGCACAAACAACACAAAAGTTATTACCAGTTCAAATTATAAAGGAAATAATAGTATTTATGACTTGCAACTTAAGTCATTTTAAATTAATCATGCTATATTACGTAAGGCTTGTTAGCATCTGCTCAGTGTTAGGTATTTACCTTTAGTCCACCACAGATTGGACAAGCTGAAAAAAGAGCTCTTGTCATCCCAAGGTGGGGGCTACATGTGTCATAGGGGTCCGCTGAGGCCCCACTAGATGGTGACAACTCACTACTTTTGGAGTCTGACACCTGTCCTTGTGGTTTTGTGTCTGACCACCTCGAAACAAAATCCACATATGTCTCATCACTTGAGTCCTTGCTGCTTTGTGCGAGTAAGGATGAAGGCCTCCCTCTGTCCTGGCTGTGCTCAGGTACCCTGCGTGCTTCCACGTGTGGTAGTAGCAGTTTTGGGTCACTAGCACCCTGAGGTGACAGGGCCTGGTCCTTGGGTAGCATGGAATCTGCACTCTTCGGTTGCACATCTTTAGAAGCTGCCTGTAACAAACTTCTGGGTATATCATAAATATGTCTGAGAGAGCTGGGAACCTGATACTCTGATCCTGCACCTCTCTGGGGCTCACTGTGCGGACAAGTACATAAATTCTGATCCGAAGGAAAGTTCAATGGCAAGCTTAGCAATGATCCAAACTCATCACCATGGCAAATGTCCAAGCTCCCAGCATAGGAAGAGAAGCTTCCAGAGTAAGAAGAGTGACTACCAGTAGCTATTCCACTGTCAGAAGAACTCTGACGACCTATTTCCTGTAGCTGTCTGGATCGGAGGGGCTTTGGAGGTGGTTTTGTGGTGCCACGTGCCCCTTCTGGAAGGGTCTTTTCTTCCCCAAGATGAATGCCCTTTGCAGCTGCCAGTCCATGACTCTCTTGAGAAGTGCTGGCTGAAGACTGTTCAGGCCAAATTGTCAATCTGCTCCCAACACTAACATCCGAGTGGCTGGTATCCGAAGACGAGCTTGAAAGACTTCTATCGTCTCCTAGAAAAGAAGAAAACACATCAACCTATGTTTAAAACACAATCGACAGACTGAAGCATGGCAAGTATGTACAAACAGAAAGGACCCTGAGATTCCATCTGTTTTTTGTAAGGGGAACTTCTGTCAGAAAGCCAGAATTCCTGCAATAATTCCTATCCCCACGGGGAAAATAAAATGCAAATAGTATGTTACCTTGCCATAACCCTACCACATTATGGAACATAATGCATTCAGGGCTAAATTTTTAGAGTTTATGCACCAAGTTCTCCCCTTTCAACCATATTTTACTTCCGTATAGTTAATCGGTTTTATTTTAGATACTCCTATCTTCTGTCACAGGGAATAGTCACAAAGTCCCATGCTCAGAATAGCTGAGGATGCTCTGAAGAAAACCTTGTTACTGCAACCCAAAGCCATAGAAGACATTTCCATGTTTCTATTTGATCTGAATCAACCAAATGATTATCTTATTTGTACTTTTTTTCTCTATTTAAAGCTTATCTGAATAACATCAAAGTGAATGTTGAAGAGACCACAAAAATAAAATCAAACTTAAGACTGTCCTGTTCTCTCATCTGAGCTCTCCTAGGCTGTACTTCTCCGGAATATCCATACCAAAATGCAGCCATACATCACTGTAACAAACAACGAGATTACTAGTATTATAAAAATGTTTACATATCTATATACAAAAAGATCTTCCATGACTCATTTATGCACATATTGCAAGAATTTTTTTTTCCTCACTGATACTTGCAAGAAGGACACTTTTACAGGTAACTACTGCTATCCAAGACAGAAGATGGAAGAAAAAAAATAAACATTAGCATGAAAGGGCATAAGGACAAACCACAAACATCACACAAAAACATGTACAAAAACAAACAAACAAAAAACCACTTCCTTGTAGTGGCACACACAGTCCACAATGTTATTTCCTTCCTTCTTAATAAAACCAATATGAAAACAAAGGCAAACAGCAGGATCATTTTGCAGGTATTAATTTTAACTAATTTTATTAATTTTAAACCTTGGGCCATAAGTTGCCAGATGGGGTAGAAAGAGGAAGGGTCCACTGCAAATTGTGACCTGAGCTTCTGGTATTACTAGGCTATTTCTATTCTCAGGTGTTGAGGGAAAAGTTTAGAACAATTTTCTTTCTCTTCATGGAGTAATTCTTGATATATATTATCACAAAATAGCAATGTTTATCCCGTGAAATCTAATCCCTTCTTTTCCCCCAATGCCCATAGCATGACACTGGCTTGTGACCCCCACATAAGTGTAACTCCTTAGATAAAATTATACAGCTGTCTAGATGGAAGGCATGAATTACAAAAATATTAGTGTAGTTCTCAGCAACATGCCCAGAAGAAGAAATATACTTGTTAAACAAAAGTCATTCTGCTTACAAAAACATATTTTTAAATTGAAAAAATAAGATTGTTGAATTTATTTGAAATCACTTCTCTTAGACAAATATTTTAGGCACTTTAAAACTCTGGAAGGGAAGCCCTCCCACAGTCTTGAAGAAAATGCTCTAAAGATGTAGAGCTACATGTTCTCCAAGGCAGTGGCAGAACCTAGATCTCCAGATTCAGGCAAATGTCCTCCCACCAAACCTACAGGAACAGTCTTGTTGTTATAATATTTCCCATAAACATAAATACTTAATTTTCCTATGCAAAACTCAAATAACAGAATATGAAAATCTTACTCTAGAATTCCTCATTCTCTGAGGATTATAATATTCTTAGGAGTATCAGGTCATAAATTCAAGTAATCTCAAGCAAAGAATATATACAAAGTTGGACCACATGTTTTCTAACCAGCGTGACTGGATAAAAATACAGGCATGCTTCTCTATCAAGGCCCATTTGTTTTCCATCAATCTAGTCAAGTCTAGCAGTTATATGCTAACTAAGAAAAACCTTAGAAAGTCTCAGTGGAATTTAGTCACAAACCACATTACTCAGCAGTGTCAAGACTAAAGTAGCCATGGATGTGTATAGAAGCACATAATTAAGCTCTTGAGGATCTTCACAGGGCCATTTTTAGGCTTGTAGGCTTTAGAGTCAGGAGCAAAGCAGGTGTTTTGAAGATCTAACTTCTGTTATTAAACAATTCAAATGGCAGTTCAGGGCACAGGCCCTTTTACAAATCCAGTGCTAGACACCAATTCTACTTTGACACATAAACTCCAGAAGGGACATGCACAGATACCACCACGAAGAGCAAGAATAATAACACTTAGAACCAAAGCACAGGAGTCCTAGGTTTTACTACATAAATCTGCTGTAAGCCTGATATGTGAACTATACAAGTCAGTTCATGTCATAGGCTGGAGCGAGTCAAGTACTTAAGCAGATAGCAAACTTGATGCAGACCGTTCTTTTGAAGTTGCATATGCACAAATTCGGTAGGATTCAGCATACAAAGGATTTTTCTCTGTTAATAGTGTTTGATCCAAAACCCACTCTGCTCAGCTGAAAAACTCCAATCCACAACAATGGACTTTAGACAATGCTGTTAAAGAACTGTCCCGCAAGCAACAGCAGCCAAAGCAAATATCTTGCCCATTTCTGTGTTATCTTTCTTTTAACCTCAGCATCTTATAATTATATACATATACATATTTCTAAAGCCTGGGAAGGAAGGAACACCATTTATTTTTATTTAATTAAAGATATTTCTTACCTCCACTGCCCTGGCGACTTGTATGGGACAGCAAGCTCAAGCGCTTTTCTAATTGCAAAGCTTCATGAGCCAATCTTTCTTCTGAATAGGCTGGATTTGTACTTGGATCTTTAAAAAGGAACAGAAAATAAATAAACAAATAAGAAGAAACATGGAAAATATATAAAAAGAAGGGAAAAAAAAAGACATAGTCTTATGTTAGATACTCTGTTCTTGTTTGATCTTCTACTAGAGGAGAGGAAAAAAGCTGATCAGAAAATGTATGGGACAATCTGCCTTCAAGCACATCCTGGAGAAATGCTACTTAATAAGTTATAATTTTAAGTGTCAAAAACTTTCAGATATTATACCCAATATCTGTAAGAGTTACCACCAGGGACAGAACCCTGAAGAGCACAGCACCAAAGGCAATAGCTACAGAGATAATTAACATCCAGCAGGTCTACAGGAGTTGAAACTAATATGTGACCTGTAAAACGTGTCCTGACTTCACTGAGCTCATTGGGAATTTTATCATCAAGAAAGACCAAATTTTTCATCCTACTAATTTACAAATCTACATCAGAGAGTCACAGTGATTAAACTATCTGATACCTTCCAATGCCTATCACCTATTTACACAGACATCGCTTTCAAGTTTGATGTTCAGAAGGTCATTAAGTTCAGAAGTCAGAGATGAAATAAGCAACCTGGTGGCTCTCCATGTTTAATATAAGACAAGTTAGAATGGTAAAAACCACTACTAAAATATACTATAGGGGATTTTCCCCATACATTTTAGTGAGTTTGCCATTCCAGCTGAAATTACTTCACTGAAGAAGCTCCTTCCATTCCAATAGAAAGAGGAAGACCAAAAGTTATACAGAATGTGGAAGAACTTTCATCAGAAAAATAGGCCAGTTTCCTCTAAACCATTTTGTTTCCAACCAGGCACAACAGTAAAACCAGATGTTGGAAATAATCATAACCATTATCCCAAGAGAAGTCTTACAGATTTTTTCAAACAGCACTGCCAAGTGTGTCATGTTCAGCAGTTGCAAAAGATATGGTCTGCTAACTTGTTCATCATTGGAAGCTTCATTAGCTCTTACTAATTATATAGGGAAAGGAATTAATGACAGATAAAACAGATTAGCTTCCTCAAAACTGCTGCTCTTGTATATCTGATCAACTGGGTAGTAGTAGCACACCACAAAAACATTTAATCACTGAATCATTTAATAATAAGAAAGAAAGGATGAAAAGGGCTACACATTGCTGTGGTTGAGTTAGTAAGATAAAAAACAGTTGAAATGATGACAGAAAAGTTTCATTTTCATCCCAGGTCTTTCAGTTTTAAAAGACTTGGGTTTGATGTTGTCAACACAGCAGTCAAAGCAAGCTCACAATCAGGGGAAGGAGCATTTCCAGGTGAGCTGAAGCTCCATGGGAGTCCCTACCTTATTAACTACCTGCGAAACAAGCTGCCACATCTCTCCTCCCTAACGGCATTCATTTTCTGACCTGCCCTGGATAGATCTGAGTGCGTCACAGGACCAGAAGTGACAATGCTGAACTTTCTTTCCCATGTAGAGGGGGTTTCCATCTTTAGCAGTCTGGATGAGATTAGCAGAACAAGCCAGACACACACAGAGTCCTTCTGTAACAGCGTATGTTGGAAATCAAAGATGTTCTAACAGGAACAAGGCAAAATGCCTGTGACAAACAGGTCTTTGACCTCTGTGTCTCCCAGCTCAAACAGTGCTTGATGTCAGTGTCTGACACCTTCCCAACTTAACTTTAAGAAAAGAGGACTGTTTGATACGGATTATTTTGTTAGGTCTCCATTCCTATTTCCCCTGCAATACAACTCATATTAAGCATTGACTAGTTCAAACCTGTGTAACTGCTTACTCAAACGAAACCCCCAATATGGACCTCTGCCAAAGGAAAATACAAGATTTGGCCACCAGCACCTATGGTGCAACCCAGACAGGTCTATGCAAGGATCTGCTCAGTGGCATACAGTGTTACAGGCTACTGCTTGAACCTATTTTTGAATGTCCTCTGCGGTTACTCTGCTGAATCTAGTTAAATGTCCTTATATCCAAAAAGGTTCAACAAAGATGTTCTACGAGCACTTTGAGTATAAAGTTGGCATAACAGATCAGCAAATTAGTCATACCAAGATGCAACAGACACTAACCCTTCCCACAGCAAAGAACTATCAGTAGGAAAGATCTTTCCACTTTCCTCAGAATATGATTACTTGATAAATACAGTTTTTCCTAATGTTACTAGGGAACATACACAACTATTAGTTTTTTAGTAACTGATATCCCTCTTACAGACAGCAAAAGATATAATTAAAAAAAAACTGGTCAAGCAACTGATGTTGCAAAAATGGCCTACAATAAAATACAAGATGGGGAGATAGGAGGGAAGTTGAAGCAAATCAGTAAGTTTGCATGTCACATGTTCAATTGCTTCTAGAAGCCAAATTCCATATCAACTACACAGCTACAGAACACAACAGTTTTCACCCAACAACATGAAATCTCTAGGCATACTGTCTGTCCAACAGGACTGATAATTTTTTGGTTAAACTTGCCCTTACAGATTGCCTATGTATAAAAGGTGTGTATAAAATTGGGTTCATAGTTATGTGCTGTGACTTCTCATTGCCCAGTTTTGAGGAAGATTGATTAGAATAATCCTTTCTCAGCAAGGACCAGGAAATATCTAGAGAAACAACTTCAAAACCTGCCGAACATATATAGACTTAAAGTCCTAGGCAGGTATTAAAAGTAATTGTCCATCAGTCTTACTGAAGTCTTTGTTTTGCCTTTAATCTTCCCTGCTGATAAGCAAGACTTCTATGGAAAACACACACAATACTATTCTCCAGAAGCAGCAGATTCCTATACCAGTATTTTTGGTTACAAACTACCAAGCACTAACCAGGAGGTTTTGCTACAAGATCAGACTAAGGACCGAAGTCACTGACAGCCACCTTTTAGAGACCAGTCCTTACTGGAGAGCATAACCTATGACCTCCTGTCATATAAGTGTAGAAATATGGCCTAAAAAATGGTAAAAACAAGGGGTTTTTTCAACAGTAAAGTTGGATTTGGTGGCATCATCCTATACCTTGTGCATGCACAAAGCCTCTAAATAACTGTGTAGTAATTTGCCATGTTACTAACTCAGGAGGACAGAAGCAGCATGACCGGTACTGAGACAGCTGTCCAAGGAAGTTCAGACAGCTTCTGCCCACACAACATCCTACAGTAGCTCCAACAACTCTAAGAGCAATTAGTACCTTCATTTCCCAAACTCTAAACAAATGTATCCTATAACATGATTTACTCCCATAGAATCTAGGCAGTTAGATTCACTCGGGTCCTCCAATTAAGAAAGTGTTTTATCATTTTCCAAACAAAAATGGATCCCTTGCTATGAAGAAAAATCTTTTGTGTGAGGCAATCATTGAAATCTTATTAAACACTGCTTTGGGGCAAAGGGGAAGGATTACATCAAATTTGGCTGGACTAAAAATGCCTCTGATGGAGATTTTATTTTTATATTACGTTGGTGGATATTCATTAAAGCCACATCAGCTGCTCATCGTGGGAGATTTTGAATACTTTGGTAACACATTAATAAAGTGTCACAGTAATTCAAAGCTCCAGGGTTGTTCAGTAAGCACCTGTCAGGAAAAAATGTATCAAGTCAGCAGCTACCTAAGATATGCTTGATTATATGCATCTTTAAAATGCAACATTGGTTAATTACTTCATTAAACAAAGTTAGATAAGTTAGGCAGAACATCTCTCCTTTCTTTCTTCCTTTGTAACTGTAGGCACATTTGCAAATCAGGCCTGGACCCTCACCTTCATGCTAACATCTCCACACCTTGTAAGATGTCTGGAGGAATGAAAAGATGTCCTAAAAGTTTGAGGAGGATCCACTTGGTACAGATACTGCAGAAGGCAGCCACAGAGCTGTCTTGCAATGGCCAAAGGTGTATCAAGCTTCAACAAAAAGAAAGAGCATCAGATAGATCCTCAGCAAGCAGCACTGCACACTCACCAGTCAGTCACAAAGCAGCCTGAAAAAGCTTCCAAAATTAAAAGAGAGCATCAAGACTATCAACATTACACTTGGGGTCTTTCCAGCCTGCAGGACTAGACTGTCCCGTAGCCTTAGTCAGATTTAGAGAGTACTGATCTGCCCACTGATCAAAGGTATCACTGATCGGCTGTTGGGCCTTTGTTGTGTTTGTGTTTGGCATTCAAGATGAATTTTGCTAGTGAAAAGAAGGAATTCAACACACACTTGATAAACAAACATTTCTCAAATAATATGCATGCAAATTCAGTATAGATTACAAACCATGCAATCAGTGATTCATTACTCTGTCAATACCTAGACTTCTGTCAGGACAAGAACATAAAATTCTCTGGTCTGTTTTCTAAGTATCTTCTCAAGAAAAAAAGTTGCAAGTTGTGAGTAGCCAATTACAGCAATTATCTTCCAACTAGTAGCTGGAGAAAACAAGCCATCCAAAGATATCCTGTCACTCATTTGAGTCCTTTATTTAAAACGCTACACTGCCTAAAAACGTTTACAGATACCTACACTACCTTTGCATTCCCACTCAATGCCGTATGTCTTAAATTTGAGACCTGATCATGCAGCCTTTAACAAATCAAAACCTCCAATCTGCTAATGGAGCTACCAATAGGAGTATTTTGGTACAATTTTGCAGAATTAATGGACTCCCAAAATAAGTACCACACAGTAGAAAACTGTAAAACATCTAATGTTCTTTTTCTTTTCCATTTTATTTTGGATGTACACAGAATAGAATTATTTTTATCGTAAGAATATTCACATTCATTTGATACCCATTTCCAAAACGTCACAGAATAATTCAGGTTGGAAGGGATCTCAGGAGTTCTATGGTCTAACCTCCTGCTCAAAGCAGGTCAGCTATGAGAGATTAGACCAGATTTTGATACCTTGCAATAGTCAGTCAAGTTTACGAGTTCCACTGTGCAGCTTTTTCATTACATATTTTATAGATGACATAATAAAATACATTCAGTAATCACATATCTATAAGAACACCAAGCTTTTAAGGAAGTAAGGTATATTTTTTAAAACTGCAATCCTGAAAAGAAGATGTGAATATTGTACTTGAGCAAATATCCCTTGCACATGCAGTTTACAAACTCCTTTGGGACGCTGGGCAGTTTACATTTGTTTAAAGAATCACTATGGGAAGTAAAAGTAAGAAAACTGGTCATTTTCCAGCCCTCTTCAAACCAGTCTCTACCATTTCCTATTAATTTCATGCTAACACTTAAATATTTCAGCACTCCATTTAACCATATGGTTGAGCTGTTTGTACATGAAGCCACTGGCTTCATTCATTACCCTTTTGCCAAAGACAGACTCAGCAGATGTTGACCGCATAACGTCTCTAGATTTTACATTTGTTCCGTGGGCATTGGTGTCCAAGAACACTGTCAATGTGACATTTTTTTCACCACATTACATTCTTTTCTTTGTACAGCTGTCCTTTGTGTGTTTTCCTTTCTTGAAAATACCTAAGAGTTATTGAAGCATATTTCGTGTTTAAGTTGGAAAGGTACAGGCAACAGCAAGAAGCCAAATTCAAACAGCAAACTGTGGAGAGAAGGCTGCTTCCTATAAAAGCTTTTAAATTACACAAAAGCAGAACATTGCATAAAGCACAGTTGAGGCTGTGTAGCATTCTGCCCTGCAGTAAATACGAATAACATTGACTAGATGTTTTGTGGTAGAATCCCCAATCTGGAAGTTTTGATCTAGTTACCTGAGGTGTGCAGATGATTAATCTATTTAATAACTAAACCTTTCAAAAGGTTGGGTGAATTTCAATACTCTTGCCAGATACAGTATGCAGCTGGTAGAGACTTGACCTTTTCAAGCAACACAGTACATGCTGTGTAACAGCATACTTGATAAGGAAAATTAGTTTATGGATGAATCACTAGTATTGTACATGTGCATGTGCCTTAAACAGGTCTGTGCAAGCTTCTGCATGGGGTAATAAATGAAGGAGAACATGAAAAATAAACATTTTCTATGAAGGGACGTGTACATAGAGGGTGACAACAAACTGGAAGAGACAAGGGTAAAGATACAGGGAAATATAAGTTAGAGGGGTCAAAGTAGCTTGGAAAAGGGCTGCAGAGGAGTCTGCAAGAACGTGAGCACAGTTCCCTACAGGACACTGCTCCTGTCCAGGGAAACAAGGTGAAATCGAGTGGCTGGGTACATCTTCACCTCATTTTAGTGGCAAGTCCATCAAGCACAGAAGACAAATGAAAAAGACCTCAGAAAAGAGGTCTTCCCTTACAAAAATCACCAAATCATCCCCAGGATATTCCACATCCACTTTATGCACTTCAGTGAGGTCAGAGCTCTTGAAGGAGGGAAGGGAATGTGTTATGTGGCTATGTATAACAAACCACAAATGCCAGAGTTGCTAAGATGTGAAAGCAGATTTACTTCTACATGCCTCTAAAAAAAGATTTTTCAAAGAATGTGCCTTCTAAAATTAAAATTTAAAAAAATCAATTAAAAAAAGGCAACAATAGTTGCTTGTAGACTTAATTTTTCTGGACATAAATTTTTGTTAAATGAAAGACAGGAGTTGTATATGTGTAATACAGTTTTAGATATGCAGAAAAATATGCATTCAATAATAAAGCTTTAAGCATCAGCACTGTTTTTTGGGTTTCTGTTGTTTGCTTTTTTTTAACACTCCACTTAGTTGAATGCAAACACAGATCATCATATAAGAAGAATGAGGTTTTATTGCCCACTATTCTGCTTGATTATTTTATTTACTTTGGTGCTACAACTATGGGAAAGAAGAGATGAACTGAGCCTTGTGTCTACTGCATTTATCTTAACTAAGTTTTCATAATTTATTTTCACAATTTTTGCATCCAGTTCTAATCTTTTCCATCGCATTTTCTTCCTGCAATTATCTTAATCATATAACAGCAATAAAACCCTGTCAAACACCTATTAACTGCCTAACACTTAAACAGAAACTCTAAGTATTTTCCAGAAATCCCACCTCATCCTTCACCGTTCTTGCAGCCTATTCCCACTGTATCCCACTGCCAATTCACAGATATTTTTCTGCAATCTCATTTCCGCACTCTTGCCCCATTTGACACAGTCATTCCGACTCAATATTATGTTTCTTCATCTGCTAAAGTCAAAAGTCAACAGGGCTTACAATGATGCCATCTAATTTCCTCTCTGAACATTACAGCGCATGCACCATTTACCATGAAATAGGAAAAGGAATTTAATCCTTGCACATCAGAAAAGAAGCTCAAGCTGCAAAACTGAAATGTAATCTGGAGGCCTGACAAAGTTTTCTAAGGTTGGCAAGACTTAGTTCTAAGTGTTTTAGATGAACTCAAAATGCCCTAGAAGTTAGTTTTCCCTTAAACTATCAAAATAGTAATGCAGACATGGATCCAAGTTGAACTATGTAAGTTTAAAACTAAAGGTTAGGGTTCCTTTCAATTCAAATTGTCATATTTTAGTACTGTTAAATAAGAAAAGGCTAAAGTTAGCAATATCACCAGAAATATGAATGAGCCAGAGCAGCAGGGGGAAACTGGGTACATTCAACTGATAAATCTGTACTGTGACATTTCAGAATGAAAACCACTTTGCACTTTCTACACCCTTAGTGTCTGCAAGCTGTTCTTACAATCACAGCAATAAGTGCTAGACATAGCAAGTTCCTACTTTACTCAGTTACTCTATACTTCCTATATTAACCTGGTAGGACTGGACGCAAACCAAAAGGGCCTTTCGTCGGGGAGATGCCACGGACGATACAGTCGAACAGAAAGCTGATCTGCTCTCCTTCAGCACAAGAAAGGAAAAAAACACCAGCCCCTGCAAGAAAGCACAACATAATTATGTGTTTTTCACCTGGATACATTAGAAATATATTTAGCTGAAGCTATTTATAATTTAGGAATCAAAAGAGTATTCAGTGCAAGCCGTGAAAAGAAATCAACAAGACATGTCCTTAAGAGAAAAGAAATGAAAAAAAAAAATCAGGTCAGCACACACACACTATATCATGAACATACACATAAATTCAACAGCTACCTAATAATTTATGCTAATTTTCTGAGATTCAGGCAATTAGAGCAATGCCAAAATACAAGCCATATGCTCAACAGCTGTCTGGGTCTTTTATTCTTATTTATCCCTAAAATTTTGTAGATCAAATCCTAGCTATGAAAGTGTCAGGGATACTTAAAGTATCTTCATCAAAATGAACCAAGTTAATTCTACTGTTACCCAGTTTTAACCAAGTGCAGCTTTTCATATCCCAATGAATTAGGATTTGGTTATATTGCTGACTTATATTATACATTTTCCTAGAATAAGTCCTACGTGTCTATTATTAACAGAATGTAACACGACTCCACAGGTTGTCATCAGATCTTTACCCTTTGCTCTATTCTGATATTTTGCTTTCCATTCATTAAGAATAGCCCCAAGCAAAATTAGAATGAGAATCACTAAATAAACAAACAAGTTCTGAGCTGCATGATATATGGCTACACGGACAACACACAAGACTAGAAGTGCTCCACAGAACATTTTATTTGAGAATTGTCAGTCCAAATATTACTCATATCAAGAAAGAAAAAAAAAAAAGTCTAGGTGACCTTTTTGATGCTCTTAAAAGACCAGGCAAAAGACCACCCCAGTAACCAGTGACTTCAGGAAAAAAAATACAATAACCAGATACAAAAGGATATTAAATTAGTATATAGGCCTTGAAGAAGTGCTGCCAATTCACCAAAGCCATACACAGTAGAAAACCACAATACCGACCTGCAGTAGTGTTTGGCATATTACTTTCCTAGGGACTTGGGACCCTAATCTGGACATAAGTTTGACTTCTGCATGTCTCTAGCCAATTCTGAGTTGCATACATATTTTTGCCAGTTTTACTTAAAGCAGCAGAGCTGGTCTTGACCAGAATGCCTGGATCCCCACCACTTTCCACACATATGCCCTGTCATATCCAACAGGATATTCACATTTCATTTAAGCAATGGATACACTTTTGACTGCTTGACAAAGGGCTATGGGATTCAAACAAAAGGGATAATAAAGAGTGGACCACAAACCAAGTTAATTATTTTAGTAAATTAGATATAGCCAGCAAGCAGTAAACTGACCACTCTAGGAAAAGCATATTCTGGTCCATGCTCTTTTGTCATTCTCAATTTATGTCACATCTAAGTCTTTGCCTGCTCTGCTTAAATCTGTTCAAGACAACATTGTTAGCAGCATCTTCGTAACTTGATTTGTCACTGCACCACATTTGTTCCTCTTCAGATCTTACTGATAAAAACTTCTCCAGCCAAAGAAACAGAAATCCTGTTCCTGGTACAGTTTATTTCATTTGATGAACTGCTATAAATTCAACTGGAATTAGAATTCACTCACTGGTAGAAGTTAAATTTATACTTAAGGGCTGGCTTGCCAATCATTTCTAGACTACAAGGTCTTCCTTGAGACTCAGGATAGACAAATATTAAAACACTAAGCTATGTTTAAGTAACTGAAAAGATGAACACACACTAGCTCATGAAATATAAACCAAAGTAAAGCCTACTTAACTCCACACTTCTGTGGTATTGTTTTTTATTATTGTTTTTAAAAACAAGTTTGTCCCACGTTTCCTCATGGCACATATACACACCCTGGCTTCAGTATCAAAGACCATCTAGGAGATTACAACCCTAATCACAAAGTCTAACAGGTATGAAGGTTTCTGGTGGTGACTCACTCACAGTCTTGTCCCATTTCCCCTCCCCAAGAGATGCCAAAGAGTCAGAGAACTCTGTATTAGAAAGAGCTGGGTGCAAAGTACGTATTCAGGAATGACTCGAAATTCAGCTCTTCCTTTGAGCTGCCTTCTCCTCCCCCCACAGAGTAGATGGAGTATAGGGAAATCAGTTTGCCTAATCTTAAATGGTATGACTCTTCCCCCATGAACCACACTGATGCCAGAAGACATGCCTTTCTTGAGGGAGCAGGGCAGCACAAGGCTTTGATGGGCTCTGAACACGACCTTCCCATCCCATGCACAATAAGCAAGCAGAGTATAGAGACAACATAACAGGACATTCGTACCTCAAGCACAGTGATAAACTATGTGGCTTGATAATTCAGCAGAATCCTACACATCCATGTTGCCATTCAGGAAAAGAAGATTCCTCAAGTAGATAAAGAGTGCATCTGGACCACTTTGTTCTTTTATCACTATTGTCAAGAGTCTTAATTAAACTCCTAAGAGGCTCTACAAGACACTGACTTTAATGGAAACAAAAAAGTAAATGTGTGCATGTGAGCTGGCTGCTTAACTCAAAGGATGATTTTTGTGAAGAACTATCACACATTTGGAAATCCTAAAAACAAATGTGACGGCCTTTATGTAACTAGTACAAACAGTGTATGCACATGTGCACATAGATACGAATCCAATATACACATATGCGTAAAATATTTCTTTGTAGATTCTGTTATTCACATGACCACTGTAATGGCTGATCAACTCTCACAGGAAATGTTTTCTTTCTTGTTTTGCTAGGTAGAACTAGATTGCAAGGGAAGGAAGAAGTCTGGGGGTCCTTGCAAAAGACATCAGGTGAGATGAATGAATAGGTTAAGGCTTAACTAAGTTATGTTTTAAAAGCATACATAAAAGCCAGCAATTACATTTCTTTTCTGCTTTCTTGAGAAAGCTGAGAAATTCACTACTAGAAATTACACATTTCAGTCATGTGTTGGAACAGATTTGGTGCACAAGCATTTGGAAGCCAAGGAATATGTGGTATGCATCACTGTAATACCATGCAGCTGTTTACTAGACTGAAGAGCTCACTCACTCACTCTCTCCATGGGGTAAGAGACTTGGTGAAAAGCAGCCTGCAACCACTTGCACAAGGCTGAAACACTAAGCCAGTCCTCTGTGGCAGTTAGCAGTAAAGCATCGTACAGTCTCCCAAACGTTCAAGAGAAGTTGCCAATTTCATAGAACTTCCAAATATTATTAAATTTTGCTAACGTTTGATTTTAATTCATCATATTAAAAAAGCAAACCCATGGGCAAACACATCCTGAAAATGCACAATAACCAAAAATTACTTAAATCTCCGTACTATGTGTGAAAGCAGGGAGGAAGAGTCAGTCCATTCCCTTGAATTATTACTCCTAAGAGGTGCCAGGCAATGCTAGAGCCTGAAGTCTTTTAGCTACAGGACAGGTATGAATCATGGCAGTTCAGTTCATGGCAATCATCATGTTGTCCAACCCGTATGTCTCAATCCTGCCCTTGAGCAACCCCCTTTAGAAGGTATCTCAGGCTGCATGGCTCAGGCTGCTCTTCTCTCTGGTGAAAATGACAATGGGTGTTCCTCTTATTGCCAGCTAAGACATGGGCATGACTACTGAAAACAAGATAAGAATGTTTGTTGTCTGTAGTAGACCTAAGTAGGAGAAAGCAACAGAACAATATCTGCACATAAACAGAAGTTTTAATCTACACAACCCAGAACCTTTCAAGAAATTCCAGATATTGCCCCAGTTCAACCACCTCTACTGCTTCTAATTTTCAAATAAATGGCCCAGATGCCTTTTTTTGCAACTGGTATGTGTGATTGAGCTTCAGCTACAGAGAGGCTGGGGGCAGGGGAGCCACATTTTACCCAGAGATGAACTTATTTGCAGCTGTCAGAAGTAGAAGAAAGGATTTTCTAATCTCTAGCAGTACAATTGTCATGTTAAGAGCAAGAGAATTTCAAAATGTAAATGCTATTTTTCCTATTTAAGAATAAACTGGTGTTATCCATCTCGAAAATGCACCTAGATTTAATGTTTGAAATCACAGCATTATCTCAGATGGTTTCCCTCTACCTGGATTGAGCACCAAAGCCTTCAGAGCTGAACAAAACCTGTACTGAGCAACTAATTCAAAAACATAGTTAAGTATTCTATATTTATGAGAAATTTTGTGAGGAAGGAAGGAACAGAAAGCTAAAACAGATTCAGATCCTTTTAGACCTCAATTCTACCACAGAAATATCCAAAAGTAAGCTCTGCTTCTCTTTGGGACTTCATGGTTTTTTTATGGATCTAACCACAAGATCATCAGTTCCTTTTTAGTAAGGCATTTATTACAGTGGTATTTAAAACTTAAATTCACTAATCCTCTGCATTCAGAGCTTCACAGAAAGAATGGGAGCAAAGATATGGTTTAACCTATGGGAAAGTAACATTCATAATAGAGTCTGTATAATATCGCATGATGTTTCTATGACAGGGTAATGGAGAGTGCTTTCATTTAGGAATTAAAACAACTTGTGTAATAATGTATCAGGTTTTTTTTCCTGGACACTACTTGTTTGTCCTATTCCTCAAGAATTTCAGAGGAATGAGGTAAAAGAGTCAGATACCTGAAGAAAGATGGTCTTTCCTTTTACCAGCACTTTTCTGTTAAGAAGAACCAGAGTTATATTTTTATTTAGGTCCCATTTACAAAAAGCATTTTCTTCTAGTGGCAGTATTAAATCAAATATTTAAACTAAACACATATTTAAATGTTGTTATGCTTGCAGATGTGTCTAAGTGCTCAGTTAAGGGCATCAGCTCCTTTGAGAAGCTTGAACTGAATATGTAAAGTTTCCTACCGTGGCAGGCTATTTTGTACCAATATAAATATGCTGTTCTTCCCTTTGAAGGCACGTGTGCAGGGGAAGAGGCAAAAACACCCTTCCATGGCAACTGAAGGTTCTCAGCTATCAAGACAGACATTTCTTAAGAAAAAAGAAACATAAATATAATGTTAAACAGCTCCTTTGAGAAGCTTGAACTGAATATGTAAAGTTTCCAACCGTGGCAGGCTATTTTGTACCAATATGAATATGCTGTTCTTCCCTTTGAAGGCACGTGTGCAGGGGAAGAGGCAAAAACACCCTTCCATGGCAACTGAAGGTTCTCAGCTATCAAGACAGACATTTCTTAAGAAAAAAGAAACATAAATATAATGCTCAACAATGTAGTGGGACCCTTTCCAAAGTACTTGTCTGTTATTCTGGTCTCCTGTAACAAAAAATAAAAAAATTAATTCATACCTAAAAAAGAGGTACACTGATGAGCTCCTGTACCTTACAGGGAAGATAAACAGCTGAGTTTGTTTAACATAGCAAAAGTGGCAGAGAGCATAAATAAACGCTCTATAAATATTTAGGGAGGTAAGCATCATGGAGAGAGAGAGAGAACATTACACTAAAGGACAATGTTGGTACAACAACAATCTAGGATAAATGGACACAAATTTAGGTTGGAAATTTTAAAAAGACTAAAAAGATCATAGATATAAAACGATCTACAAAACTCAAGGCTCATTTTAAGCCTAATTCACACTTTGATTCTTTTTAAAGGATGACAACATCAGTGTTCAAAACAGTGTTAGACCTTCAGAAACAGTTGACAGTCATACAGAAGCAGATTCTTTATTTATGTACACCTCACCACAGCTTCAAAGACCATTTTAATTAATGGTGTGTCAAGAAATGCAGAATATCTTCCTGGAACCAGAAAAGTTCCCCTTGAAAGATAAGGGATCATATTTGTTCTTTTTTCACACCTGTATCATTCAGCACCAGAAATTAGTGTAAGCTTAAGGGGGGTGGCGGGTGGGAAAAGGCATAACATAGGTAATTCAGATGCTTCAAGCTCCATCACCTACAGTTTCACATTTGTATCATCCATCCACATTTCATACTACACGTTCCTTATGCAACTGGCACCCTGGCCTATGGATTGAACCATTTAGGTTTTCTGTAACATGGAGAGAAGATACAGCAACACTCAATAAGCCCAAATCAGTTTAAATTCTTGGAGCACAGCAATTGCATCAAATCTAGAACAAGTTACAGAAGAAATGCCACAATTTAACTAAAGAACGTAATGAAGGGCTATTTATATACTCCATTATTTTTGGACTTTCTTATACAACTAAGATTTAAGTTTGGGAACTAAGCATTTAAGCTTAGGAGCAGTGAACAGAATCTAGGGTCTGTCCCCGCAGTTGCCCTCCCAGTCTTGAGACTACAGACACATACTCCATTTTTCTCTTCTGACCCCAGTGACATTTGCATGCCTGGTTACACAGTGAGGCAACTTCCAGGCCTTGTAGTGGGCTGTTCTTTCTGTGGGCGCCAACCACTCCTCAGGAGGAAAACGAAGATTTGAAGCCCTGCAGGCTGAAGGAGGCCAGGAACCTGGGTTTCCCACTCCGTAGAAGTATGGCAACCAGAAAAGACATGCAGAGCAACACTACCACCACTTCATCTTTTCTAGTGATGTTTTAGAGCATCCTCTCCAGTTAGGCAACTCACTTAGAAAAAGATTCCGGTTTTGGTTTTTTAACTGCTTACCTAGGGACCCATAACATCTTCACTCCCACTTCCTAGAATCAGTCTGCAGGAGCAGACTTTGGCCTGTTCAGGAATTTACTTGGAGGAATCCCATGTGATACAGTCTTGGTGAGAAGTGGGATCCAGGAGAGCTGGCTGATTTTCAAGGATCACCTCCTACAAGTTCAAACCAAGCAAATGTGGCAGGAAAGCCTGTATGGATGAACATGGAACTCCACACAAAAACATAAAAAGAAAGCATACATAGGGTAGAAGTACGGCGACAAAGATGACGCAGGAGGAATACAGACACACTGTACAAGCACACAGGAATGGGGTTAGGAAAGCCTAACTCTACCTGGAATTGAATCTGGGGAGGGATGTGAAAGGCAACAAGAAGGACTTCTGCAAGTATATCAGCAGCAAAAAGAAAACTAGGGAAAACTTCAGCCTACTGCTGAATGGGATGGTGGACCTGTTGACAAAGGACATGAAAAAGGCTGAGGTACTCAAGGTCTTCTCCACATTGGTCTACTGACATGATTCAATTTCCTCATCAGGAATCCCAGGCCCTTGAGACTTGTGAGAAAATCTAGAAAAACTACAACTTTCCCTTGGTGGAAGAGGACCAGGTTAAGGAACATTTAAACAAATTGAACATACTCAAGCCCATGGAGCCTTATGGGATGCATTCACAGGTGCTGAGGGAGTTGGTTAGTGTCACTGAAAGGACACTCTTTATTACCTTTGAGAGGCCATGGAGACTGGGGGGTGAAATGGTGTGCCTGAGGTCTGGGGGAAAAAAAAGCAGACGTGACTTCTATCTTCAAGAAGGACAAGAAGGAGGATTCAGGGAACCACAGAGAGGGGAAGGTGGCAAATAATCCTAGAAGCCACTTCCAAGATGCTGACTGGGAGTAGTCAGTATGGATTTAGAGAAGGGAAATAAAGCCTAACCAGTCTGATAATCTTTGATAAAATGACAAATCATTGACAAACTGATCAAGCCCAGACTAGATAAGTGAACAGTGAGGTGGACTGAAAGCTGGCTGACCTGCCAGGCTGAAAGGGTTATGATCAGCAGCGCAAAGTCCAGCTGGAGGCCCATCGCTACTGGTGTATACAAGGGGTCAACGTTGGGGCTAATACTGTTTAACACCTTCATTAATGACCTGGATGATGGGACAGAGTGCACCCTCAGCAAGTTTGCAGGAGATACAAAATTGGGAGGAGCAGCTGATACACCAGAACATGGGAAGAAGTTGCTCACAGGGGTTGTGGAGTGCCCATTCTTGGGGATATGCAAAACCTGACTGGATATGGTCCTAGGCAAACTCCTCTAGCTGACCCTGCTTTGAGCAGGGGAGTTGGACAAGGTAACTTCCAGAAGTCCCTCCCAACCTCAAGCATTCTGTGACATTTAGGCATTTGTGACATCCAAACTGGAAGTTTCTTTCTGATCTCATTCTAAAAAAATTAGCTTCTTACTGTATTGTATAAACTTAATAATTAGCTTTCTATAACTCTGCTGTATAACCAGATCAGCAGTGTCTCATCAACACTTTAATAACACAACTGCTATGGCAAATTCTCTGTGCTAAAGCACCACCAATCTTTCAAAATAAATTACAGCATTCATTTGTACTACCAAACAACTAAGCAAAAATTGACAGAAAGTTATTTCAGATTAATATTTTTGTTCATTTACTTGCTAGCTTTCAAAATTCGAGCATTAATGTGAACTGATGATATTCTATGTATTAAAGCATAAAATTTTCTTTCAAATCAATTAACAGTAAATGGAAGTTCCTAATACATTAGTAATGTTATAACATACATTAGCATTTACTACAAAACCCAATTAAGAATAAAAAGACTGAAACTGTTATTCCCTAAACACTGTAAAAAAAATGTAATGCACAAACTGAGGTGGCCGGTGGCCTATATTCACCATATGGGCTACTGAACATTTTTTTTAATCACATAAAAACAGTTCATCTTACCTACTGGTCTGATTTTATTTGGGGAAGTATACATCTTTAACAACATAACATGAGCAATACATAGAACTGGAGGGTGATATACTAGTAATCTAATATATTCCATTCCAATCATAAATACAGATCATAACAGTACACAGTTGATAATATAGATCCATTTCATTACAAAACCAAATGAAGAGAACAGATAAGTTTTATTAAACACAATAATTTAGGACTGGGTATGTTAGCTAGACCCTACTGGAACATACCTTCATTCTTTACACTTATATGTTAAGTGCCTTGCTGCTGAATACTTGGAAGTTAGGTGACCTCAAAACAGTGCCTGTGGAGATGCTATATTCAGCTTTCTGGACACAGGCAATCCTCTAACAACTAATATTAAATGGATGAACACAAGATTTAGGCAAGCCATACACCTGAGGAGCATATATTGCATGCCTCAAAGCAAGGCTCTACAGGACCTCCTAGGAAGCTGTGGGGAAGATGCCTTCAAGCAGACAGGAATCCAGCAGGAAGGAGACTGGCTCAACCATCTAATTTCTTGCTACTTACCCCCTGCAGAGCCTCCTCTTTGCTCATCTGCAGAGCTCATAAGGCCACACAGATTACTAGAGTAATATCAGTGGTCCCCACATCGTTAGGGAATCTTTCCAGGGAACAAGATCTTGTACTAAACACTAGAGACACTTCTTTATTCATCCATCATTCCTGACAGCACTGTGTTTAGAAATCCAGCCTCATCCTGTGCACCTCCTCGCAGCTATGTTACACATTGAGGTGGTTTGACTACAACAGTAACCACCACAGCAGAAATTTACTGGCTAGTTGCAAGCTGTCTACCACTACCTGAAAGGAGGTTGTAGCGAGGTGGGTGTCGGTCTCTTCTCCCAAGTAACAAGCGATAGAACAAGAGGAAATGGCCTCAAGTTGCACCAGGAGAAGTTTAGATTGGACATGAGGAAAAATTTCTTCACCGAAAGGGTTGTCAAGCATTGGAACAGGCTGCCCAGGGAAGTGGTTGAGTCACCATCCCTGGAGGTATTTAAAAGACGGGGTCTTTTCACCTAAATGATTCTATGAAGATAATCAGCACAAGTAAGCAGGTGAAGTACTCAGTTCTAGTAGTGAACCAGGCATTTTCTAAGTTCTTTGGTTCAGGCAGCCACTAATGAAAGATCCTTCCACACAGAATGGGTGATAAATAAGTCAGCACATTTCATTTTGATCTGCAAATACCCCTTACTTCTATGCTTTCAGGAATGAAAAACAGAACTGAAGTCATATCCATTCATCAACATTATCATAAAAATCACATTTACTAAGGACTCCTAAATGTCTGTTCTTTATACCCTATCACAATGTCCCTCTCAAAACTGCAGTATATCAAAGAAATGGACTCTTCAGACAACGTGTGTTGCAAATGCTTTGTCAGTCAGCGCTGAACAGTCCTTCTGGAAAAAGCATGAAAGAAAAAAAAACAATTGGGTTTTTTGTTCATTATTTTTAAAGGGGAACATAAGTCCTGGCATCCATCATTATTTTCTGCTAGTCATTTCCACTTTTGGATAGCCCTCAGAATATTATTTTGTCTCCTTCCATATTCTAATGAAAGTCTGCATAAAACACATGCTTGGAATTCACCAGTACTCCATTTGCAATCAACTATATACTCCAAAAATCAAGCCATTATTTGAAGCCCTTATTAGTAAGAAATTACTGTCTTCATCACTTGAGGCACCTGCGTTAAGATTCAAAGGAAAAACCAAATCAAACATATCACAGTGCTGCTGCACCTCTTACTCAATAAAAATTATAGAGGCTCTGCTTCCCTAGAGAGTCTCAGGGCTACCAATTACTCAAATAGTTAAGTCTTATATTCTCTCATTTGAGGAATTACATTGATAATTTATATGATCTGTGTAATCTGTCTACCTAATCGCTGCTAATCTTACTTAAAGATTGCCTAGCATTTCTACTTCAGCTCCCTACATTTTTTTAAACATAAGTTTTCCCTAGTTAAATTATTTCAGATTTCATTAGTTCAAAAACTAGTACTCTACACAAGCTTTCCAGAAATAGCAGCACCCTTTTAAAAAGAGAAAAAACACACTGTGGTTCAACTTTGGGAAATTTTCTCCCTGTAAGCATTCTGAAGTGTTTAGTTCAAAATTAAGTTTTCTATTTTCAGTTAATAATTCAAAAAGCAGACCCAAATTATGCCAGCATAGCAGTGCATACATTCACTAGAAGTCCAGCTTGCATTTAAAGTGGTACTTGCATACAGACACAGGAATGAACAACTGCTTTATTCTGCATGGAAAAAAAACTGTTCAAACCAAAACTGCAGGTGTTGGCAGACCTACGCTGCAGGTTCAAGTTTAGCCTGGGTCAATTGCACTATCTACAAGAGAGGGGGAAAAGGTGACTGTGGTGACTCCCCCTTATACTCTATAGCCAGTTCTTTCTCACAGTCTAAACCACATCACTAGGAAACAAGATACTTGTGTTGCAGTTCCCAT
Organism: Aptenodytes forsteri; assembly: GCF_000699145.1. Classification (NCBI taxonomy): domain Eukaryota; kingdom Metazoa; phylum Chordata; class Aves; order Sphenisciformes; family Spheniscidae; genus Aptenodytes; species Aptenodytes forsteri. The sequence continues at coordinate 1,907,660 of NW_008795948.1, forward strand.
ACCAGTTGATAACTGAAACAGAATAACCTTAAAAGAAAATGGATTTGCTTCCTCACAGGATATACCTATAACCCATTCCTTCAGGTGGTGGAAACCCTTCTTTAACCCCAGCCTCTGAATTAGGCAGGGAAAGATTTGAACCAGAATCTTCCACATTGAAGACAAGTGCCTTAAATCAGGAATCAGGATATAACAATTGAGTCCATACTTACCATCTTTGTAACACAGCTCTGTACTTTTCAATAGACAAAACAAAAACCCCTCACTAGAATAAGACAGTCAAAAATAATTTCTTTCCCTTTCGTCTCCAAATTTTGCCAAAAGTCCCGAGGAAGAATATCTTTGGATTTGGATCAACTCTGAAACCTTCTATTTTTTTCAGTTTGGTAATTGAAGAAATCCATTATTTTCACATTTCAGTATGCAAGTCAAACAACTTCACGTCCAAACTGGCAATCTGCACACCCACTTGCACTCACAGATCATCAATTCAGCATGGCTTCAAACTCCGCTTTTGAAGTTAAAACCTTATGTTTTCTAATGATGTATATGATATTATACCAGTGTATTATCTTTCCTTTCCAGCTCTTGCACAGGAGCTTTGCATTTTATCTGAAGTGAGAATGTGAGGAGTCCTAAGCTGGACATCGGAACAAGAGATTTCTCCCCATCTAAAGGGGTATCTTAGCTACTAGGCTACAGAAACTAGCTTCAGCTTGCTTGCTTGCTTTCATTTTGACCCCATGAATCTCATGGTCCCATAAAGTGACAAAGCTACTAACAGGGAAGGGAACAGACAGAAGTTCCTAACTTTTAGGAGCTAGAAGTCCTCTACGGGAATTAGACATTAGCATTTACACAATGAGGGCCTTGATGCCACCTGTAACCTCAAAGCTCCGTATCATTTTTCCCTCTGCAAACAAAAAAATAATTAATCATAATGTAATAATCTGAACATTAAACCATTTTGCCTTCTCTCTTGCATGACACAAGCCATAAAATGTCATTACCTTATTTTCGCTCTGTGTCCAATAGCAACAGTTGACTAAACATCTGGAGAGCCTCGGGGCAATGTTCAGTCAGGACTCCACATAGTCACCTTTTTACTGAACACCAGGGTTGAAGCCTGCAGAAATCTACTCGGTAGAACAGACCCTCTGATATGAGGCTGCCTGTATGACAAAGCAGCACAGCTGGTTCTGCAAACTCCACTTTGAACGAGACTCACATTTACATTTCTACAAAAGGTTTCAAACAACTTTTAGAAGACAGGTTCCATTTGTACTTACAGAAGCCGCACCTGGTACCCCCTTCAAAGATGAATCCATTTGGGACAGCTCCATACCGACGCAGATCTGAGAGCTTCCATTGCCCCATGACACTAGGAGGAAGGTCTTTTACAAGGACGAGAATGTCATTGCAGAAATGCAGGGTAGCAGGCCCGCTCTCTAGTTTAGTGCCAGGTGCTACAAAAACTTGAAATCTATGAACTATCAGATAAGGAAGAAAAAAAAAATTACTATAGAAAATAGAAGTAAGGTATCATGACTTATGTTACATAAGTCATTCTGTTCAGCTGTGGTATGTGGACCAACCCCTGTCCACACCACAAGGCTCTAACACAAAGATTCTACGTAGAGCCCAGACAGCCCCATGTGAGTAGCTGTAAGCTCATTACTCTCTATTATGCCAGTTTAGGATTGGAAAAAAACATATCTTGGCTTAATGCTACAAATGATTAAGTTGTAACACTACATTAATTTATCCTAAGTCTTCCAGGCTACTTCCTATCTCAAATTAGTCAGTTATCCAGCCCACACTTCAGTTACCTCTTCCATCCTTGCATCACTACATGGGTTTCTTTCTGTCTCGTCCTCTAAACAGCCTGTGCCTCTCCTTTCTTACATGCATGCACACACACAACACAGTGCCTAAGGAGCCCAAAAGGCAAGGCTGAAAGAAGTAGGCAAGTTCTAACCAGAGCTCTGTCACTGACTCATTTGCAACCTTTAATAAACTGCTTCACTCCTTCCCTAGCAGTAAAGTGGGGAAAATTACATTTTCCCACCTTTGTGAATCCTTTGGGAGTTGGTGACGGTAGATGCCCAGACATTTAAAATGACTAGGAAATTAAGTCATTCATAGGTAATAAACACTCTTAGATGTCAGTTAATTTTTCATAGTTCACAGCTTAAACTTCAAAAGAGTGGGGGGGAAAAAAGGAAACATCCATCTCACTCAAGTTTACAAAATTCAGGTTCAAATCCCAACTCCAGTATCCCCTCTATTGCAAGGGTCCTTATCTAAAATAGCAGCTGTTCTAGACTGGTCTCCCATCTTCTCCTCCAGAGCTGTTGCATTCTGAATAATAATCTGTTGGGAGCACTTCAAGGGCTGAAATCTCACAGTGTTTCAAGGGGAGCAATTTAAGTGAGCAAGCACCTAATTCTCAGACAACTGTTTTGACCTCCGCTATTCCTCTAGTTTCTTTCATCTTGTGATTAGACAAAAAAAAGAAAAAAATATCTCTCTTGGCAAAAAGAAGCATCAGGGCTGTTACATTTCCAAATAGAGGTTTTTGGTGGAGCATTTATCAAGAAGCACAAGATTTAGCTTTTGGTTATCCATCAAAGATTATAAAAACAGCTCCCTGCCTATGAAATCTACAGGGTAACTTCCAGGTAGTCTCACTTCTAACAACCATTCATCCCTGTTTCTTGACTATGCTTCTTCAAGCATCATTAATTTCAGCTAGGTCTGAGTCTTGCTTCTCATCTAAATACTTGCTATATTCTTAGTTACCATCTTAGCTGTAAGTCAACTCCTCATCTATGATGTGCATTTGTTAAGTTCCCTAAGGCTTCAGCAGAATTAGCCATAAAGTCATTTGAGTGAAATGTGCAAGGAGACCGAGGTAGATCTAACTAACCACAGCTCTACTTACAGCTTTGTCAGTAGTATTGCTAGGGAGCAAATCAATAGTCACACGATGTCCCCTTTTGGGCACACAGTTGTTACACAACCTGCTTAAACACAAACTATGAAAAAGATACCAAAACCATCTTGACAAATAAAGTTCAGTAAGGAATCTTCAATATCATTTGGACCCCTCTGCTCAGTTAACTCTGCCCAGTACTTTGCCGGCAATTAAACCATGGGAGCAGAAGCATCAGGGTTCTTTCTGCCTCATAAATGAGGAATGGAGCACACTCTTCACACAATCAGTTGCAAGTTACAACAGCTGCTGAAAACAAATAGCTGCAGCTCAGACTCTAGACCACTGTTAAAAAAACCAGCATAGCCAAATCTGAACAAAGCCATTGTAGACGAAAAAACAGATCAGGACATGAAGCTTTTGCCATATGCTGCTTTCTTGGTAAATTGTAATTTTTTTTTTTCCAAATGCCTCTCAAGCTATCTACTTCTCCTACTCTGAAAAAAAAATTAATAAGATACATAGCTGAATACATTCATGAATAAGAGGTAGAATCATAGAATCGTTTAGGTTGAAATGACTCTTGAGATCATCGAGTCCAACCATTGACCTAGCACTGCCAAGTCCACCACTAAACCATGTCCCTAAGCACCACATCTACACGTCTTTTAAATACTTCCAGGGATGGGGACTCAACCACTTCCCTGGGCAGCCTGTTCCAAT
>NW_008795948.1:1911614-1915902 GCF_000699145.1 Aptenodytes forsteri
GAGTACAGGGGGACAATCACTTCCCTGCTCCTGCTGGCCACACTATTTCTGATACAAAATGGTACTATTCTGGTACTATTTAAATTCCCCATTTCCTTTAGCTAACCTTTTCCTTTTCACAGCTATTCACTGACATGCAGTATGCTAACTTCCTCAGAATGAGCTCTTCCCACACCAGACTTATACCTCAATTCACTTAATTCCACTGTTTTCTCTAATCCTGGTTCTTTTATTCCAGGAGTCACATGCACCTCATCTGCTAAAAACAGAGAGAAAACACTGGGAACTCCAGTGCAAACACCTCCATTCTGTGGTCCTCATTCAAGAACAGCTTCTACTCTTTTCACTTGTTTTCCTCCCCCCTCCTTCCCAGACTCTGAGGTCATCTGTCCTTAGTCTATTTTTATCATCCAGCCACCTTACTTCCAAGGCACACAAAGGCATCCTTACTACGCTTTAAGAAAACACACCAGTCTCCATCCTCTCTTCACATAAGCCTCCACTCTTTTCTATTTCTGGCTAGTCAAACTAGATTCACTTTAACTTGGCTTCTTTCTCCTAACTGAACCTGCACTGAAAGATAAAATCTGGAACACATTTTCTATACTCTGGTCTATCCTCCTTCCCCTGAGCTTTTTTTGCAATTAACGTTCTACAAATTATTGCCAGTTCAACCAATTATGCTTGTTCTCTTTCTTCTTTATTTCTTCACCTCCACACACACACTCTCTCCCGCTCCATCTTTACTCCATGGCTACATACATCTTCATCCAATAGGCTCTATTCCTACCTCACTCACAGCTTTCCATTAAAAAACTCTTCACAACCTTTCACAACCACAACCCTCACACCCAGATTGAGATTAAATACTCTCTCCCTCCCAGCACTGCACCAGTGCAAGATCATGAAAACCAGACCTACCCTGTCAAATTCAAATTCTCCTTCAGGTTTTAGGACAAGTCTGTGCTGTTCATAGATCCCAAATCTAGTAAAGAAATAGAACTGGAACACAATACAGCTACATCATCAAAGTGTACCAGCTACTCATGCCTGTGTTGTTCAGAAACCCCCTCTAACCTTTCCCCTTATGCAAGGCTTCATAGCTTGATAGCCCCAAGTGGTATATCCATACATCTCTCTCCTGATACTTCTACATTTTATTACTGTAAAATTCCCAGGCCATCTTTTTATGTATGTACTGCAAAGGAACAAGTCCACAAATGCAACAGATGGCAAAGCATATGTAACAAATGATTAAGATGGCTAATGTGTGTCTCCCACACACCTACCCTCCTTCCCTAGTTATGACTAAACAAACATAAGACAGATACTATGGATTACCAATATTATCACTCCTTGTTCACCACTGTACATTTTAGAGCTGCTAACCAAGAAAATAAAATAAAAGGATGTATAAGAGTGAAGTTAGCTGGAAAGACTCTTGTCTGTGCCTGATGACACTCCTTATTGCATGATATCTCTTCCTGAAAGGGGACACTAGCAGCAATAAGCATTATCAGTGCAACACCTAGTAGGCAGCTCAGAAAACCGGGATTGAACTAGCCAAGTTCTACTCAGGACTCTGCTTCTCTTAATTCAGGCTCCCTCTGAATCCCGTTGTCAAAATCCCCAAGTAAATTGCAGGACCAGAAGTAGAAGTCTGGTCACTTTGCTTCAAAGCTACACACTTTCAGTGCCAAAATTAAATACTAAGTTAAGAGCTCTCATAGCCATCAGTACTGGGCAGTACTGTAATCAAAACCTCGCATAAGGGACACCTGCTTTAAGATGTAAGAGGAAGACCAGTCTGTTCACCATCAAATGAGCGACAGTCTTTTCCTTAACTGTACTTTGCTATTAGCATTTTAGCTATGCTTTTCTTTGCTTTTCCCCACCCGGAGGGAAAAGGAGGAAAAAAAAAAAAAAAAAAGAAAAAAAAGAGTGTGAGAAGACAAAGGTTACCTTCCCCCAAACTGTAGCGGATTCGCACATCCCACGCATACATTGTTTCCTTGTTCTCAAATCCCAGCATCACAACTTGAGAGAGACAGATGATTGCAAGCGTGTGATTCAAGCCCTCATAGGAGAGCCCAGGATCCAAGCCACAGATGTCTTCTAAGGTCATGCTGCTCCTCTCCTTATGCCCTTTTGCTCGTTCAGATTTATCCTTGTAGACCAACATGAGCAAACAGTCTAAAAGAAGCAAAACTGTCAGAAAGGATGAGGCAGAACATAGAACATAACACATTTCTCAGTACTCTGCTTCAATACAAAGGTGCTTTAGACAACTGCAGAGTCAGTCTGATCAAGTCAATGTACGAACTCAGTTTCCTTTTCCCACCCCCAGGTAGTTTGCAGTCCTTGTTTTCAGGGAGCAAACATTGAAGGCATGTTTCAAGGGTAACCTGCAGGCTCAGAAATAAGGAGGCAAGTAAAAAGTCTTCCCTATTTTACTTTTCAAAAATCCGGTGTTTTTTCAGATACTCTCCTGAGTCTGGAAGGGACTGACTCATTAATTCTGAACATTAGGAGTTACACTATGATAGGTGTTCGCATTACAAACACTAAAGACCAAGAGGCTATTGTCATCTATATTTCCATTAGAACATACTGAACCACAAATGAAATTCTTACAGTAGTTCACAGATTACTCAACTACTAAATGGCGAGCAGACTGCGCTGCCAGATTGTTAGTGTCAGCTCGGGTTTCCTAGTTAAATGTTACACAGTAGCCATTGCTAAATAATCATTATGTGCCACACCTCTTTTTTTTTTTTTTTTTAAACATTTGCTTGTGTCACCATTTGTTTTTAACCCCTTCCTAGAGGTATTACACAGTAACTATGCAATGGAAGAAAGTAATTCAAGTGCCACAGTCCCATGGGAAAAGCACATCTCACAAGCAAACCCAAAAGACAAGAAAAAGGGGAAAGACCTCTCCCACCTTTTGCAATTGCAACAAGAGCACTCCTCTTCCCCCAGGTTCCCTTCCCATCACATATCACTCAGTTGTAAATAAAATTAATGGTCAATATCAAAGCTGCAGCATCCACAGCTTAAGCTGACCTACATACCACAATGGAAAAAGGCCCCCTTATGCACCATTTTATGAATGTTGGGGTGTGGTGCTCCGAGCCCTGGCGAGGTGCCCTGTGGCTCTCAGCTGGGCAAAGGACTGGCAAACCTCCAAAGAGGTGAAAAATGACTGAAAGACTGAACCGTCTGCTAACTAAAGCAGAGCTTTGCATGGACTCCCAATTGTTTTTGTGCACCTGTTAGCAAAAACAGCTGCAACTATGATATTCAAGCATTCTGCAATACAGTTGTGTGTCTGAAGAAAGAACAGCTATGGTTTACAGACCACGAAAAGCAAATCACGGGGGGCTTTTTCTGGTAAGCCTGGCTAATTTTGCTAGAATGAAAATACTATTTTTGAGGAGTAAGCTACATTATCAGCCAGTAAGTTTCCAAAGCAAGCTCCCTTATTTTCCCCTTCAAACTTGGCTTACACACGTTAGAAATCCAGGCCCGTATTCACATGTCTAGATACTAGCTCTAGGATCAGCAGACGCCCATTCATGCAGAGAAGTTGAACAGATTCAGCCGACATACAGGCGTTTAAGACACTAGCACATAACTGTAACAACTCAAGTAGCAAAGAGTTAGGTTTGAAGAGCTTGAATTACTAAGAAACCTTCAGGCTACTAGCAACAACCTAGAAAAGATGCCGTAATCCATTCTGCAGTAATGCAGATTCACATTTTCTAAGTGTAGGCAAGATTTAGCCCTGGAAAGATGTACTTTTGGGCCCAAATGTTTTCCCTGTTTGGAAACGATGGGGAAACCTGAAACCTACTTTTCCCTCTCCAGCAGTAAAACATCAACTATGAATAACGTTTTCAATTTCCCCTTCAGAAGCATGGAAATTATTTTTTTAATTCAAAATGTCATTTTATTTTTAAATTGAAGTGATATTTTATGTCAAAACACTGATCAAGAATAACTACCGAGCTTACAATGCCAGCTTTTTTTACAGCCACCAATCACCCTGAAGAAATAATAATTTAAAAAAAAAAAAAAGAAAAAAAGAAATTGCATTTTAAAGGAGAACCAAAACCAAATACTTTTGGTGCGCCTTGAAAAGTCGCCTTTCCCATTGGTTTTAGTCAGCGCCTGATACTAAGCCACTTAAAACCTTCGCTCCGACGCCGGACACAACGCCCGGGCACCGCTGGCAGCCCGACGGACAAACGCTACACCCGGGCACCGGCCTACGAGTCTCAGCGTT
>NW_008795948.1:1917062-1925112 GCF_000699145.1 Aptenodytes forsteri
CGGCCGGGGGCGGCGGGAAAGCCCGGACCGGACTCCCTCCGCCCGCTGCCTCCGCGGAGCGGGGCCTGGCGCCGGCAGGCCGAAACACCCCCTTCTCCGCGCCCCCGAACCAGCGGCTTCCTTATAACGCCCAAATTTCTCTTTCAAAAACTGTAATTACAGCTCCCCTTGGCCCCCAGCAGACGGACAGCCAACTACCCCAGATAAAAATACTCTTTTTTCCTTTCTTCTTTGCAATACAACTGCCGCGAGATAACAGCCCGCTTACACCAAACCCAGAGCAGCTACAATTAATAGAATAAGATGTGTTAATGATGCCCTCGGATTTATTTCAACGAGCAATGGACTAATTAGAGTCCATTATTCTAAAAATACTCCTACTGCATCTTATTTGATGGTAATTAGCTCTTCAGCTTTTTTTAAACAGCACCACAGCACATTTTTCTTTCAATAGCATAATAGAAGGGGTTTTTAGATGTTTGCATTTATTTCTTCCCTTTGAATCGGTCAGTTTGCATGGAATAACATATAATTTAATAAAACCATCTTTAACTGTGTTTCATAATGAATTAGGGACGTGTTTGTTCAACCGGCTTTGCATTCTAATTCAATTTCAATATAAATGTTAGGAAAAATATCAGATAAAATTTGACTAGTAAATTTAAGTTGGATTTTCATTTTAACCAAAGCGATAAGCACTTAAAGGGAGGAGAAAAATATGGAGGACGAGTTTCCATGGGGTAATGCTCAATAGAAAGGCAGGAGGCAGAAGGCGCTGGAGTGCCCCACAGGAATGTGACCAATGTCAGGGGTGTGAGAGGTCAGGCAAGGACCGCCCGCTTAACCTGGACATTTCCTTGCCACCCCTAGTCTGGGTCTGTGGATTTAATACAGTGCTAGTCACCATACATCAGATGCTCAAATGATGAAATTTAGTTCCACCGAATCAATGCAGTAACAGCGGACAAAGAGGCTGCTTTGAAAGCCACAAATCAATTTTAATGCATTCAAAGTATGACAGTATCGACTGAAGATTTGTCATTTAGACCTCTGAGGGTAGAAAATAGACTGTTTTGCTTGTGAACATTCAATATATTTTAAAAAAATGTTTTATTGATTGTATTGGTGTTGCTATAAGCAACAGATACAAGCGTGTACATGTTGATAGAAGCAGCATAGATTTTGAAAACAGGACAGCTAAAAAGCTCTACACAAATTGTCAGAAACACCAGCCTAACACCTTTCCTATCAAACAGCCACCTTCTTTACAGCAAGAGAAGACTGAGAGAATATATATAACACAGAACTACCAGATTAAAAGCATGCACAGTGTGGATGGATATTAATTTCAAAGTGAAACTGAAGTCACAGAACAGATATGGACATTCAGAATGGCATAAGCTTTGTGTGGAAACCTGTTCCGAATGAATCCCTTCCAAAGAAGAGCAAATAGTTCCTTCATGCTGATTTAGTACTTGTCTTTCAGCAGCAGGTACAGTTAGCCTGGTTACACAGTCACATTCATTTCACGGAGTTAAGCAAGCCAGACTCATACTGCAAATGGCCAGGAAGGCAAACCCAGGCAACAAGAGTCTTCAGCTTGTTTTGGAATCAAGACCCCAGAGGTGGATCTCAATTTTTCAAGCTAGTGTTTAGTGCTTCAGAAAAACAAACTAAAGACTTGGATCTTGGTATTCACAGTATTCATAGCTGAAAATTGTATCTAAGCTCTTACATCTGTCTACTGGAAATTTTGTGTGACACGTATAAAACTGGGAGCACCACCAGCTGAAACTGATCCTTAGGCAGAGCTTTTCAGATGCCTTCCAGCACAGAGAAGTGTTATTTCATTTTTCTACCAGCTCTCAACCTGTTGAAGAACCTACAGAGGGATTCAAAGATTTAATTGTAACTTTATACATAACAGGCTAAGTCCAAGAAACGGAGGGTAAACATTTTTATTAAACAGTTTACATCATTTATCTAGATAAGCATTGTTATATATTTGTACTTCACAGATTCAGGTTTTGGTTATTTTTCCTTACAGAGTTTCTTTTAACTGCCAAAATCATTCACCACAACTAAGAAACCCATGAAGACACTGCCAGTACTATAAAACAAAACACATATGTGAGTATCTGGGCACCACTTTAAAATTCTGTATCTTAAAGCATAGCTTTGCTTCAAACACTTAAAATAATTCAAAAATGTAAGACACTGCCAGTACTATAAAACAAAACACATATGTGAGTATCTGGGCACCACTTTAAAATTCTGTATCTTAAAGCATAGCTTTGCTTCAAACACTTAAGAGAATTCAAAAATGTTCACTAGCAGAGAAGAAATACATTTCACATCAACACTTCCAAATGTACACATCTGACATGGATAAAGGTTCCCTGTATTAAAAAAAAAAAAAGTTGTAATTTTCCATTCTTACTGATCAGACTAGATTTTTTTTGTTGAATCATTTTCTGCCTTTTTTGCTTACATAGCTGAGTCCACAGCTTCTAAACGGCTCTATATTGTAATAATTTCTTTGATTGTTCCTGTAACAATTCCATAGACCACGACAGCAAAGCCTGTGGTTTATGACATCACCAAACTTCCAAGGAAAAGTTCAAGCCGCTCCCCAAGCCATCCAGTTGAAAAATCTGTTAACAGAAACCTCCTTTCTGAATTATCTGAACAGTTGAACAACTTGTTAGTACAAAATCTAACATATCTATCAATCTAAGATATCTTCAAAACAATGTCAAATTTAAGAAACATTTAGGCGTTTATCATCAAGGTGAAGTATTTCCGCTGCTATCCTCAGGGTGAGGAGCAGCTCGCAGTCTGCAAAAGGTCCGAACTGCCTCGGCCTGAAGACAGATGCGCTGACTTCCAACATTTTTCAGCAAGAAACTTTGTGCTCTCAAGAGGTTTTGCATTAACCTTGCTGGAAAATTGCACACCAGATTCAGCAGAGCTCTGAAACATGTTCCTAATTTTATGTCAGGGGAACATAAAAATGTGCTTACATGTTTGGTTGAATCAAAACCTAAACCCTCTGTTTTTTCCCCAAAACTGGTTTGTTGCAGTTAGCTGAGGAGCAGCCTCACCCACGTTGCTCTGCTGGTGTCTCTCAATCTGAACTTCAAGAGATCACTTCTGAGGGGGAGGAAATTTCATTTTTGGTGCTCCTCCTGTTTATTTTTTTATCTCATCTGAGAATACAAGGACAATGTTGTTGCAGGTTGGTTTGGGGGATGACCGCTCCACTAGAAACTGCACAAACACATTCAAATAACTTTTTATGAAATCCACCAAGCAGACAAACATTTGTAATTTTGGTGCACTCTCTCAACATGTTTGTTTTATTAAGCCAAATAAAGGCAGTCTCGTATATTGAGCAGTCCACAGCCCTAAAATTCTAGATCAAGGATGCTGACATCAGATGGAGTAGGCCTGCTTTTGGTGGTCTGGTTTGGAATTGCTAAGAATTACCATGACAGTTTTCATACTAGCTTACAATAAAATATTTAGGCCACTTTAATGAAACCAAAAGACTCCTGAACCCTGCTTCAAATGTTAGCATATTTAAGTGTTCAACTAGTTTTTCGGGGGGCTATTTTCTCATTAATCCAGTTTACATAGTTTGTCATTCGTGTATATACTCCAGGTTTGTTGACTCTGCCACAGCCATCTCCCCAGCTGATAACTCCATAGAGGTAAGAGATATCATTTTTCTCACAGGCCAGAGGTCCACCAGAATCTCCCTGTGTTAAAAGTAAAGGAAAGATTATCTAATTTGATAGAAAGCAGTCGGGAAAAGATCAGTTTGGGAAAGTCCCAAATTAAGAATGTTTACATGTGAGATTTAAACTTAAAAAAAGAATATGAAAGCTTTTGTCTACTGAAGTTTCATTGTAGAAACCTTTTTTTTTTATCATACTCACCTCTGATATGATGGTCATCTTTTTTTTTAATTCTACATTGAACAGAAGTATCAAAATATCAGATTTCGTTTAAAAGAACTGAAATTATTTTAGATGCAGACACCTACTGAAAAGCATGGATTATTTGGGTCACTTTCCAAGGGAGTTAGCAAGATTTTGAGGCTTACACTACGTTGTAATATGGGCTCTGCATGGATGATATTTGGAGAGTTTCTCAATGCAGCTTATTGCAAATGTCAGAGATCATGACAGTTTTCAAAGAAGGGTGTTGCATACACACACGCTTTTCCATGTGACTGTGGGATGCTGTAATTTTATGTGGCATATGGGTTTTTTTTGCATCCGTTGAATTTGATGCTACTGAGCATTTACCTTGTCATTAAAACCATAAACCCAAAATAAGACCAAACTAATGTTTGATGACACACTACAACAAGGATGAATTTGGAACACTTCTACTTATTTAAAAGCTTGCAAGCATTCAGGAAATGGGTTTATTACTATTATTACTCTTAGATTGACTTTCTACAGAAATGAAAATGCTAGAAATCAAGAGAAAAACATAAATTAGTAAACAGTACTGGTGAAAGGAGCCACACCTCTAGCTATTTGAGACTAAGGAGAAATATTTTTTTTCCTATTTAAAAAGAAAATCCCTTGACAGCAAAGTAGGTAGGAAAATTGTATTGCCTTTATACCAGGAAATTTCTGTGATAAATGAGGGACATCAGATGATGTCTGAGATCAATTCATTTCTCAGAACTTTGGTCTCAGTACACTGATCAAAAAAAAAGAGTTTTCAAGAAAATCTTTAAAAAATAATCAAGCAGAACACATTATCTACTTGACATTTCTTGGTCTTGAAATATTTTTATACATAACAGATGGTTTCTAATTTAATTTCCTACGCATACATAAGAAAACTCAGAGGTCAGCCACATTTGTTGTGACATTAAGAGGTCTACACTATTTCTCCTTAGACCACACTACAAGTCTGCCAACAGGAAAAAAAAATGAATTATTGATTCACTAATAATGATTTCATGTCATGAGCACTGTTCTTCAGCAATATCTGTGACCCTAAATCACTTTCTCAGACTTTGCAACTATCTCCAGACCACTTGTCTTTGTGCGGCTCCTCTCTCCTTCCTTCTGCTTTCTTCTTTCTCCCTCTCATTCTTGATCAACTCTGTTTTTCCAGGGCAGGGAGCAAGAACCAGCTATAATGCTGCGTCTTGTATCTGCACTTCCTGGGTGAGGTAAGGAAAACTGAGCAAGCAAGGTAGTTTCTAGTTCTCTGGCTAGTACGAACACTTGCAGCCAATAGCTACAATCAGTTCTCAGCCCTGGCCTGAAACCTTGAGCCACTGCTGGCTGATGCCATTTCACTCTTGACACCTTTCTTCGGACATTTTTATGATCTCTGTAGGGGTTCCAGCACACAGTATACGTGATATTCTTTGCTTTACTTAATCTCACTGCCAACTATTAACTATGTGCTGCCTGTTCCCAAATTTATGCTAATAGAGCATAACCCTCATCCTTCAAAATGAACTGAAGATAAAATCTGAAGGTTTATGTAAGGAATAATCTGATCCTTCACTTAAAAAATAGTCTCATCTATCACCACAACAATTCTGCATCCTTATTCAGAGCCAAGGTGTGACATAATTCAAAAAAAGATGCGAAGTAGTAAGAACATGAGGTCATTCCACAAAGGGCAGAAGTCATGAAACAGTTTCCAATTGACTGATATTCTACACCGTTAAATCCCATCCACTATAATAACCTCAGCTCCTTCCTCCTCCAAACCTCACCACTGCTCCCCACCTCCTACCCAAGTACCCTTGTTTCCATTAGGCAAGAGGCAGCAGCTCGGCGATTTGGCTCCGCACAGGTACATGCTGGTTGGCCTGCCGGCGCGTCCCTGCCAGCTGGCCAGCAAACCTTTGCCATCACGCTGCAAGCTCAGCCAGGAGCTAAAGCAACTCCCCCTCCAGTGCATAGCCACTGCCTTTTATGAAGGTAGGAGGAATATAACACCCCGGGGGTTTTTTTGCCCTTCTGTAGAACTTATTTGACATTGAACAGGTTAAAAAATGAAGGTGGAAGCAAACAGTGCAGTCACATAAGTTTCTTTTCTTTAGGAACGTTTCTTTTCTTTAGGAACACTGTAATGTCAAAAGTAAGCACTGTTAACACCGCAACGTTTCTGGCAATAATATACATTTATATTCTCTGCCTAGAGATGACTCACAACATTACCTGACAAGCATCAGATTTGCTATCGAAGTAGCCAGCACAGAACATATTTTCAGTGATTTCTGTTCCATAAATTTCAGGGCTTCTGCACTTCTCCTCAGGAATAATTGGAATCAGTGTTTCTTGCAGGACATTTGAATAACCGGATATATCTTGAAAAAATTCCCAGAGAGGAAAACGAGGTCATTTTTATAGAATGTGAAGAGCGTAACATGGAAACATAATGCAACATATCAACACACTTAACACATCTCAGTCATATTTGTGTTGTGGATCTCTTTAAAAGATAATAATTTTTCTAGTGATCAGATCACTTTCTGCTCCTCCAGTCAGACTCCATGCCCTTTAAAATAACAGTATGCCATGTCCAGACATTAATCCACTTTGGGTTGTCTCATTTCCTAGAGACTCAGGAACACTCCCCCAGCATTCCTGTCCTCTCCTCTTTCCAGATGTGATATTAAATCATCAGTTTATCAAAGGCTCCATTACCTCTTTTTGCCTTTAGACTACACATTTAGACCAGGACAACATTTGCTCATACTAAATCTCTCATCAAAACGAGGCAGCCAGCTCCCCCATCCTTCTCATCTATCTACATAGGTCTCTGCGATCTCCACACCGAAGCAGCAGGGCCAAGCCTCATAATCCTGAAACTCCTCATCTGAAAGGATGGGATGAATTTTTCCACCTTTCTCAAGCTGGATGTACGCACTTCTTAGCCCAAAGTCTACCTGGCCCTCTTCTGCAGATGTTTCCAAAGTTTCCTGCTGGTGACGAGAAAGATCTCCTCCATCACAGACTAGTAAATTGATTGTGTTTGGTTTGCAGTCTTTGATATCTACCTTGAGAAAGCAGGGGTAGCATTCACTCAACTAAGGTGTCAAGTCGTTGGCACCTACAACTGAGCTCCTTGCTCCCCTCCCAGTCCATGGAGATCTAGCTAGCTCACAGCTCATCTCATCCTAAAATAGATGCAAACATTTGGTCAGGGGAACCACACTCCAAATTCCAAGGACTGTAAATGAAGTTCAGGATGACTATTTCAGATGTAAATGTTGTAAACATCTAAAGGTAGGTAAAAAGAATCCCACCAGAAGTCCCTTGGAAAATATTTTACCAAACTATCAGTTGTATAACATATACTTGAGCATTATGTTTTAATTATCATCAGTTTTTTCTACAGACACCAACTCTCATTTTACTCACTCTCATGCCTGTGTCCCCATCCAGAAATCTGACATTTGAACTGATCAGGGAAAACAGTGTTACTTTCCGGCAAGCAGATGGGCTGAACAAACTGGGACTTGACAGCACAACGTTGACCATTCTTCTTCAGCTTAATCAAAGCTGCAGAACAGAAAATATAGGAGGAATAAAGTGACTGTTCCTTTTCTTTAATGGGATTGGCAGCAATGGGTCTCAGATACAACTTTAATTATCCCCTAAGCCTCTCTTAATTAAGATATTTCAATCAAAGACAGACAGACTCATCTCAACAGCACCTGATTTCACAGCAAATTGAAGGCTGAAACATTCAGCTACTCCCCTTGTGGGAATATTTATTTTATGCTACACTCACTGAGCAGATTTTGCTTCACTGCCTTTGTAGAGAAGGGGGAAGATAGAAAATACATTTGTCTCCTTCCTTTTAACTTTAAAGTTAAATAACAGTGACATATCCATACCTTTCAGCTGAAATCAGGGATCTGCTTGGCAGAGTGCCATGGGACAAAGCCCTGGAGGGAAGAGGGGCCCAAGAAAGCTGGGTAATATTCAAGGATCACCTCCTCCAAGCTCAGGAGCGATGCATCCCAACAAAGAGGAAGCCAGGCAAAAACGCCAGG
>NW_008795948.1:1926984-1967006 GCF_000699145.1 Aptenodytes forsteri
AGGTCCCTTCCAGCCCAAACTATTCTATGATTCTATGAAATAAGTGGGATATGCAAGTGCTCACTGCTTCTGAAAGTCTGGCCACCTGCCTAATTCCAATTTGATTTTAAAAATTAATTACTGCAATAGCTGGTGTATTTTGTGCTCTGTGTTATCACTGAGTTCAGCAAAATTCAAGATCTTGAAAATTAAGGAATAAAAAATCAGGATATTTCAAAAGTAAGCTTCTGAAATCTACAATGAATTACACAACCTACACAACCTTTACTATCCCCTCGCGGGGCTGAAAACCATGTAAATACAGAGCTGTGCAGCATCATGAGCTTGATACTGAAAGAAGATGTCAAAAGTCAAAAAACATTGGTTCCCCTGTAGCAAACCCCTTGTGTTTGGCTGTAGAGCAAAAGAGGGGGCTTTGTGCTTGGTGTAACAGGGGCAGCATGTTGGGTTTGGGCACACTACTCAAAGAGGACAGAGCTGAGGTAGCGTGGACACATCTATTGAAGCTTCACATCACGCCTTTTGGAAGCTCCAGGTTTTCTGAGCACAGCTGTGTGGAAAGCAAGAGATCCCACTGGATAGTCTTATTTCTCTACTGACTACATTTTTTGGCCTTTGTGGAACACGTAAAGAGTATCTCACAGGCTGAGAAGCCCACACAAACTGCACTCCAACACTCAGCAGCTTGCTCTTCCTCTCCTTCCTCCTCTTCCCCACCAACTCTGCCTGTTTCTGAATCCCCCAAGCTTCCCAGCAAACACTCATATGATAGTTTGTTGCCGTTAGAAAAGCATTTTTAGCAGGAAATAACTCTTCTGCTGCATCAGTAGAAATCACCGACAGGGCAGAATGTGCCCCCACATCTTTCTCCCCTCAGTTTCTGCCTGCTTGATTGTTTGCAGTGGGGCACATCTTAGGAACTCTATGTTCTGCTGATCCTAGATTTGGACATTGCACCTCAGTGAGGCATGCCGAATTTCAGAGTAATTCAAAAAGTTAGATCTCAAAGTCCCAACGGTGGTTTACACCAGGATATTTCAGAGCAGAGTAATACCCCAAATCCTGTTTATCTCCTGGTACGCTGTGACAGAGCTCCCACCAACACAGAATCTGAATGCTCTTTACTACATAGTAGAAAATATTCACCACCTGGGAAATAAAAAAAAAAAGCCAGCACATGACTGATCTAAAATATCCCCGATGCCAGGCTATTAAATAGTCTCATAGACAAAATGCTCACACAGCTTGATACTCTGGGGTGACGTGCCACCTTCCACAAGAGCAGATCGGAAAATAAGGAGTTGCTGTTCCGTTGTCATTCTGACTCATATTATAAGGTCAATCAGAAGGGCATTTAACTTTTGACAGATAAGACAGCTGATTTTTAAATCTATTTCGGTGTAAAAAATGATTCTTAGTAAGATAGATTTTTGGAGCAGATGGGGCTATTATATTCATCTAGTCAGATCCTCTATACAATACAGACAATAGAATTTTACCGAGTAATTCCTGCATCAAGCCCACAGATTCTGCTTCAGTTGAAAAAATGCCTAATCCCACAAAGACTTGAAGTGATGATGAATCTGCCATACATCTAGGTAAATTGCTCCAAAGGCTAATTATCATAATTATTTAAAATTTGCAATTTATTTCTCATCTGAATTTGTCTAGCTTTCAGATGCTGTTATAACTCTGGTAGAACTAAGAACGCTCTGCGCTCAAAAGCCTCTCCTAATGCCTACGATTTTTCCACTATGAAGGCAGTTTTTGACATATCAACTAAACTTGAAACTAAGTTGAGCAAACAAAAAATAAAACTGCAAGAACAAAAATACTCACCAATATCATGTTCAGTAGGGTTGAACACCGAATACTGAGGATGCAAGATGTATTTTTCTATTTCAAATGTTTGTGTTACATCAGTTGTTCTATTAAATATATGCTGACCCAGAACTACCGTAATAGTGGATTTTAGTGGACTGTAATACAAAAGAGAGAACAAGCAATTCTGTGATTAGCAGGTCAAACAAAACTTAATTTCCAATGACTGTGTGTCCTATGAGCTGTAATAACCTCAGCTCCCCGCCACGTCCATTATTTACCCTCTCATAATGCCTTGACCTGTTTCCCAGGCTTCCTACCTACTGCGGGCCAGGAAAAAGATGACTAACGTTATAGCGAGTCCCAGGCTCTGTGAGTCCTGATTAGCCTAATTAAAGGCTGCTGCTCCTTGACAGAAGTAAAAGGCAAGCACAGGCACTGCTGCCCAGCTGCTGTCTGGCTAACAAGCATCTTCAGGGGCCGCAAGCACTTCTTGTTCTAGAAACTTAACTGAGTCAACCTCGACCAGGCTTTGCAAATGAGTACAAAAATTACCGAGGAAGAAATGAGGGACCAAAAGATGAGTCAGTGGTGGATATCTCATTTCTCTGGGAAACCAGGCTCTTAAAATATTACAGGCGTGGGTCAAGATTTTAAAGGTGCTGGCAGACTGACAACTCAGGAACATCTGGGCAGCTTCCACTTAAGAGCTGTCACCACTTCTGCTCTGAGATTAGACTGATCTATGTTAAACCTGCTGCCTGGAATCAAAAGCAACTTGGTGGAGGAAGGTCCCAAGAGCACACTGATCTAATGGGAAAAACCACACTCAGAGGAGAACACAAGTTTTTGTAATTGACACCATCTTTTTCAGCTATTGATTGTTTACTTTAAAAAGACCACAGTTCTCTCATATCCAGTGTCCTAGGACAGACAACTAATAAGAACCAGTACAACAGTTGGGAGGAAAGGGACATTTGGGAATAATCAGAAAGTGTTTGGAAAGGCAGTAAATTCTCCAGCTTTGAAAGCAACAGAATTCAAATTTCACTCTTGCTTTAAAACCAACTTGATCTGCGTGTGCATAAGTCTACAATGAATTTAGTTAGCAACTGTCTTCGACATCAGAGCACTCATATGTTTTGTTATCCAGTGCAGGAGCAGAAAGTATCTGCTGTCAAGCATCATGCACAGATGCAGAGTGGTCAAATCACTGCGGTTTCCCTAGTTGTGTTTCTCTGCATGAGGAGTGCCCATCAGATACAAAAACACTGTGGAGTCTCCTCCAGTACTGAGCATGAAGCAATGATCAACAGTAATGTACTTAGAGGAAAGAGATTCTGGCTAATTGCAACACAGAGAACCAGCAGCTACCCTGCAACAATAAATATGCTTATAATTAACAAAGGAAAGCACAAAGTTTATCTTTCTGTGACTGGAAAGCAAGAAGACAATAAAATATTCTTCGATCGATATGTGAGGCTAGGATTTTCTCAGTGTTCTTGCAGTGGTAAACCAACCCCCTTGAAAATCAGGTTTTGGGTGTGTAAAACAGAGTGGAAGTTTGCTTCCCAGGATAGTATTTAGAATAGATTTTAAAGGCAATGAATGGTTATACTATGACTTACAGGTGGTTCATTCAGGAAAAGAAATAAAACAGGAGGGGTTACAGAAAAGGAAAAAAAAAAAAAGAAGTTAGCTGCACAGGTATCTATTGTCGCCTAGCGGAAAACAGTTGAAATTGTGGCTAACTCAGAGGTGCTAAATATACGGAAGAGTGCAAATTACAATGCAGCAATTATGGAAAATCTGTATGTACCAAACCACCAGCTGGAAGTGGGTGGAAATGTCCTGAATAGCTGCCAAAGTTAGTAGCTATTTCACAACATTTGAAAAACAAATGCATTGTGGCTCGAGCTCCAAATGCTTCAGTACAGCATTCGCAATGGTATTATTAGCTCTACAAGCTATCAGTGTATGTATTCTGGCACGAGGTTTTCTGTTTCTCTTGGCTTCTTTACTATGCAAAGGAACAATGGGTATGAAATGATGTAATATTTTTCCCATCAATGTGATCAAACTGAAATCAGGGAAAGTGTTCAGCATTTGTGGAAAATGAAATATTTAGAATGAAGTAAGAGCATCCTATAGTCAATATTCTCTCCAGTGTCCCACAGCTGGAGGACAAAAAAAACTCCAAAAACCCCAAAACACCTCTCAAGGAAATCGGCCTCAAAAATTTAACAGTTCAGTTCTTCCCTTTGGCTTTTTGTAAAGCTCAACCCACTCTATTTGTGTCAACCAACGGTAATTTATTGTCTTTAATAAATCATTGCTTGGCTGTCTCAGCCTTTTTGAACAAAACCCAGCAATAAGCATAGTCATCTCTGTTACATCTCAAAGCATGCATAAACGTTCAGAAAGGTAACTGGCAGGAAGAGAAATACTTATATCCCCTTGCAGATGCCTGCACATGCAAGCTCCCATTCTGTCCTGCTCGGCACTACCTTATTCTTTCAGTTGGGTCATTTAGCTTCTTTGAGACTCCTTGAAGAACAAGATAAGGTCTTGTGAGACAACAGGACTGTAAGTTATTTGATAGCCCATGAACTGCACCCAAATTGCCAGAAACTCCTTTTGAAACATTGGCCTTTTAAAATCTCATCTTCTTTCTCACTTGTTTCAGTTCAGGTTTGTTGTGAGTCACAAGCAGACGGTGACTATGAGGAGGAGAAGACCTACTGACAAACTAACGGATGAATTTACCTGTTAGCAAAGCAGTGTGCTGCTGACACAACCCAGCAAGTCTGAATAAGGCTTCCACCGCAGAAACTCTCTCCAATATAGATAGCTGCTGTCCAGGGGTGAGATCCAGGCAGAGATGAAGATCCCCCAACAATCCTAGGTCTCACAAAACTTCTTTTTTTGTGTCTTCTCCCACATGGTCTTCTGGTAACTGCAGAACTATCTACATTGTCTGGAAGTGGTGGCCTCCTTTCCCTGCTTGCTGAGATATAAAGGGATATGGCATCAAACTATAAATCCTTGTGATTTCTAAGTACTGGAACTTTTATAGGAGTCTTTAAAAGAAAGATTCATTAAATTATCATTAAACATTCACATACAACTGAATCTCATTCTGTTCCTCAGGAGACTTGCAAGACTGAAAGCTATGCCTATTCCCAACCGTGGCTACGCATGTACTAGTGTAAATTAAATGCTTCTGTGAACATTCCCAAGACACTGTTTCATTTACCAGTACAAATATAATCTTCGCTACCGGAGGAGGCACAACAGAATGCATGTTACATCACATCTTCTTTTTCGGATTCTGGACTGAGCTTTGCCATTGCAATAGCAAGACTAGGACGCTTGTGTTAACATCATCTATCAAATGCATTAGAACCATAAAAGGGAAATAAAAGGACCATGTTATAAACTGACTTTTCAGATTACAACTCCATTCCAAAGGTCAGCTTCAACATTAACAACAGTTAAATATTAACTTAGGGGAAGAGCAGAATCTTTAGGTTTTTGAATTAAATACTATGTCTCATACATCTTCAGGATCCCATTCTCTATTTGCTCACAGAGGCCCATTCACTTCTCTGGGCCCATAATTCCCTGAGTGATGACAATTTGTACCAAAGCATTAATCATTTCTGATGTCTTGCATGTTCTAGCAGAAAATGTGGTGATACTGGGATGATTTTGATGGAAAGCAGTAGTGTGACACCGCTGTTATACAGTGTTTCAGGACAAAAATCACAGATTGTATCACAGCTCCAAAAAATGCAAAAAAAAGCTTGTTGTTGTCATTTGATTTACTGCAAAGAGTAAAATATTCAACACTCCTGGGAACAGTAGAACATTCAAAATTATACAGTGAAAGCTTGTTCTAGTATCAATAAATCTTTCGTCATTCATTCATAACATGGATTTTAAGAGAGCCTTTACATACCACAGGATGGAATGTCACAATACTCCCAAGACAAACTGTCGTCCTTCATGATGTAACACCATGGCTTCTCATCATCATCTGGATTTCTAGTTAATTCAGGGGGAGAGTGAATTACAAGCATTAACCACACCGTTGTTCCAAGCTTCCCAGAGGTTTTCTGCTTTTTCCTCTGCACCACGCAAAGGACTGACAGGACTCTCAGGTTTTGAGCCATCTGACAAAGCGCTGAAGCACCTGCTAACCCCTAAATGGGCTAGCAGCCTTTCAGTAGCACTCTTCATGCTTAAAGCTAACCAAGTCTAAGGTTCTCTAGGACCTGAAATACAGACACATGACTAAACACCTGTAAAATTTGCCTACAAGTATTTGGATGCATGAGCACGTTCACATGGTTTAAATACAGCCCACACTGAAGTGCTTTAACAGATACCAGCTCAGCTATTTTCAGGACTAAATCCCATGGGAGAGATTCCTTTTTTAGATGATTTTTTTAAGCAAGGAAATTCCAACACAGGTAGGTTCATAGAAAATCCATAACAAGAATAGCAAAAATGAATTTGAGAAGCTCAGGTTCACATTCCCTGGAGAGTCTGAGGAAATGAAAGACTACCTCAAGAAAATACTGTATTCCTCCAAAGGGGAAGAAAAAGGAATATCAGAAACAGTTTAGCCCTTTGTTACCTTGGTGTTAAACAGGTTTTGGTTTGATTCCATTACAGTTTCTCCATCGTACAGCCTAATTGTCTTTATCAATGCCATATAAGTAACCAGAAATTTGCCCAGTTACAGGGAAACTTTGAAGACCGAGAAAGATCTTCAGTAGGCCAAGAAAAATAGACAAGGTAAGTCAGGGCTCCAGATAAACAGTAATTCTAATTTCAGTTGGATTTATCAGAAGCACTATCTATTATTGTAAGGTTCTTCAATATTTTTTTCTTTTTAATCTGACTGCTCTTCAGAAAAAGATTAAAGCACTTTCAAATTCTCAGAACTGAAGAAGCAACACAGGTTGAGTCATCTTCCGCCAACAATGTTTCTAAATTAGACTATTTGAAGAAGAAGATATCTGCAGGATTACATAGTGTAGCAGCGATATCCCCAGAAATTGTAACAAGCTGACAAAAAATTGAAAAGCTTTTTTCGCAGCTCTACAGAACACGAACACATCAGCTCCTACACCATTTTATTCTTTGCATTTCAAATCTGCAAGCGAATATTGTGCTTAAAGGATGCAAATCAAAGGGATCAAGTTTTGTCAAAGCATAAAATATGTGCCCGATAAATTGCCATGCTGGGACACCATAAATCTTTTACTTAAGTGCTTGAATCAGGACCAAGCCTTGGAAAGCAAGCCGATCTGGATTAAGGAGGGTGTAGGAACTGGTTATTAGTTTGTGTTAGATAGAGAAGAGCTACTTTCCGCATGCATGCATGCTTTTTATCACCAAACAAATTAGGAAGTGCAATATATTCTGATCTTCCTGAAATACTGGTCTAACTTCCATGTAAAAAAAAAAAAAACCACCCAAAACCCCAAAACCTAGACATCAACCAATAATTTATGGAGAAGCATCTGAAGTTTGCCATTTCTAGCATTTGCTCATCTCCAGGATTCTCTCTAAATGGAAACATTTCCTTTGTTTGTGGATATCCATTGATTTCATGAAGACCTCAAAGACAGAGGGAACATAAAGTGACTGGGAAGAAATCACAAACCTATATACCACAAGCTATTTTCATTACAGCTGAACAGAAAACTTTAGCAGAAATGTAGTTTATCATATGTGTGGTTCAATCAAAATTGAAATACTGTGAAATCTTATTTTGCAATAATTTTGCTTTGGAAGAAATACAGGAAAGAAATTTGACATTCCATGTCAACATTATTGAAGTATATTGCTTTGATTTTTCATTTTCAAATAACTTTTCACTTCTGAAAATATTTTCCTTTATGTTACATATTTCACAATTTAAGAGTTAGAAATCAAAAGTTAACCATTTCAATTTGCCTAGTGCATTTCTTTCTCCATTTGGATAGTCATTTATGGAGTCACTATGGTCTCATTTGAAAAAAAAAAAAAAATCCCAGAAAAAAAATGACCTGGAATCTCCAACATTATTTTGTGTCTAAGCTTCATTTGGCAGACCAAGCTATTGATCTAGCCTGTCTGCCAGATCTTGTCTTCTGTACACTTACATCCCTCGTGTCAGGCTGTTAAAGTCGGTCTAGCTTCTCCAAGACAGGGATAACACCTGCTTTGAGATTCATGGCCCTTCTCCCTTCCACAATACATTCATCTCTTGATTTACAAATACAGGGCAAATGAGAACTTTTCTCACCTGCAGTAAGAGAACGACCCCAAGCCAAGCTGTACTGCTTGCTCCACGCTGTCGACATGTAGCTCTTGGTAAAGCAAGTCTGAATCCCAAGGCAAGCAGCTGTGTCCAGAAACGGTCGTCTTTGCCATACCTCTGTACTCCGTGCCATTGCCAACGTAGCACCGATGGCTAGGAACTGGTAAAGCATAAGACACTGGTCAGGAATTGATGTTAATTACATGTTAAATACTTACTTCACAGCTGTCCCAAATGAGAGCTGGGGGGCCCAATTCTGTACAGTGCCTTTTACCTTTCACAGGAATTGAATGCATCAAATGAGGATTTTTTTAAATAAAAGAACCCAAGCAGTTAAAAATTAGTAGTGAGTTAGCCTTGTTTTACACATACACAAATAACTATTCAACAAGCAGTACGGCAGAAAATTAGACCTAAAATTCGTACTGCGTATGGAAAATTTTAGTCGGCAATCTGCAGCAATGTCAGCAATATGGCTGGGGTTCCTCCTGTCTAATTTTAGACACAACTGAGCTCATCACTGGAGACTCCCTTTTTAGTCAATTAAGAGAAACAGGCATTTCTAGCACCAAACTGATCCAGCCAGTTTGAGGTGACTTTTTTAAGATGAGATGAATCTTGCCATATACTCTTGACTGCATTGACTGAATGTCCATTGACAATAAAGGGAGCTTAAGCCAACCACCTCAGATAGAGATATCTGTGTTGTAAAGTAGTGAAAACAATCCTGCCCTGCCAGTAAGTGCTTAAAAGGCCTGATTTTGGAAAACACTTCTTTTTATGGCCTCATGCATACCCATATATATACACTATGTCCATGTTGCTACATATTGCAAATATATAAATTTTGCAAAAATTTGACAAGTAGGTTGAATTTTCTTATTCAAAACCCATTTCTTTGTCACCTGCACATGGGTTATTTCTTCAGATAGGTCTGACACATACATATTCTATAACCTGTATACTCAGCTGCCAAGATCTGTCAACAGCGCATACCAGCATTATGGCTGAAAAACATATGGGGATGCATTTGTATACAAATAGCTACACTGAGCAGAAAGTCTACACCTCAAAACACAGCTCAGAGTATCCCAAAGGAAACACAAAACCATCTAATGTACAAAGAGGATTAATTGTGACCAAGCCTCCGAGGGTTTCTTATCCCAGCCATGTCAGTGTGACTTATCCTTGACATCTGCAAGACCAGTGGAATCTTCTTCTAAACCTGTAAACATACTTAAATATATAGCATCATGGTATTCCTTTACTGTTGAAAAACACAGTGAGGATGATCTATCACACTACACAGTGTGGACAGCTAATGCCAAAGATCTGTTTATTTTGACAGAATAAGGTGACACGTGAACCAGGGAACATAACCAGCACTGAAATAGTGAATCGCAGCAATGAACTGCTGTTGTCAATTATCCTTTCAAGTCATCAGTGGAGCAACAGACCTCAAAACCACAAGCAAGCATATGGCATAAATTTGGGAGCTGGAGGTCAAGAAGATTGGTGCAACAACTTCAGTGTGAGTCAGCATACAAATACTTAGCAAAATTTGTTTTCTAGCTTGGCCTGGCAGACACTTCTGAGATGGTGAGACAACATTTTCTCTCACCCACCCCCTGAATCAAATTCCCTTTATTTCAATAACTATGAACATAACATTAAATCAAACTCATATTGTAACAACCATAATCTAGGAGCTCACAGAAAATAATTTGTCTCTCATTTGTGTTGCTAGCAATAGTAACCATCTCTTGGCAACCCTGCCGTTTATCTTCTGGGCAAGTTGCAAGTTACGCTGCTTTGTTTGCCTGAAACAGTGTCATCAAAATACCACCATCATGCTGTATGCCGAATTCTTTGATTTATCCAAGGAAGTGCCAGGTGCTGTTTTTATTTTACTGTATTTATTACATTCAGAAATTATTTAGACCACTTTTATGAGGATGAAACGAGATTCTGTTTCAGAGCAGAACATATTCTGCAATACCAATGGTTTGGACATCTTGCAGATGGTGTTTACAAGTTGTGCTCATCCTTGTCAGGCTTAAAATCCAATGCATCTCTGTTTCGTCAGGCCTGCCAGTCATTGCTAAAGCTGCCAGAAGTTTATAACTGGAAGACTTTGGTCCCTTTCTAAATCATCCCTCATGTTCTCCTCCTGTAACTAGGAAGCTTGGATTACATATTGCACTTGTTGAGAGGAACGGTAATATCTCTCTGACAGTTTTTTGTTTCTTTTTGGTTTTATAAGGAGTATTTTGGGCACAGGAGTAAAGTGACTTAATCTCATATCTTGTGGAGAAGCATCTAGGTTAACACAGTTGCTTCACTAGTAGCTTTCCATCGGTCTGTTCTCCACTCCAGCAAGCTTCGTTTGACTGGCTTGCAGTAGCACCACGGTACCCACATCTCAGCTCATTAAAGGGCACTTCATTATGTATCTAAGGCCATTAAGAAGTAGATGCAAAACTTAATACATTTTATCACCTATAATTCAAAACAAACAGTTTTCAAAAAAATCTCTGAAACTATTGCAGTTGTATAGATCTTTTGCTTCTAATACTCTTTTTTTGAACTGTTGCAGCACTGAAAAATCTCTTTTTCCATCTTTGTCAGAAACGGTGTGTAGGTGGTCTGCTTTCAGCAGTTCTTAATGGATTGCTCTGACTGGGAATTCTTCATTCTCAATTCTTTATAGCTTCTGCAACTTCTCATAAATCTGAAACATATTTATTTTCTTATGTGGAAGAAAGTAATGGAGGACATAATATATATTTTTTTCTTGTTCATTCACTTCCCTGCAGTACTGCCAATCACTATGTTAAGAGTAGAAATGGCCTAAACTTTCAGGTAATGAAAGTCTTGATGCAAATGCAGATTCAAGTTACTCTGCAGACCTATGCCACTATCACCACTGTTTGTTTCTTTTCAGAAAAAAAAATTCATTAAAATTTAAAACTAGAAATAATTTCCTGTTATGTTTTATTTTTAAAATTCAGGAGGTTTACATAGCTCACATAAAATATTCTAGTTGTTTTAGGATGGCATATTTTATCAGCATGTCACACCGGTTCTTTGCCTTTTAATTTTTCAGTAAAAAGCAGTTTCAGGTCCTAAAATTAAAAGCAACCTGAAATAGCAGTTATCCAACCAGTTCTAATTGCTAACTTCCTGAAAACATTTCACAAGACTTTTTGTCACCAGATCTTGTTTCAGGTTCTGTAGTTACATACATGAACGGTTTTATGAGTTTCTTTTGGAAGTCTTTCTGTAGAAAACAATATATCTTTTAGATTTTCTTTTCCCCCAAACATCTCATCAGCAATTTACCTAATGTTTTTGAGCTTTGATGGTATTTTCCTTCCAGATATGTGTAAGCTGTTTCATTCTGTTAATAAAAATACATTTTTCCCCTGATGGTCCTAATCCTTGGACAGGACAGGTTTAAGTTACCCTTTCATTCAGTAATACTTTGTTTTATCCCTGACCAACCTGTAATGCTTTTATTAAATACAATGTTAGATGAATTTCTGTATCGGCTGATGGC
Source organism: Aptenodytes forsteri (assembly GCF_000699145.1). Lineage (NCBI taxonomy): Eukaryota > Metazoa > Chordata > Aves > Sphenisciformes > Spheniscidae > Aptenodytes > Aptenodytes forsteri. Next base: position 1,938,681 of record NW_008795948.1, read on the forward strand.
AGGAAGGGAGAGGAGGGAAGAGGAGAAGGACACAAGTCCCCTCTCTGCTTACAATTGCCTTTACAAGAGGCAGTGTCTTAATTATCCGTTATCCAGATGGAAGAGTTCTTTAGAAAATCATAAACTAAAGCAAAACCTTGGTGGAATTAGGGGAACATCCTCCATCCGGAGCTTCCCCGGACCACATGTCCACTCCTATTGCAGTGCCACAGAAAGCTCCAGAGCCAAAGGCTTGAGTGCCTGCCCTACGTCCCCCACACGGGTCAGAGAGCATTTCAGCACTCACTAGGTAGCAGCTGGTTTGCAAGACAGGGCATTCATATCTCTCTGAAGCCTTTCTAATATGTCTTTCAATGTATATTTCCACCTGATCCTGTTTCATCTATTAACAATGAAGATGAATAGCAATGGACAATGAAATTTTATGCCTCCGCATAAGCTTATTGCTAACATTGCCTCAGCGTGGCAGGATGCATTGCTCTCCAAGGCATCCTTTACAAGGATATAAGTCAAGTTTCCTTCCTACAGGAGCTCAGACTTGTCAGATGCCTGCAGAAGGGTCCATCTTTTCTTGATTCACTTAGAAGTTCCCTGACCTCCTTTCCCGGGTAGCAGTGAGGTGCCCTCAGAGATGAAAGGTGTGAAAGTCTTTGAGCTGCCCTTCCCCCACTGCAAGTGCAGCTAACCACTAGTCTGAGCTGGCAATAAACGTGTGACAGAAAGGAGTCTCCAGTATTCATAGAGATTGCTCTTTATCTCACTTCGTCAGATAAAATGAAACAAACATCACGCAGAGAGCTTTGAAGGACATCCATATTAACCTAGCACTGCTCCCAAAGGAAGATTTGGGTTATCTTTGGTTTATCTTTGGCTCCCTGTGCCACTGAAAATCTCTGTAAATATCTAGGAAGGTGGCCAGGTGGGCATAGACTGCACTGAAGAAAGCAGTTACCATCTTTTTCACTCTTTAATGATGAGAATGTGAAGTCTAATGCATAGGGGCAGGAGATGGCATGGCAGCAGCCCCGGGACTGGACTGTACCTGGCTTGAAGCAAATTGCTTCACATTTTCATGCACTAATACCTGTCTGTGAAAGTGAGAATAACAGCACCCACTATAGCTTTCAGAGTTTGCAAATTAATGAACATAAACCACAACTGAAGTATAAGGGAAGCTATACATCTATATAGCTATATTTCTATATAATTCAATCATACATTTACAGTATTTATCTAGATTTCAATATTTCTGTTTGGGCTTATGATTTAATACAACAGCAGATAATGCATGTCACTAATTTATAACAAATAACTGATTCAAATAGTTGTGCTGCTTTCTGGTTCGTTGAATAACAATAAAACCTCTGGACTGACAGCATCTAATACTGAAATAAATCCCTGCTGAAACCATAGCCTGATTATGAAACACACAAACAATCTGTCTGAGCCAAAAACTAGGCAGAAATGTGGAAAAATTGGCATCCTTTTGTAATGAATTAAATGTAATAGAAACTTACCATGTAAAACAAGGATGGATTTAAGACTGGGAAAACAAAGTGATTTATATAGCACAAAAGATCTCTTTAAGTTGCATCCTAACATAGGGATGGCACACTCCATTCACTGAAACGACTTATTTTTTAATATATTTCTTCTCCAAAGTATCTTTGTACCTTCGTACCTGCAAATACTTAGATCAACGGAGCTAAAATTGAAGAGATTTATGTTTGTTATAAAAGCTAATGTACAAATCTACCTTCTAAGTTGAATTCTTTCATACAAAGGTTTAAATCCAGAAATGTATAAACTCTGCCAGTATTTTCTTAGAGCTTGGAAAAGTAATATCCTAGATAAGAGGAAGGGCTGGCTCTTTTTCCATTTCATTTTTCTATTGTTTATCTTCAGTTCTAGCACAATAGTTACGATTTACAGAGTCATAAATGCAATCAAATAGGTAAGTATATAGAGCTAAAAGGAGCAACATATTTAGGAAATAGGTTGTCAATAGGTAGGGGAAAGAAATTCCAGCAGCAAGCAAATCTCAGTGCTATATTACTTTGACAGGGAACAGTATTTTCAGAGCTTGGAAAAGTAATATCCTAGATAAGAGGAAGGGCTGGCTCTTTTTCCATTTCATTTTTCTATTGTTTATCTTCAGTTCTAGCACAATAGTTACGATTTACAGAGTCATAAATGCAATCAAATAGGTAAGTATATAGAGCTAAAAGGAGCAACATATTTAGGAAATAGGTTGTCAATAGGTAGGGGAAAGAAATTCCAGCAGCAAGCAAATCTCAGTGCTATATTACTTTGACAGGGAAACAACCTGTTGCATGGACTACCTTACGGGATTTTCAAGAGTATCTGAGTGCCTAATTCACAGTGAAAGCTTTCATTCTTTTGAATATACCTGTAGGTCCTTATGTGTTAAGAGTATAACCCAAGATAAGTCTCTGGACAGGAGAAGAAACAGACTGTATAGCAATTAACGATGGTCAGCGGATGGGCAGTTGCTCTGTAGAGAGCCAGTAATGAGAAGAGGGCCTCTGGAGCACCTGAAGCACCCAACGTGGGCTGGTGGGAGAAAGCAGGCAATGGGGGAGACAAACAATGCAATGGACATTTCTGCAGTAATCCAAAGGGTGAGCTGAAAGCCTGTGAGCTGCTGTACCACATCTACCGCATCTTCCCTTCAACCGCCTTCCTAACTGGCAATTATACAGCAAAACAGATTGCATGGATTAAAAGATGTCAGTCCCTTCACATTTCAAGAGATGTGCCCTCTAGAAAACATAATTAAGTGATAACACTGTCATGTGTCAAATAAATCAAAAATAGGATTAAAAACACCTTTATGGCCTTGAATTAACCAGTACCCAATAACTAACACTGCTGCCAAGTCAGGCACCCTATTGTAAGAGTAAGGACTAAGCAACTGCTCCATATTAGCAGCTGCTAATATTAATCGTATTAGTTTATAGTAGGATTACAACAAAGACTTGTCATCTAAAAAGGCACCACTGTAGGAACACAGAAGGCACCACAGAAACCTTAGTGCCCACCAACATCTGAAAAAAGGCATTTTTTAATAAAAATTAAGTCCTCCGTTGATTTCCAACCTACTCCTGTCTCTGACTGGAGAAATTTTTGCCTGTTCCTTGGTATTTGCCTTATCACTCAATCCTTATAGAGTTAATCTTTGCTATATGCTATACTGCTGACAGTATAGCTCATTAGCTTTCTCCTCTCTAGGCCACATTTGCCAAGATGTTAAGTGTAAAGGACTAATCCATAACCTCCATGCACATGGTTCTCCCTTCTTCATTTGCATTTTTCTCTGTATCAGCCAAAATCTTTATAATAATTCCTAACTCTATAAAAAAAACTGGGAGATCAGAGTGGCGTCTCTATTATTGCTCACATCTATCACCTCCATAAACGACACCTTATAATTATCATTTTGTGAAGCCATAGTTATCGCTAGTCTCCTGTCCACCATCCCCTATATTGGCACTATCTTAGTTCAGTGAATCAGAGGTGGGTTCTCAGTTGATAATGCCATGCTCACTCAGTTCTTCATCTTCCAATTCCTCCTACCATTTATCATTGCAGGTGGTAGTCTACTAAACCTAGTTGTTCTCCATGGAACTCCAGCATTATTTGAATTATTTTGAAATAATTCGAAGTCTGATAAAAATCCAACCTGCCCTTACTATTTCTGCAACAGTGCCCTAGGCTTTCTCTTCATTAACCTTGCCTTATTAACACTTGCCCTGCCCTCATGCAACCTCACAGGGGACCCATAAAACTTTACCCCCGCAAACCGTGTAGTCACCTCTCCAAGCCATATCAAACCATAATGATGGGTTTTTGTCTGCTATTCCATCCATTCTTCCACAACCATGGAGGAAAACTAACCTTATTCTTCTCCATCCTGGTTTTATTACTAATTCCAATGCTCCATACATGCAAACAACAAGCAGCATCTCAGCCCCACTTACAAATCCTCTTTGACTCTTAGTAGCAGACCTACTTATCCAAGCTCAGTGGGGGACTGACTGGTTGAATACTCACTTATCATTGTCAGCCGGCTGACCTTGTTATTACACTTCACCCTATTTCTTTTTTTTCCCCCCTGGGATCCTAGCAAATAAAAAATCAAACACTAATCCAAAAGCATTCTAGTAGATTATAGAATAACATTGGTAAACATAAACCAAAAAGTTAAGACTCATTATCTTCTCACTGTCTTCTTCAGAAGAAAAAGATTTAAAACTTTCCCTCCAGCCTTCAGAGCTGAATTTCCTTTACTAAAGTACCTTTTTTAGTAGAAAACTGTAAACACCCTATTTCAGTAAAACAACCGCTAAAAAGGTGGGTTTGCTGTCTTTTTTACTTCTTTTATTACCTCGAACTCCCCCAGTTTAACCTCCAAAGATGTGGCCAAGAGGGTTTTTTCTGTATGTAATTATATATTCATCTATCCTCTCATCTTCCTTTTCTAAAAAATCTTCAACCTACTTCTGACATACAACAACACATCTCCTTATATAACCATAAACCTTCCACAATTAGCATTCCCACTCACGCTTTCTTTAAAGCTATGGCACCCCTCTAATTCTATTACCCATAGCCTAACTAGGAAAAAAAACCACTAGAAAACATAAAGAGTTTTCAAAAATACCTTCAACAACTTCGTACTTCATCATGACCAAAATACTAGCAAAAACATTATTGCTACCTAAACCTTAATCCAAAGAAACCTCAAAACATATAATCCCCTGTGCAGTCCTCCCAATACTCTTAAACCTACCATCTACTGTAACCCACAGCCACAGTGACAAATCCAAACAGGCTTTCCATGTGCCTGCTTTCTACCTCTTCATTAGTTTAATCATGAAAAGCACCAAAATCTGCCACAACTCATCCATCCCACTGATGGACTTTATTATACGGCCACCTTATTTTTACAAATAGTTTCTCAAGAACAGACCCTGAGCTGTTGCTGAGTCCTAATACAACAAACAGGCCAGAAATAAACCCCAGCAAGCCATCAAGAACATTGTACCACCCAATGATTAAGTTAATTCTACACCCTAAAAATCCAGTTAAAAGCTGACAAACCATTGGAATATGTAGTGTTAAACCCAACCTCAGTTATCCACATATGACTGCCAGCTATTCATCTGATCAACAGTAACACCACAAAGCCACCTATATAGACTAAATGATTCAGGAAAAGGCTTGGCAGCTAATTAAACAGAATAAAGATACCCCACTAACATACCCTCCAATAAATCAAGAATAAGCCTAAAAATACAAATGAGACCCCCAAATTTACTAACAACCCACACCCAAAACAGTACCAAAGCAATGGTAAGGAGAAGGAAGTGCTTTTACCCAGGAAACGGGGCAAATTATATATTAGTTCCCACTTGCATGTCAACTAAGGCCGATAGTGTGAATGCAATGGTGGGTTTTCAACCACAGAAACCTAAAGGCACCAATCCCTTAAAAAAAAAATTCTACATCTCCTTCCTTCACCCTCCAACTCCCTTCAACATCTGCATAAATGCTTATTATAATGAATTATCTGTCCTCTGGCCAAATAGCTCCTCCTCTTCCGTTAGCTGTGTGTCCTTCTGTATTCACCCAACATCTCTACCATGGCTCCTATCTGTTCAAAGAACCATCAAATGTCAAAGTAATTTTACAATTACACATTTATAACTGTTTGCCATAAGTTATCACCTCCAATGAAGCTAAATATGTCTGAAGTTAAACATCTCCCAAAAAATTCCCTCTCCACTTCCTATACCAACTTGGGCCAGAGATGAAATACCACACTCGCATCCTTCTCAGGTTTCACTGCTTCCTCACATTTATCACTGCCAAAGTGGCTGGGTCTGGACCCTTTTTGTAACTTTCTCTGTACAATAAGACAACTATTGCTACTCAGAGTTCAATAATTAATTCTGAATTTTCACTTAAAGCCTTGACTGAGAGCTCTCTCAGCAAGAGCTCTGTCTCCAAAGTGAATACAGATACTCTCTTAATACAAAATCCTTATTTCTGAAAATAAGTGCATATTTAAGAACAATTATTATGAATTAAACTTAATTAAAAATGGATCCTTGAATAATTTTAAACAGCAGCTGTTTGGGGAGGGATTTGTTGGTGATGTATCTAATTTCCTTTGAAATTAACCTTCACTGAAATCTTATGCATATAAACCGTGTTAGAACATTTTTTAAAATGGTAGTTCTTTCTTTAGTACTGAAGGTTTCTTTTTTAAGGGCTAGAAAATAATGTATTAGCACAAAGAATAGAAATCTATATTAGAAACCGTCTTTTGTATATCGATCTCCTTTGCTATAGATATCTCCTATGTTACGTTTACCACCTCTCATATTTTTTTTTAAGTCAGCTCATAATTTGCCAGTAACTGCGTGGCCATTATGATAATGGCTTGCAGATATATATACACATATATATAATGATTGTTTGCAAGAGAATTTTAAGAACAGTGAAAAGATGATTTTTGAATACTGACAGGGACCCTGTAGTCCAAAAAAAGAAACAACTAACGGACAGACAAATAGGCACCTGTAAAATCACAAAAGTTATGATTATTCTCTTTTACTCACTGTTCAAAGGGGTGAAATGAAATTACCAGGCAGTAGGTTTTAAGCTAACAATAGAAAATACTGTTTCTCATCACATCTATTTAAATTCTCGAACTTCTTGACATGGCATGCTGTGAAAAGCAAAAGCATAAAGGAGTTCTGAAGAGTTTAGAAAAATTCATGGAAAACAGGTAAAGGTCTATCAAATATGATGGTCCAGCTGTCTGCTAAGAAAATCCTCAGGCAGGAGAAGTATTTCTCAGTAATTTCCTGCTATTTACATTACTCCTCAGTCATGCTCTACTTTGCCAGTGCTCGAGTCACAGTGGTACTTAGATTTGTGAGCTGACCTAGGATGGCAATTCTTTTATTAATATTTGTGAGTTTGACGTCAAGATAAATTAGCTGGTTTTCCATTAGAAACATATGAAGACTGGTTATTCTTTGTAGAATTCAAGGGCAGAGGACATCAGAGAGACCTCAAACACATCACAGCCCAATAACATTTTGGGGTACTTACTGTTTATTAAATTGATTGTGGGTTTTTTTTTTTTAAAAAGAAGACTTTTTGCATCACAACTTGGGTTTAAGGTTGCCTCTATAAATGAATAATTTAGAATAAAGTACATTTTGGAGACACTGTAACTTTCTCTGAATCAAGCATTATAACCATAAGCTATTCAGACTAAAGAGTAACCTCACAATTCAGTCCTGTTGGACAAGGGAAACTATACAAGACAGTACAAAGGAAAACAGAGAAAAAAAGCCAGCTGTGCTCACAGCATCAAATTGAAGGTTGAAGAAAAAATTAATCTGACATATATTTAAAAATCCGTTCTATGTGCTCTGAGAGCACAAGCTCCCAGTGCTTTCACCAGAATGCCATTACCTTCGTGTGATGATACTACCAGGTCTATAGACCCCAGCACTGATTTACTTGCGTTAGTTTAGAATGACTAAATCCTGGCAAAGAGTTTTTTTCATTTTTAAACTTGTTTGCAAGGCCCTGACACATGAACACAATCCTTCAGTTCCCGTTTTGTGTGGGGGTGTTAGGCAGCTGAACGCAGATGGATGGTAAGCATCTAAAGCCATTTGTTTAGCAAACCAAATGTTTGCTTTATTATTTTCAAGTAATCAAAGAGCACCTGCTTATTTCTTGTTCTAAGCTAGTCAGACAGAAACCAGTATTACAGCTATAACACTGTCATCCTGATATTGATAATCCAGGCCCTGCTGCGTGGATGTTTATGCACAGCGTTGCCGCTTTGGGCAGGGGAAGCTGATAACGAAATAGGAATTTGAAAAGCAGTTTCATGTGAAGATGAGCAGCGCGCAGTCCTCCCCGGGAGGCCAGGTCACACGTGTGCCGTGCACACGCAGCCCCTCAGCCAAGGCATCACAGCAGCATTCGCAAAGCCTGGGACAAATCTCACGAGGGCAGCTGAAGGACAAAAAAACAGAGCTACAATATCGCTCCTTAGGTGGGACTTAAAACAGTCACAAGCCCATTTTGCACGATTCATTGGGTACCTGGTGAGTGAAGGTTCAGGACCAGTTCATACGCCATTCAATTTGCCAGTTCACTCCTGCTATTTATTATTCTAGCTGCAGTGCTGGTCTCCCACATGGATTTTTTTTTTCCAGGTTGAATAGATGGCTGCACCATTTGTTAACCATCAGAATAACAAAAAAGAATACCAGATAACAATTCATATGCTAGTGTTCGTTACCATTTTTTTTTACCCCAGCACCCATTAGGACAAACTAGGTGCCCGCCATAGCTACCAGGAGTCCTGTCTTCAATTTCGATGAGACCTGGGGTTTATGTACTCAGAAAGACGTAGCCGGTGAGTTGTTGGGATCACAGGCTGGTATGACTGAAGGTCTGTTATAATTTATGCCTAACACCCGCTGTATATTTGAAAAGTAGCCACTAATACAATGAAGATTTAGTGTGCAGGTAAGCTTTACAAGCAGATTTAACCCCTGCAGTGAGAAATGTTAAATCTTCTAGAGGAAAGTTATATCAAAAACTGTGTAGCATCTAATAAGAAGCTACACAGAACTAACACATAGGCACCAAAAGGCAGATTTCTCTGCCCTGACCCACCAGTGAAAGTAAGGATTTTTAGGTAAGCTGTACTGGGCTAAACATACTATTAATTTAATGCACAAGGTAACCCAAACAAAGGGTGTGCATTTTATTTTTATCTACTTCCCACAAGAATCTAGTGCTACCAAATACAGTCAGCTGCTAGATTTTGTCAGAGCATAAATCCCTACTTTATGAGGGGACAGGGTAAGATGCATGGATCTGTGGAGAAGCTTTTGCACCAGAGTACATCTCTGCGACTGATCCTGCAAAACAGAAACACGCGCTCATTTTATGGGCACGAGTAATTGGATTAAAATGTCTGTGTTTAATTTTCCGTAGAGTTAAGGACATAAACAAATATTTTTAGAATCAAGGTCTCGGTGGTGAAGAGTGTGTTATGTTTTACACTGGAGGAATGCATTAAACACTTGTTCTGTGTGACTCCTCAGTTCCTACAAGAAATGTCTGCAAAGGCAGAATACAACACAGAGGCAAAAAACACCAGTTTCACATCCAGATGAAAACTCCAAATTCCCTGCCTGCCAGTAGGTTGTTATACTCACCAATATTGCAATACTTTCCTGCATAATTCCCTTTGCAATCACATACTATTTTCCCACTGAAGATAACCATTTTGCATTCTCCACCATTCATGCAAGGATCACGAACACAACCTACAAGCAGAAACCAAAGATGAAACCAAAGGTACAAACTATTCAAGAGAATCTGTCCATTTTAACTTACTTTAGTACGCCTTCTCCATGCATATACATTTTGGGGAAGTTTTTCCTTTTTTATTCATCTCAGACCTCCACTTGATATAAATTGAAGAAAAGGAAACTCTGCTGATTTCTGCCCACTGAGGTCTGTCTCACTGTTTTTACTTTTATTGGATAATGTCAGCCTAGCTATTGAAAAATATTATCAATGAACAATAAGTCAAATGGGGGTGGTGATTATTATTACTAGTGGTGATGGTGGCGGCATTAGCATTTCTTTCTGTACAGAGGGTTCTGCCAATTCCAAGTTTGCCACTGAGCTGCATTAAAATTTATAATAGCGTACCTAGGAGGGAGCTCAGTTAATTATTTAGGATCTGTGATTGGGAAGTATTAAGTCTTATCAAATTTCTCAACTCTCCCATGGGCTCCCAATGTCCTAGAAAGCCACTGACTCTCTCCATGCTTTAGTTTCCAGTTCTGTAAGGTGGGAATAAAAGCACCTACCTATTTCAAAGGGCTCTTTTACTCAGTACTGTAAGTTACTTGGGAGTCTGGGCAGGGTAAAAGTCAGCCAAACTGAACAACAGAATAGCCATACCAGAGCACACATATAGGTGAGGCATATGGTTTGCTTCCCACCATCTCTCCTTCCAAAAGGGAGGTGCCATGCTGGCTTCATCAGACAAGTGACAACCCGAAGCGCGTGCCCTGCAGCTAGTTGGCCAGCTGTGTCGGGCACCTGGCAGCCCCAAAACAAGGAGGAGGCTTCATAACATAAGTATAACCCCAGCCAGGAATGGGTATGTTGGGCCAAAAATCATGGGGACTCTGGGGTCGATGCAGGGCATATAGGATCCTGGAGGCGGATAGAGTTTACTTGATGGCAACTCAGGAGTGGAATAGGCTTGGGAAGAAAACCCAGTGGTGAAAGAGCAATATGAAGCGATTGTAGATGCGCAGGGGAAGTGCAGAGGAGGGTGTGCCTCTCGGGCATGTTACAGTTTTGGAGGAGAAATTTTACCACTTCTACCATATAATCTGTTGCATATTTTTACACATGCAGTTCAGGATTGCATCCCTCTCAAAGAAAACACTGAGGTGTACCCCTGAAATTCAGCTAAATGCATATAATTGCTTCCTCAAAGAAGGATGGACATGTTGAAGTGATTTCCTGCGTCAGCATTACTGCTCACACATGGAAAGGAAAGCTAAAATGTTCTCTTTTGGGGAGAGTACCTGAGCTGCAAGAGCAGCATTACTGTGTATAACACCACTGAGGCTTTGATATCCTTACTGTCATTTATCTCCACTCCCTGCAGGCCACAGCTGTAATACAAAATAGTGCCTTACTTTTGTGTTTGACACTCTCGCACTCGATCTGGCCATTCACACACACGCACTGCTCCACAGCTCCTTGTTGGACTCTTGACCAGCTCATGCCCACATCAAAGAACTCGTAGAGACTGTTGTCAAAACATTTCTCTGAAACACAGTTTAAAAAATAACACAAGCTTTCTGAGGTTATTTCTTGCAAGGAATGGCACCACAGTCTCCATCATTCCCTGCTCATCCATTTTTTCCTGTTGAGCAGACACGTGTTTGTTGACGGTGTTTCTCAAGCAAGCCAGCCTCCATAGTGTGGAGGCACTAAGCCACTATAGCAGCAGCTCCAAGGTCCTTGAGGCAGAGGTGGCTTTCTCCTAAAGCCCTGTGAGCATGACAGCATCACCATTACTTAAGCCCCTCCAAAAGTTCATTCAGCAAACACAAAAAATAAAATCAGTGGTATATACTTGTGTCTGTCCCACTTTACTGCATCATCCACAGATGATGGGCTGTGCTAGAGACAGTGGAGCACCAGGACTGAAAAAGGTTTCTTTGCTTATGGCGGGAGAGAAGTCTAGAGCTGCAGGGAAAAGCCTTCATTAAACAACAGCAAGCACAACTGAAAACCCTCGGTGTAAAAGCCTAATTCTTTGCTTGACGTACAGTTAATTTGGAGTGACACCACCATGAAACTGGAAAAATAACCCAAGCAAAGCCTTTTGGCCTGACTCTCCTCCTTTGGAAATGAATCCCCTGAAGGTGGAGTAGCTGCCCAGGTGTAAAGCTGCCATCACAGGAAAAGCTGGAATGGACCCCTGTGTGCATAGACATAAGGGATAAGGCGTCACCTGAAATTTTGTTGTTTTTTCACGTCTCCCTGCCCTACGTGCTGGATGATATTAGTAGTCATTTCCAGTCATGTAAGGGATATTCAGATCTTAAAAACAGCAAAGGGAGGGGAAGAGGCTCTTTGTGTTTCCCATATCTTAACATCTCACTGGCTCAGAGCATGCTAGGATTTATAACTGTATAATTGAGCTATTTTCAGCTGTCCTGTCAGTAATGGATTGTCTGTCATAACCATTTGGAAATCCGCCTACACAAACATTCATGCTGCAGTGGTCTCTCCCATCACAACAGCACTACCTTTTCATTAAGCAAACGTTAATGAGCTCTACTTACTGCTCGTATTTCATGTTGTAACACTCACGGAAGAAGATACTTACTCATCTGGCAGTTCTCGCCCGTGAATTCCTCGGGACAGGTACAGTGGTACATCCTATGGCCATGAGTGAGAGAACAGGTCCCTCCGTTTTGGCAAGGGTTGTTTGCGCAGTGATCTAGGCAGGCCACATAAGAAGTTGTTGTTAATAGGAGCCAGATAAGCCGTGCTTTGCAGTGTTAGGCGTTGGCTTGGTTACATGAACCATTTTGGTTCAATGCACGGTGGTTTCAATAAAACCTATTAATCTAAAACAATGTTTATCCAACCAATCTACACTGGTTTTGTTTCCAGCTGTATAGCAGCTATGCTTATCCAGCTTTTAAAAACCATATAGTAAATCACTGAGTCGAACCTTCTTCCCCAGAATAACTTGTCCGAAGGTGGTAGGTCCAGGCGCGCATGAAGTTGCCAGAACCGCCACTGTGGTGAGGAAGAAGGTGGCACAAATGCCCACAAGATGGAGCTGTGCCTTTACACTGGGGAGGGAAGGCTGCAGCTCTGCCTCTGCCCGGATTACTGCCCTGCATGCTTCGCATTTCAACATCAAAGACCGGGATTATGCATCTCTCTCTCAAATTACACAAAGGACAACCCTCGACAGAAGAATTTGCTATGGATTTTCTGGTTTTGTCTAAAACGAATGGACAGCTGGAACAAAGGAAAAAGTTTTGAAGCATGGAACAAAGGAAAATATTTTGAAGCAAAACAAGGACACATCCAAGTAAATCAGGCCAAGCAAGATTAAACTGGACCAGTCTAATGTATCTCTGCTTTTTAAGGAATTTTCTAAATCATGGGAAAATAGGGTGGGAGAGGAGGGGGTGTGTCAAGACAACTTTCCTATCCCTGCAATGGAAGCTTTACTTGGCAATGTGCAATGCAAAAGGTGTAAGAGTCTTGCTGGCCAGCCGTTGTTCCTGATTTCAGGCAGTGTCAAGGGGTATATCTCACCTGAAATCAACCAACATCATGTTTTAGACCCGCTGCAGAGCTGGCCCAACAGCTTGTCTGCATTCAAATCCTCTTTTTTAAGGCTAGTCAAACTCTGCGAGGGCAACTGTAGAGTTACTCAATCCAGGTGCTCCTTCAGCTAGAGTGTGTGGTCCTTAGCATGGGATGCCACATACAGAAACACAGGCACACACATACAGGGCTGGCGCGAAGCACAAAAGGCACATCTTGGGCTTTGCTACAGCGGTGTAAATGTGAAGGTTCCCCTGCACAGATCAAAATATTTACTTCAGACTAGAGTGGTGTAATTTATATCAGATAGCAGGCCTGGGTGTATTCACTGGTAGTTTCACTCCAGGATAACATCAAGGGAAAGCAAGTAAAGGCAGTGACGTTCCTACTGTTCCTGCCATTTGATAGTTATGAAACTTCTAGTGGTGTAATGTTTCCTCAAAGGAAAACCTTGTATTTCCTATTCCCGTCACATCCAAACCATGACTTGATCTCCAGGCCATCTTCTGGTACAGCAGTGCTCAAGTCATTTTTTTTACCCTCATCAAATCTGCAAAGAGCACTTCCAGTCCTTCATTTCTCTCCCAGTCGGATTCCCTCACTGCATCCTACCTGCAACTCCAGCCTGACTTCCCCAGGGTATTCTGCACCCCTCCCCACCTTCCATGGAGTCCAGGAACAACTTCTGTTTGTAAGCACATGGAAACATCACAGTTCCCTGCAGGGAATCCTGCCCACCATTAACTAGCCATTAACTGGGGAGTGCCAAGTCCCTGCAAGCTCAGCCAATGTCTGAAACCACCCAACAGTATCTCCCCACCCTCACGGGAAAAATACCCAGTGCTTGCTTCACCTCTCTGAGGCTCTGCTGAACGAGCAGTAACCTTGTCTCGCCTTTCTAACCATATCTATCTTCCCACAAAAACTTTCTGTTTCTGCCACCCACCTTTCCCAGAACTGGGACTGCTCTTCCCCAGAGCCCCTCCTGGGATGATGCCTCTTCTTCCTGCCTGCGCAGTCCACACCACTCTACTTCTTCTTTCCATATCAGTCCAAACGTCTCAAAAAAACCTCACTGTCTGGCACTTTTCTCCGAAGTCTGGGCCTCCCTGGGGTTTTGGCCATTTGTCCAAGATTTCCAGACTTTCAGAGCAGTAGTCCTAACAGACTGCCCAAGATCTGGAAGTCCCACACATAGGGGCATTGCACTGTTATGCATATATATGTACATATATACAAACTACACATTCACAGCCCTCTTGGCCCATGTGTATGAAGGGGGTCACATCGGGCAGATACTACACACAGTCTCCACAGAGATCTCCTAGGCAGGAGTGGAGGACCCTCTGGAAACCTGAAGGCAGAGATAAAGCTCCCACTGATTTCAGGAGGGGTTTGAACAGGCGTCTTGGGTGTTGTTATGGCAAGCTCTGGCTCTGTACAGTGCAGTACTAACATCTCCCTCCAGCAGAGCCTTCATACCTGAGCTTCACTTCATCCTGAAGCTAAACGCTTTTTGGTCAAATTTTCTCTTGAAGTTGGCAGATGTATTTTTCTGGATCAATGCCTCCAACACTTGCTTAACACTAATTTGTAAGCAGCTCCAATGGTTTCAGGTCAACTCCCCACGTACACATGGTATTCTTGGCCTGTGGGGAGTGCAGGCTTCAGCTTGTGCTTTCAAGCAGCTCATTCCCCATCCCAGTTCACACACTCCTCACCAATCTCTCATGTCCAAAGGATATTCTCTCCCCAAAAAATTTCATTTTTTTCTTGTTTTTCAAGTGTCTATAAAGTGGTTGAGATTCTCCCAAAGATTTAATATTTTAGTGGATTTTTTTCACAACAAAATCTTATATTTTCCACATTTTAAGGATCAGCATTATTCAGTTTGACTGCTTCTTTCTTCCTACCTATCTTTCCCAGCAGGCAAACTTTCCTCCCGTTTGCTTGAAATTCCCTTCAGCCATTATGCTGCTCCTTCCTTTCAACCTCACCGTAAACCTTTTCTCTTTAAGCTATGGCTGGTGATCCGTTAAACCTTTTCCAAGTCCAAACACAGTGCTTGCTGCTTCAAAAAATAAGTAGACTTATGTTTATAAAGAAATGAACAGCTAAAGACTTTTTTATTTAGTTTTACAAAATTCTTAATGCTTTCAGAAATAGAGTCTTTTCTTTGTAACAACCAGCAGTGATCTCTTCCAGCTACCCCATCCTTTTTTCTGTTTCCTTTCCTCTCTCACACATGTAACTCTCTTTTTCTGGAGAAAAAACAGCAGCCAGGGCAGGCCCTCACTGGCACTAGGGTATATTGACAGCGATACCCCTCAACGAGGGGCAGGCAGACAGGATGGCTTTCTTGTTGCAAACCACCCTATCCAATGCTGCAGTGGGTAACAGGCAAAAATGAGCCAGAAAGCCCAAAAAGTCTTGCGGACAGCCAGCTCGCTGCGGAGATGGCTGCATGTGGGGCTGGCAGGGCCACAGCGATGGGCTGAGGGAGGGACAGAGGTGGCACAAAGCACCCCCAGAAATGCAGTGCTAGGCTTGGAGAGCTCCTTCTTCAGCTACTGGAAAAACCTCCTTGAGTCAGCCAGCCACCACCGTGACAGCCAGTGTTTCTTTCAGTGGAGGATTAAAGCAGTCACAAGTTACCACTTCCAACATTCTAAGCTCTGGGAGGGCACTCATGAATATGTAAGTGCAGCTCTCATAACCTTACTCTTGTAAGTATGAACTGTCTGTAAAGTTTACGTTCGTGTCTGACATACTTGCATTACAAAGGCACATGCATTGCTGCTTGTTTTGGGGTTAGGTCATTTTTCTCTGATCTACTGTTAATCTGTTTTAAAGCCAGGCTGGAAAATAACTTGAAGTTGTTAAGTTTAAAATGATGATGCTGTGCGCTGCTTAATTTTAGACTCTCAGCATGATTCAGCTAACGTTGGCTTTTCAAGTGCTCTGGTAGATTGTAATCAGCTTGGCAATGAGTCTCCTGACATGACGGAGAACTCCCTGCAAAGGGATGAAGGAAAATGCCCTTCGTTGGAAAGTGGGAAGCGAACATCTAAGGGCATCTGGTCGTATCCCACAGACTAAACAAGACAGGTGACATTTGAAAGTTGTGCGAAGGAGAAAAGAGGAACATGATCAGCATTTAGACACAGATCCAAAAAAAACCTCAGGGAGATCAAGTCTGATCAGTGCAACACCTGATTTTTCAGTGCTGGTCTGTCACTGTATAAATTGAGAATTAGATATATACGTTCCTTATAAAATGAGATTCCCCAGCATCCAGCTCATGAAACATCAAGTTGGGGAGACAGAGACAAGCAAGGGCCAGCCATCAAGGTACTGCTGAGGACAGGGATGCATGTTCCCCACCGAACTGCTTGGGACATGATGCTTTCACCCAGTGCGTCAACTAGAGCAACTTATATAGAGAGGAGAGTTTGCCGCAGACCTTGGCTTCTCATTTTAGACAGACTATCGCAATGAGATAATTGTAGCACTGGAGTGTGGTGACCACATGAAGCCGTAGCACTGCTCAGCTAAGTAACTCTTTCATTGTCCCTCAGTTCTCCTGCAATGAATGCATCTGTCCTCTTGTCTTCTCTGACGCAGCCCAAAGCCCAAGGAAGTCTGGTTTTGAAGGTCTGCTCTTTACCCTGAGATCTTGCGGAAGGACAGCTGGAAGTGATGGCTGTGTGTTGAACAGGGTGTGAAATGCTTCTGTACCTTCTAAAAAAGTAACTGGTCAAAGAGACAGAAAACGTAGCTGATTAAATGAGGGGAAAACTAAAAGACATATCCAAGCCGTGAGGGAGGAGAAGATGATCACCTCTGTGCCCGGCTCCAGCAGGAGTTCACATTTCCGTGTTGGCATTACCATGATTCCTCTCCATGACTTCAAGTTAGTCAACAGAAAGTGAATTAATGACTGTGTGATATTCACAGTCCAATGCTATGGTTATGCAGAGTCACAGAGAGATCCCGGAAACAGCCAATATGATGGATTGTTTTGTGTGCACCAAATAAAAGCAGCACTGAAGGCACCGTCCCTCCTTACTGCAGGTGGCAAAGCAGGAGCCATGTATCTGGAGCAACTCAGCAATGGCTTGCCTTACCTGAGTGGTCTTTGGGCAACGAAGCGCAGTGTCCCCATCTCCTGTCGCGGTCATGGTTATGTGTTGTTGAACACCTGAAAAGAATTAAAGGTGCAGTTTAGTGCAGCTTTAAACAACCTGGATGTTTGCACTGAAAATATATGATGTCCTTCATTCTTTAGCAACCTGGAAATTCATACTTTTTTCCCTAATTAACATCTGTTTCATTGAAAATCACTTAACACCAGAGGAAAAAATGTGCTTTTTTTTTTTGTCAAAGATGCTCTGCCCCATTTCTCTCAAACAAAATATAGATTAAGAATGAGATGTGGAAGCAGGACCTGAGATCTCCAATGAATCCTCCAGAAAAACCCAACCTTCTTTCTATTTCTAAGATTAGAAAATGAAAGACAGAAATAAAAACCAAAACAAAAGCAAATAAATTATGTCTCCTTTATTCATTACAAAACAAGCAAAAGAGGACCCAACCCATTTTTTTATCCCTGTCAGTTACTTTAATAATCTGTGGAGGCAGGAGACTGTCCGCAGAGGGACTTTTTCCTGGCTTTCAGTGGCAAATGTATTTTGCACTCAGTTCCTTTAAAGTATTTCTATTTTTTAACTTGCCAGACAAAATGAGGAAATAACTGACATGGGGGTGATTTCCAAATGCACAGATAAAAACTCTCCTTTTTGCAGAGCAGCGGGCTGAATCTTGCATGCCATGCCGCCTGTGGGAATCCTACCGAGACAAACTTTGACAACTCTTTTATCTGCGCACTTTCCTTGCCCTCATCAGCCTGTTATCTCCAAGGCTCATAGCACTCCGAGGAGCATTAAGCTGCTGTTCTCCATTTGCAGAGGTAGACTTATAGGCTTCCCCGAGGCCACACAGGGAGTGTGTGACTGAACCAAGGCTGAACCTTGGAGGTCCACGTTGTGTCCCAATGCGCCGTCCACCAAAACATCCTCCCTGACCAGTTCTAATGCAGCATAATAAATATCAGCTGCCACTACAGAGGAAAATGATACAGTATTGGAAGAAATTGGAGTTTGCTTTATTTAACATGCCTGATAATCTATTTTTATTATGTGTGTTTTTATCATACCTTGAACAGTTGTGTTATCAAGTATTTTTTCACCCTAGGACGTCACAAGCTAGATTGAAATTTTATTGTAGAGCATGTCTACCATTTTAACTGCCCTACTTTGCTTCTTAATTAGATGCTATGTGGTATTTTAAATGCTTTAATTCCTATGGAGCATCTGAATAGGCCACACATATTAAGTTTGGTGACCTCAATTATGTAAGGTGCGCAAAAAGAAAGGTGCTTGGTAGTCTAGTGCAGATTAACTTGACATGTTCTTAAAGAGGCTGTTTTCTCACAGGCATTAGGGCCCGTGCGACTCTGCTGGGAGTTAATGGAAATTTCTCTGTGCTCCTTTGGTGGGAAGTAGATCGTGCTTTTTTAAAGGATGGCCTATTACGCATGAGGATTAAGGTAAGGAGTAAGTTAAAAGTGGTTCTCAGCGGTGCACTGCTTGTGTCATTGTTGGCAAAACTGTCGCTGGCTGAACACTTCTTCTGTGCCAGCCGTGACGGGGAAGGAGAATCCAAACTTTTCCGACTGACTTAATTATTGATTTAGCAGAGCAATGTTACACTGAGCAGCATGGGAGAGGTAAATGGAAAAGGCCCCGTACACATCTAAAGAATTCAAGCAAACTCTGATCATTAGGGGGAAAAAACCAATTTATATGCAAATTAATACTCTCTGCAGTCTGTCCAGTAGCAGCCAAGTTCTAAGCGAATGGACAATTTAATTTTTCCCTCTTAAACGTTTTTTGTCATCAGAGGCTTCTTCCACCAGCTTTCCACAACCCACTGGTCCTCCCATCCGATGCTCTTCACAACCAGCGACCTTCCCTGTCGCCTCACAGTGACTATGAAGAGGTTGGCCCTCCCCTGTGATGCCAGGCTGCCTCCCCAGTGCCAGGCTTCTTCCACATTCACATAATCCTTTTATATTTTCCGCCACCTATCTCTCACTGTTTGAGAGAAGCTCAGAGCATCCTCAAAGCTACTTCGCTAGTCTCTCTCCTTATCTTTTTAAAATCTCTTCTTTGCTGGGAGGCTTACCAAAAATGTGATGACATTTTGGTCTCACGGGATGTTACCTCCAGCAGCCACACCAACTAAATGGGCTTATTGTTTCTTTGTGCTACTCATAAATGGGCCCACTCTCTAAATTTATGAGATAACAGACGTCTTTACATCAGCCTGCCACATAAAACTGTTAATAAAAAAGTGAAAACTTAAAGACACAGATACTGAATTAATTACACCAGAAAAGTCCACTACTAGGGATTGATTTAAACAACATTTTAAACCCATGTGTGGTAAACAACATGGGAATGGACGGACAAAATCGTGTATCACAGATGAGGCCTAACTGGTAGGTAGGAAAAACAGAAAGCGGGCTATTTTACCCATTAGGAGCACTGGGAGCCTTAATAATAGGATGTTTTGGAGAGCAAGCAAAGCCTTGGGCCAGAGCCACACTGGTGGAAGGAAAGAGCTCTGCTGTCACGCTTGGTGCTGGCACCGTGTTCAAGGCCTGGAGGTTCCCTCAGACCTTTTTAGGCGTTGTCCTGACCACAAGAGATGGCCAGACTTCACCTGACAACACCAGAGCAACCACCACCAGCACCAGCAAAATCCAGAGCCTGATGCTTGGTGTCTCCTGGCTCACCCCATATGTCCTTCTCCTTTCCAGGACTGGCATAAACTCTCCAGATTCTAATCCAGCTGACCAAAAGGCCCTCCTTTGCACTGTTTTCAGTCTGTAGCCAAAGTATCAAATCTTCCGGTTTCCAGAGAAGACGGTAAGACCATGCTCTTCCTATGCAGACCTAAGCCCACCCTTGCAACCTGGCACAACAGGGACCCACACATCCAGCATTCAAGCACAGGATAAGCCTTCTCCAGGGTATGAGTCAACGCCTTCCAAGTCACAGCCAAAATCTGAGCCAAAATCTGCTCCTGCCGTTCCCCTTGAGCAGGATCTTGAGGGAACCCATCCCACCATGGGACACAGGGGCAGGGTGCTGGCAGCATCCCTGCAGCCACAGCTTGGCTGCAATTCAGACCACCCCCCCCAGATTTGCTCTTACGGGTGTTCATTGCACCCCCATTTTGTCTGTCCCTACACTGTTTTGTCTTTCTGGAGGTACCAATGAACTTTAGCAACAGTTCCAGCTAATTTTTTCTCTTCAACACAAAAGGCAAATTTACATGACATCTTTAGTACCTGGTAAGAGGCCTCTAAATAGGAATTTATCTGTGAAAACAGATTATAATTAAAGGGAAATGCAATACAGGATGCTGTTAAAGGAAGTTTGTTATTTGAATACTGCAATTATTTTGTCTTCTTTCCTGTGTTTTCGATAAATATTTATAAAGATACAACTTGTTTGTTGCTCTCAGAGTAAGTAGGGAGGGGTTTCTGTGGTCAGGACTCTGATTTATGTTGCAACATTTAACGTTACAAATGGACAAGGTCGTGTCTGAATGCCTTCCACATTTAGCCCTTTGAATCAACACAGTAGCTTTCATAAATGAGATATCCAGCTTTGTATTAAGATAGACACTGCTCTCAAATGCTTTCTGCAGGAGGACTATCTTTTTACTGAACTTAATATGCTGGGCTAGCACATAATACCTGTGTCATATGTAGTATGAGAAAACATATAATAAAATTAAAGCCAATTGGAGCAGGCTTTGGCTCACGCTACAGAGTCCCGCCTGTAGTCCTGCCCTAAAGTATGACTTGAGAACTAAGGACATGGACTCATTAAGTGCATAATCCAGCAGTCTCCTGGTCTGGTCTCCTTGCATTTGCCCCCAAAAAGGCAGGTTGCATCCAGCCTCCCATCATCTCCATCCTTACTAGCAGCTCGCAGGCAGGCAGGAGCAGGAAGGACACAAGCCTTGCCTTCGCCTGCTGCCTGCCAGGTCCCCTGGGCTCAGTTGCTCAGCATCGGTCCGGCATGGGCTGGTGCCAAGTCACACAAAAATGCACAGAGCAGGTTTCCCGACTGCTATTCAGGGCTCTTTTCCCAGCATCTCTGTGCCTGAAGTCACACGTTAGGTTGCTTTTAGCTTATGAAAGGAGAGTAAACACTGGCCAGAAGGTGAGCCATGGGGTGAAATGACCTGTCAAAACCAAACAGCTCCAGCTGTCCTCCTCCTCATCTCCCTGCTTGTAAATGGCTTTTTAAAAATTGGAATCATAAGAGCAAGTTGCTCTTATGAAACCTTCCACCGTACCGGATCTAACCTTGGATCCCATCCATTCATGAGTTTTTCCATTTTTTTCTATTTCTGTGGCCTAACACACAGAGTGCCATCTATTAACAAGATCCATCTTAAGCATTGCATGAAATTAAGCGGGTCCAAAGGTCAAACTCTTTGCAGCTACAGTTCATCAAAGACAGGGTTCAAACTGGAAAATTATTCCAGTTCCCTTCCTTTAGTTAAGATATTCTCAAATTCTTGTTTTCTTGAGGCTTTTCTTATCTGGATTATATCTATGGATGTTGGGGAAATTCAAAAGCGGTCTCCTAGCTTGAAGCTCTATGTCTATTTGTATAAGAAGGTATGTGTTGTGTTGTTTACGTTGCACCAGCACTTACACTTAAAACAGATGTGCCATCAGAAAGATGACACAGATCATGAAAAAATTAGGCAGTCTGGTATAAAAAATGAGACTTCTGCCCTGCATGGGCAAGTAAAATAAACTCGATAAAATATTATCTCCACCCTGAAAACATGCAAGTATGTGCCTTTCACATAGCTCATCTGTGCCTATATTTTCACATTACTGGTACCCATGTATTCCCTGCTTTGTTGCCTTCGATTCCTGTTAATATATGCCCATTAGATAGGTTCGTCTGCAAAGTTAGTCGTGATTATTCAGTGCTTGCTGCAGTAGGGTTCCCATCTGACTGCCCCTACCCCAAAATGAATAATGAATACTTTTAACAATTTCTGCATATGTAAAAGAATAACCTTTGCCCAAAATAAGGAGACCTGGCCTTAAACACACTAGTAGAATGAATCATTACCCAACAAGCAGGAGTAATACCTCACCTCTTAATACTGCACTGTCCAAAAGGGGCCTGGTGCCAATCTGGATAGAAATTAGAGATATGGGGGGAAAAAAACCAACTTTCCTCAAAAATCAGGTGGTCTCTGCTGCAGTACAAGTATGGCCCACACAAATCAAACAATTCCTTAACCGAGTGTCATCTCTTACAGGTCTCTGTACCTCTCCTTTCTCCCTCAGCAGAGGGTTTCTATCAGGTCGTTTCATTAGACCTGCCCTTTCTGTACAAGCTCTTGCCACTCATATAAGTTGCAATTCCATTATGAAGGCCAAGGAGGAAACATTTCTGCAGTTCTTGAGCTTTCTGTGGCCCTGGAGACCCCGTGCCTGGGCTCCCTCACCTCTGAGCACGAGTCTTGACCTGAGGGCCATGACTATAAGCAGAAGAACTGCATGGTTCTCCTTGGGCATGACATCAAGCTCAAATTAATTATTCCAAAAAGAAGATTAAAGCACTAAAAGGATGACATTTTCATTTGAATGCTGTCTTCATTTATAAGCAATGTTAACTTACCATTTCTTTCGGGAAAATAGATTTGATAAACAAGAGTGATAAAACCTTCCACCGTACCGGAAAGGAAATTTGCATAAATTTCCATCCTCTGTAAACACTGAAATACAAGAATAAAAACCTCATCATGCAGCTGAAATCCAACCCACAGGTATATATTATATGTTATTATATGAAATTATGAAGATAGATATTTTCAAGTTTTTCAGCTGTACTTTGGACTCTGTGTCTCTGCAACTCCTAGTACATAAGAAGAGGCTTAAAATCCTACATAATGACCAAATCAACAAAGATTAATGGGCTCTGGTAGAATAAAGATCTCGGATCATTTCAGCTCAAAATATATTGCAATTTCTGGTACAGCAAATGCCAATTATATTCATTAATTGCAATTATCATTTCTAATTATGTAGTATTGTAATAGCATATTAAATTGATTTCTGAAGTAGTATACTTTCAGGCTCCGTATCACATTGTAACATCTGTTTAAAACAATTAAGGCACCAGACAGTACAAACTGAAATAGAAACAGTCAGGAGAAAGAAGGTTTTAAAGATTGGGGGAAGACAGATAATTTTGATCATACCACCTTCCCTTCAGGATAAGCAGATTCCTTATAAGTGGGGAGAAATTGATGGGACCAGTGTTTAAAAAGGGCAAGTTTTATGTTCACCACGCCAGTGATGGTAGTCTAATGAGGGGTGGTGGGAGTCTAAGGAAGGCTAGTGGGAGTCTAGCAGAAAAAAATCCTTCAAGACGAGTCTTGAGAATGAGAGAGACTGAAGATAAAAAAGACAATGAAAAACTGTCAGAGCTTATTTAACCATTAAACTAAAAGCAATCAGTTTTGAGAGCCAGGAGCGTGAATGGGAAGCCAACCATTGCTGTAGGAGAGAAATGGGGCGTACAACCGAGCTGGCAGCGCAGCACATTTCCATTTCTCAGTGACAATGTACGACGACTGCTCCTTGCCCTGAGCTTACCCCTTCAGTCACGGCTGGGGCTCCTGCACACCCTTGCAATATCTGTTAACCCTCACAAGCCCAGACTCATCATCTCAAAGAGCTCCTGAGGCCAGTTATTAGCATTATGGAAAAAATAACCCCTCCCTGTTGTCCAAACCCTTCCTAACCGTTTGGAATTATTGTCACTCTATCTGCCCAACTGTCCCCTTATCTGTCAATGTGAAATAGCTACTTCCAGCCCCTCTGCTATCCCTTTTTTCAAGCCTGGTTTTCATTGTCTGAACTAATTAAGCAAATGTTCAGATATTTACCTTCTCTGTCTGATACTTCCCATTATAAGCAGTTAGGAGAGTTGTGGAAATACATCCCCATTCAGAAGACATATTGCATGCCAAAGGACGTAAAAGACTGTTCTAAGCTATAAAGGCACCACTAATGGCCCAATTCATGTAATCCATAACAGCAAAAGCACAGGACAACAAAAGCTTTAAAAATGGCAGTCTGCAATGCCCACACACAGCCAGGATGTCTGATTGAAAACAGATAGTTTTTGAGAAGAGAAGGCTTCGGGGGGAGACCTTATTGCAGCCTATCAGTACTTAAAGGGGGCTTATAAGAAAGATGGGGACAGACTTTTTAGCAGGGCCTGTTGTGACAGGACAAGGGGGAATGGCTTGAAACTAAAGGGGGGTAGATTGAGACTAGATATAAGGAAGAAATTTTTGATGCTGAGGGTGGTGAGACGCTGGCACAGGTTGTCCAGAGAGGTGGTGGATGCCCCATCCCTGGAAACATTCCAGGTCAGGCTGGACGGGGCTCTGAGCAACCTGATCTAGTTGAAGATGTCCCTGCCCACGGCAGGGGGGTTGGACCAGATGACCTTTAGAGGTCCCTTCCAACCCAAACTATTCTATGATTCTATGATTTTATTGTTTAGGTGCCATCAAAACAAATGCAACCTAGCAAATTGCATGGGGCTCAAACCCTTCTCCCACAGAGAGATCAAGGGCTGTGGCAGAAATTGAGCCTATACATACAAAGAGCTTATGTACTTTAAAGTCACGGGGCAGACGCAGCTCTGATTAAAATAAAGGGAGTTGCACGTCTACAGCCACACTATGTTATGAGTGAATATAAGCCACGCCAGCTCAGACAAACTAAAACCCCATCAGCACCTTCCCATTAATCCACACCTGAAGGAAAATTACCTGAGATTCCTGAGCTAATCCCGAATTCCCCTCTACACAGAAATTAATATTGGCATAACCATTCCACAATCCTTATTCATGTTGAAACAAAGACAGGCTTACTACTGATTTGCACAGCATGGATACAGACAGGCAGATCGTGCTTACTGTCATGAAATCTATTGGATTTGACTTTGTACCTTGTGGGAGAGTGAACTCATGTTTTGAGCCTCTTCCTGCCTCAGATTTGTAGTGCTACAAAGAGAAAAAAAAGAGCGTGGATTGGAGACACAAATTCACTCTGGGAACCATCCTACAGAGACAAACGTGCTTTCCAGGGTGCCCCGAAATTGTGTTTCTCCCAGTGCTTCTGCAAAGATCTCATTATTTGCATGTGATTTTTGCTGGGGCACAGTCTGGTGAAAGAGGGTAGATAAACACTGGTTCGTGAAAGGTCTCTGTTAAACCAGGAACACAGGCACAAAAAAGGCCAAAGCTCTGCTCCATTGTATCTTTCTATTACCAAGGGACACATCTCCTATTTCTCTCGGCAGGAAGCATATATGCATTCTGGGGCCAGTTCACAGTTACAAATAACATCCCAGCATTTGACTTTTCCTGTCATTTAGCTGTATCCCCCAGGGCATTAGTTAAAAAAGCAACCTCTCCTTCATTTGGGTTCACCCATCAGCAAGCAAAGAGCACTAGGCTGAGCTGATTGTGAGCCACAGGAAATAATAAAAATGGTAATACACATAAAGTGCTGCTGCCACCAAAGGTGCTGACAGCTGAACTAGAGCAAATAAAAATACCACAAAAGCAGTCAAGCAAGCAGCACATCATGAATGCAGAACTGGATAGAGGACATAACAAGTAAGGGATAAGACAAAGCTGTTGCTAAGATATATAGGGAGGGCTTGAACAGTTCTGAGGAAGAAACAGTTTTTGCACTCTACACTGACTCTGCCAGCACTGAGCAGTCTCCAACGGCTTCAGCCAGGGCTGATCTTTTCCTAGGCACCATGAATATTCCTCTCTGCTCTCACCTGCAATGTCTAAGGAGATACTCCTGTACTTCACTGGGATAGTTAGGATTATAGCATCATTTAAGTATATCTGAGCTGGTTTTAAACTAGCTAGTGAAATAACACTAATCATAAAGCCACACAACTGGGGGTCCAGGCTATTAGCTGCGCTGCTAGTCCATGGTGGATGCCAGGCCATGGTGGGGTTTAAGCAAACTAGCAAAGTCAAACCGTCACGGCCATGCTCAGCAGTGCTGCAGCTGCCTTGCAGACGTACCCAAAAAAAAGACACAAAGCACACGATGAAAACACTGAAGGGCATGGTATGAAACCAGGGAGAGGTTTGAAAAGCAGGAGATGGTTACCTAAGCTGGCATGTTCAGTTACCAGGTAGCAGTAAAGTCTGGTGGGGTAGCACTCTCCTTCCATGCTACTGCAGGTATCTGCTTGTGTCAACACATTTCTGAGATGCGTTTTCGAAGTATTTCAATTTTTGTGGTACTTCCTCCCCTCCTGTTCTTCCTTCCTAGCAGGGCATGGATGTAATCAATATTTCTTTAAATGCAGACATGTATGGGACCAGCTATCCTACAGGCCCGCCACTTAGTCAGCATTGCTGTGAGCCTTCCTCCAGCAAATCCCTTTTGTTTTACATTTGAAGTGCTCTTCCTTTTGGTCTGGTCGGCGGCTTCACTCATCCAACCCCAAGGCAACATTGTCCTGCCAGCCAGCACATAGGTGATCCACCACTCCAAAACAGAAGAATCAGACTTACCATCCTTGCACAGTCACTGCTCAGAGTCAGAGCCAAGACAACAGTGAAAGGAGCACAGACTTTCATCTTTGCTCTCCTCTCACGAAGGTTTTGCTTGGCAGAGGGAAACTTCTAGGGCTGGGCTGAAGCAGGAGGGTGAATCAGCAACGACCTTTCGCAAGGGACTGCGATTTACTTGACTTTAGGGTATTTCAGTTTTCTAAGTAAGCAGAGCTGTTATCATTGTTAATCATTAATGTCTTTGTGGGTAGATGGGAATGCCATGTAGTGAGATACTCTCCCCAAACCACAGGGAGTGAAGAGTTTACAAAGTGCCTGACCTTTGGAGATGATCGCCAGTGTACTCAGCAAGCGTTTAAGAGCACCTCCAGAGGACCTGATCCAATGTTGCTTGTAATCAGAGATGATTTACCATCCAGACATTTCCCATATCTTTCCCTTCAGGAGCTAATTAAAAGCATGGTATAGCAATAACAAGGAGCTCCAAGCAAGCCCACTGAGGAGACGACATTACATTGCAAAATATGGACCAGATCAATGCCAATATCAAACACAAGAATTACTCATTAACAGATGGTTACCTGCCCAGCCATGACTTAAAACAGCAGCCTTTCAGCAATAGACTGGGAAAATTAAAAAGCAAGAAAATAGACATTACTCTGACAAGATGTTTTGTGTACCAAAACGCTCCCTTCTGCAGCCGCCTGAGCAAAGCCATCTCTGTCTTGTAAGTGCTTGGCTGAGATAGCTGCACTGCAGAAGCATTTCTAATAGGGATGCAGAGGGTATTGCTAAAACTGAGATTTCACCAGTGGAGTCTGTTTCAGCCCCACCTTGCCCCACAACCAAAATCTACAGGTTTGGCTGGTACAACTGTGTCTGTGCTTGGGGCTTTTGCCAGCCATGTCCTGTCAATCAGGGACCGCACCTCTTCACACCCAAAATCCCCACAGCCACAACAACAGAAAGAATACCATAGTCCTTGCTTAAGTTGTGCTCTACCCTTTGAAGTTTCGCCAGTACAGCTATGGAAGGGATGTGATTTTTTTTTTTTTTAAGCCAAGTCCATGGCTGTAGGGCCCGGTGGTGCAGTGGAGCTACCCCAGCACAATTTTGCTATGATGGTTTATAATGTTGGAGGGGATTTCCACTGGCTGTGCTATCACACTGCTCTGTCTGTCGTCACAGTAAGAGCTCTTGTTAGTACAACTATGCATATATAGGTTTATGGACAAAATTTTCCTACTGTCAGCAAGGCTTGGAACAGCAGGACCGAGGCAAATTTGGAATGTTCTTCCCAAAATCCAGCAAAGAGCAAACAAGCAGAAAAAAAATCTTTGCCTCAATGTGTTGTTTGTTGCCTGAAGATTTGAAGTAAATAAAGCTTCAGAATAGACTTGTGGAATAGATCTGTCTTATTTTCACTCATTTCAAACATGGAAATAGGATGTACAGACAGTCTGATCTGCCTGCGGACACCTGACAAAGCTGGAACATAGATTTCCACTTCCTACCCTGTCGTGGTTTAACTCCAGTCGGTAACCAAGCCCCACACAGCCGCTCGCTCACTCCCCCCTCAATGGGATGGGGGAGAGAATCGAAGAGTAAAAGTGAGAAAACTCGTGGGGT
>NW_008795948.1:1967165-2063422 GCF_000699145.1 Aptenodytes forsteri
CCAACTGAGTTTATATAAACCCAGTTTATATACTGAGCATGACGTCCCATGGTATGGAATATCCCTTTGGCCAGTTTGGGTCAGCTGTCCTGACTGTGCCCCCTCCCAGCTTCTTGTGCACCTCCTCGCTGGCAGAGTATGGGAAGCTGAAAAGTCCTTGACTTAGTATAAACACTTCTTAGCCACAACTGAAACATCAGTGTGTTATCACAATATTCTCATCCTAAAACCAAAACACAGCACTATGCCAGCTGCTAGGATGAAAATTAACTCTATCGCAGCCGAAACCAGGATATACCCTCTTTCTTGACTCAGGCCATCAGGCTTCAAACTAGTAATACCTATACAATGGCTTGTAGGCATCTGCTTACCACCCAGCCTACTGAAATTGTGCAAAGAAAGCAAAAAAAGCCATTAGCTGCTATTCCATCCAGAGTTCCCAAAAGCTCTGCGGAAAGAGAGGAGCGGGGGAGCAAGGACTGGACAGCAAGGAGAGGAGGAAGGTACTTCTTTAAAGCTGCGGCAATACCCTTTTCCACCAATTTCCAGAATAAAAAACATCCACTTCCAGGACCAGAAACACTGTATTTCTGTGGTCACCAAGACAGGTTGTAGGAAAGCATTTTTCCATAGTAAGAAAGAAGAAAAGCAAGAATGCATTCTGTGTCCGTGTGTCTGCTCCCGGTTGCTGTAGTTCGTAGACATTGAACTACAAGCAAAAGTTGCAGAGTGTCTTTCTGGGGAATCACAACTCTAAGCTTTTAGCTCAAACCGATTCCTCAACATAAGAAAAAGGAAGAAGCACCAACACCAGGAGCCACTTCAACTGGTAGGACGTTGCTGGCACAAAGCAAAAGGAAATGACATCAAATCCAGGAGTTGCAACAGCTGCCAGAGAAGCACCACCATATAATGGGAATTACCCCTGAGTAAGGTCTGAATAACGACCAAACAGTGATTTCAGGGTTCAGACAGATATGAATCATTTAAAAACCCTAACTACTACATGTACGCTGCCTGCATTGGTTCAGCAGAGAGGTGTCTGAACAGGTCTTATGGCCATAGAGAAACGGCAGAATTTAAGGTGTGTTTTTCTGTAAATTGTGTTAAATGATCAGCGACACTTACAGCTATTTATAACCAGAAGAAAGTCTGCCTGCCTTCATCAGGCTTTTCCTAGAATCAGTAAAAATGAAGTGTGCCACATGTTTTTTGGAGAAACATATTATCTCATTGGCAAGAAACTACTCAGAAAACTGAAGATTCAGTTTTGATACTGAATTCTTATAAACCTCACAGGGCTTTGGGAACTTGGGAGTTCATAAGGATGAAGAATAAGGTCTTGGCTGCAGATATTTGTGTGTCATCATGTGAAGCTTTTGGCCAGGAGCAGCACAAGAATTTTTCATGGACAGACAGCTGGGGAACAAACCTGGGGAAAGAGAGCTGAGACACATGAATCCCTTACACTGGCCCGGTTTAATGCCATTGCAGATAGAGCCATCCAGCAGCACGGTCCTGGGTGAGCTGGAAATGACCCCAAAGGCAGAGAGGCACCAAGTAGGGAGGCCATCCCTTCCCCTAACATGTGTTCACGTCTGACTGCGCAGCCTCTCCATTGAGAATCCAGATGCACACAGAGCTTCCAATGTGAAGATAATAAAACTGGGGGAAAAAAAAGCAGCACAGAGGTGTGGGGGGGTCAGCAAGCGTAACATTTTTAATTTACTCATATACCAGTGCCGCAATCACTGCTGCTCAGACAGTTTACAGGAATCGGACCTGACCTCAGGAACAGACTAACCAGAGACAAAGGCAGAACGGGTGCACGCAGCCAGCTGCTCCTCAGCACGCAGAGCATCGAATGGCCCGTGCCCACAGCAGCCCTCTGCCTCTGCCAAAGACCAAAGAACCACTCTCACGCTCAGATGTCACAAGACTACACGTTGTTAAGACCTCTGGGGATGCCTATCATGAGAGAAATGTCTTCTGCTGTAGGGTGGAGATACTGTTTGGTTTGTATCGCTGCGGCTGAGAATCCACCAGCCTGCGAGACCAGGGGCACCATGCCAAAACCATCGCCCCGTGGGTCAGGCTGATGAGCCCACAGATCTTCTCTCCTTAACCTTCGCAAATCAATTAATCTGTGATTCATTATTTCCAGTGTACTGAAGGAAATTTTCCATAAAGGGAGAAAACACTCAGGTGTGTATGGAGCAAATAACGTAACAACAACGAGAAAAACAATGAAGATACAGAAACAATCCATATGGCATTCAAGATAAAGTCCCTAGCATTAGATTTTAGACTTCATTTAGCACCCATTTCAAATGAGGCCCTGTAAAACACTAAAGAACTAGAACTAGAACTAGAACTAGAACTAGAAAAATAAATATAAATACAAATATAAATATAAATATAAATATAAATACGTGTGTGTGTATAGAAGAGAAGAAATCCGGAAATAGGAGCTAGAGGAAAGACCTGGCTTTGGGGTGACAGAATATTTGGCAGCTCTAAGGCCTGGAGCCTGTATTGCAGCTCAGCCCACCAGTGAAACTGCAGGTAGAGTCTGGCTCTTGTTTTCGAAGAAAATTCCACTTTCCTTTTAAAGAAAGGCACATTCTGATTCTTAACTTTGCTGCACATAATATTGGCCATTTCCTGTGAAGCACATATAATCCAAACGCATTTAGAGCCAGATTCTGCTACTGCTGAAGTCAATGAAATGTTTCAAAATAAGACTAGGAACTCTTTATCATTTTTGCAGGCTGTAATCCTTCTGTATCAAAGGCTAAAATCCCTCATTTTCAGCATTTTTCCCTTAATATTGACATCATCATGGGAAAATGAAAAGGCAAATAAACACACATTAAATGAGCAGAAAGAGACAGAAATCCTTGCTGCAGGGGGTGTAGCACATACTGATAATGCTGCCTCACACATCTGCCTTTTCCTCACTTCCCACATTGCAATGGTTTTTATTTCTTTAAATTTAACAATAATTAATAAAAGCCCAGACTAAGCCCAGACTCTGAACTACTTAGTAATAATGAAACAATATTACCAACCATCCTAAATCATTAAATACCAACAAAAAGTAAATTAACCGTCAGCCACAAATATGAAATAATACAATTGCTCTTTTTTTTTTCATCAATTAGTTCATTAGACATAAGTGGAAAAGACAAGTTTAAACACACACGCTTCCGTTTGCATTCATTCCTGTGTACCAGCTACCAAGCAGACTGGGGGAGGGCTATCCCATGGCTGCAAGTTCATCAGTGTTCTCCATTTTTACGTTATTTCCTGACCATTGTAAATGTTTCTGAGAAATCTACCACTCAGCTACTGCAAAACTGAAGAAAAATTATAATCTTTTCTAATGACTGATTCCCCCATGTAATTTTGCAAATTTCTATGCTTTTTCATAGTAATAAGGTAGTAAGGTTTTCTTCTTTCAAAGCTAGGTTCTTCATCCCTTTTGAAGCTAACGTATGGCAGCCAGCTAAGGGGGCAGTGTTGCCTCCTGAGACGATCTGATGTCCAGCCTTTAGTTGACATTATTGTTACGAAGCCCAAAGCTAGCTTCCTGGATAAGGGGACAGTTGCAGGCTATGGCATTGTTGGCACAAGGAACTAGTGCTAGACCTAATGTCTCTGCAAGTGTGCTGGCTCTGAGGCGTTTATACAACCTGATGAGCGCATGTGGATTAGAAGTAATTAGAAGTATTTCTAGCATGAAAAATACAACTTTAAATTCATCTTTCAAGGAGGGTAGGATGCAAGCAATCAGGTGTGGCAATTCTGCTCCTGGTATACTAGCAAGGGACTCGGTGCCAACGTGAGGCTGACGTACAGACCCTCCCGACTCTCTTTTCTTTTCCTCTGTGGGACCTGCAAACCATGCTGCAGACCTTAGTGTCACTGTCGGATGGGATTCCCTTCATCTCTGTTGCTTGAAATCGTTCCCATCCTCTGGTCCTGGGAGCCGTTACCAAAACTCAGCTGTCCCTGTTGCTTAATGAATATCCCAATCACCAGAACTGAGGCTAATACTCACGGGCTCCAAGTCTAGTGACTTTTTAAAGATTTTAAAAGAAGGCAATGCAGCAACACTGGGAGTGCATGAGGGAGCCATCCCCTTCCCTCTAACACCTATGCTCAGGGCTGCCCTGACACGGGAGGGCACGGGTCCGAGCTGTCTCAGGAAATGGTGCAACCTCCATCTGGGTGCTCACATCTGAAACCAACATCTTCATCACCGGGCAAGAAGTGAGCCTCCACCTCCTCTTCTCTGTTCTGGAGTGGTGCCTAGAGAAAAGCCTCTTGCTAACACCACATGCAAAGGAAGAAAGCTGAAATAATTTCACTTGTTTGCTTATTTCAGCAAGAAAAAAGAAAAGCTTTGGCTCAAATCAAACTGAAAAGTTGAGTTATTGACATGGACCTTAAACAGTGCAGGACCCAGCTTTCCACATAGCCACACTGCAACTGCAGACACCTCTGAGTGTCACCCCCTCCTCTCCCTGGGAGCTTCAGAAATCCCAGGGAAAAAAATCGACATGGTTTTGGCTTTCAGAGAGGGCTGGAGTCCCGGTCCATCCTCTCCTGCACCAGACTTTTCTGTTAATATTCGCAGTCCCCAAGCTGTGCATAACCTCTGCCACATCGTAACAGAGCAAACAAGTCCTTTTACAAACCATCCTCCTCTCGCCTAGCGGCAGCGAGGCTGGTAAAAGTGCAGCTGCAAAAGGCTGGTTGCTGGGCAGCTGGGATCCAGCAAACACAGATTTGGCTCTGCTGCGCTTTAGCAGATAATCCTGGGACAGAAAGATACGCCTTCACCCAAATGTTTACTCCTCCTCACTCCTCTCACCTCCCACAGTCCTCCAGTACCTCTAGCAGCTCTCCTGGCTTCCCTCACCCGCAAGCTCACAGCTCTGGGGTTTTCTGCACTGATTTCCTTTCTCTTTTCTCCAGGGACTGAAACTGTTCTTGGATCTATCATGTTATTTTTTTCATCTCGCTCCCTCACCACCCTTATTCCTCACTGACACACTGGCTGTGGACGTCCCATCCTGGATCACAACCTTGCCAGCAGCCTCCACTGCCTCCCCAGCGCGCGGCAGCAGAGTGAACATCTTCCTTCCAGCAGAGTGAACATCTTCCTTCCATGCATGAGCCGGTCTCAATGCATTATCGGTTCTTCCTCTCCCCTCTGCCTTCTGCAGGGCTTGGGGCACTCCTTTGGCAGCTCTGCAGACCTTCACACTACCATCACAGCTCCCCATGGAGATGGATCTGCCCCTGGACTCCTGGATTTTCTCCCACGGTTCCTCCAGTTGGCTTTGGCGTGTTTTTGTTAAACATCACTCTTCACCAAACCCCACATCCTGGTGCTTATCCATCTACCGCTTCTACCCCTTATCTCACTGCTGCCCCTCAGACATGGCCTCTTTGGTCTTGCTCTCCACTAGCATCTTCTCTTCCCACACTGCAGGGTCAGTGCTCAGAGCTATACCTACCTTCAGCTAAAAGTATCAGACCTTGTGAGTCCCCTCCGAGTCAGAGGGTATTCTCCCCCTTCCCTAGCCCAGAGCTTCACAGCCTTTCCTCATCACCTGCATCTGGCAGGAGCGGGCACAAGACCCTCGACAGCGCAGCACCCAGAAGGTGCAGCCTTTCAAATGGGCTCTCTGCAGCAGTAGCAAACACCCGGGGCGTCCCCTCCTCTGGTTTCAGCACTCCTAGGAAGACTGTCCCCATTTTTTTGTATTTTCCCTGTGGCTGTAGCCCCATTTCATCCATTCGCACACCAGTCTTTCCTGCTAGCATTTACTTTCCCAAAGAGGCATGTAACATACTGATCAGGCTGCAACTCTGCAAGCACGGCCTCCTGGATACTTCTTCCCATTGGCATGGGTGGCTTTGCCTTGGCAGGATATGGTATCAGACAGTATTCTGCCTGCAGTGTTTCTCTTTTCAATTGACCATCTTTGTGTGCATTGATTTTGTAATGGCTTCATGCTTTCTTCTCTGTGAAATCACATTTTTAACCAGATTCAGCCACTGCAGTTGCAGGTATATATTTAAAAAGCCTTTACCTGCAGCTGTGCTTACAAATGTTTCTTTTATGCATCCAAAAAACTTGAGTTCTGATCTGAAAAATCAAATCATATAAAAGTAGCAATGGAAGAGCTGGGCTTGAGCTGCAGAAAGAAAACCAGACTGTGATTTTATACCCCTAATCACACAAATCTGTGAGTGATTTAAGGCTTTGCTACAAGCCACAATATGCCGAACCTTCATTTATATACCACAGACATGGATCTAGTTGCAAAAACCAGCCAAGATTTCAGAAGTCCATTTCAAGATGATACTTAGTTCTGTTCGTACACTCAGATGTCATGACATACCTAAAATACTATGCCTGCAACCAGTCTAGGATGTGTTTGCATGGAGACTGTTCCTCCTACTGTATATGAATAAGAGTGGAAAGTAGGTAAGTGTATTTTTCAAGGACTTTCATATAAACCTTTGCCGAAACCCTGGCTGAAACAGTAGGCCCATATACAGAGGCGTATGGGGTTTTTTTTAGCCATGTACTCACTGAAAACTGACAAGAAGAGGTGTAGAGGCACCCACCTTCCACCGATGCCAACCCATTTAGGTAACTTCAGCACAGGCTGATTTGCAATTGTTAGGCACGTACATTTTTAGCTGTGCTCATATTCCTGCTATTCCACCCACTTTCTTCATTAGCATATTAGACGCCCCCATGGCATACTTTAAAACGGTCTATAAGTCAGGCATGTGTGAGGGAAGGTGGCTCCACTGCTGCAGCTGAAGGCAGCTGAAGTCTTCCCTTTCAAAGGGGGAAAGAGCAGTAACAGAGAAAAGACAGCCCTATGGGAAGGACGCCAGCCCCACAGCCTGCCTCGACTTCGGGGTTATTTCCCATGGTAGGGTGGAGAGCAGAGTTCACAAATAGTGCTCTGATTATTCTAATTGCAGTCCTAATAATATCCTGTATAGAAACCTGTATATATATACACACATAAATATTTTCCATATATATGTATGGAAACCAGATGTATTATTAAACATCCACTTTCTGCTTTGCAGATAACTCATATGCCAAGGGTTGAAGTGCCAGGTGACACCCATTGATCAGCCTTAAGGCTATGGTGACCAGGGGAAGCCACACAATGAGGTGCCCTCCGCTAAACCTGCGCCCTGTGCAGGGAGCGTTCCTGTCACTCAGTGTCGCTGCAGCAGCTGCCCAGGGCCAGCAGGGCTGCTTGGACACTGGCTTTTGCAGTGTCATCATAAGGATACTCACCTTAGATTTATCCATCTGTATTTTCAACCTGTTCATCTAGCATAGTGTTTGCCTAGGCTTTCCCTGGGGTTTTTGCATTACAAATCTGGTGGCAAACCTCTAAGGGACTGTCCCCAGAGGGTATCTCTAACCGTACTGTGGGTAAGTGTTGTTCCAGTCAAGCAGTCGGCTGCTTAGGACAGCGACAAATTGCAATTTCTTTCCCCATCAGACACAAATCTCCCTTGTCCATTTTCCCCTCCTGGCCCTTCCTCCCACTGCCTTTCTCCCCCAGCTTCTCCCCTCGGTCTCCCTGCTGCCGAGCTCTTGTTCCTACACAGGAGCCTGACCCTTGGATCTCAGTCCCGCGCCTCGGGGTGCGTTTGGGAGAGCTGGTAACGTAACAGGTAGGCAGAGATAAGCTTGCCTCCTGTAGGGAGGGACATGGGTGCCCCTCAACCAGGGTTCTTCTCTCACCACATACAAAAGCCCCGCTACTCATGGCCTCCTCTTCTCTATTACCTCCCTCTGCTCTTGCCTGTCCGTGTTCTCATCCTGTTGGAGACTGCTGCACAGTTTTTCCACCAAATCAATAGGGATTCTGTCCCTGACAAAACCTAAAGGCCCTTTTTCCCGTAATCCCAATAGTAAGGCAGGCAGACATGTACCAGGAAGAAACTGGGGTCCCTCCTGGTGAGCAGCCCTCTCCCCGCTGCACAAATCCTGACTTCAGAAGTGATTTGTGAACCACTCGCTATCTCACTGCTGGACTCAAGAATAGGCTTAGGCTAAAGATTTCACAACCTGGCCAATATCCCCGCTGTATTTCCTTCTTTCTCCTTTTTCCCCCTTATTTCCCTGTACCTCCAGTGCCACGGCTTGTAATTGCTGCAGAAATGTAATTGCTGCTCTGTGTAATTGCTGCAGAAAAAATCTGAGCTGTCATTGACTTACATTGTTCACACATCAGGAGAAACTGGCAGATCAGAGTCACCCCACCTAGCTTCAGGGACCTGCTGCATATGTATTTACATCTGAGGTAGGTATCAAGGCTCCCACTATAAGCAATGGAGACCTAGAAAATACAGAAGAGTGAAATTTAAGGTACGAGTCACCTGACTGAAACTGTGTTTCAACTCAAGGATGAAACAAATCTTTCTTTATATCCATGGAGAGTATTAAACAAGTAATTCTTTATATCCATGGACAGTATTAATTATATCTCTAACAAATCTATAAAGTAACACCTGTTTTTAGGGTACAAAGGCAGCTTTGGAGTAGACACCTAAAGTTAGGCATGAAGATCCCAGCCAGGATCACCAAAAAGAGAAATCATGATTTTCGGATCAGCTATGTTAAGTCTATTTTGAATTAAACTGGACTTTCTTTTGCTCACACAAGGCCTAATCCTGTTAACTACGCAGTTGCCTACCAAGGAAAATTACACCTTATGGCACCGCAGAGCGGGTGGGTCCTTTCATGGTATAAGCTAATGTCACTGCAATGAATGGCAGCAAAATCTCATACCTCTGTATCTGTCCATCTCCCACAAGAGCATAAAACAAACAGGCAAGATGCAATGGGATGACCAGCATTCTTCAGGAGACTGAGGTGGTGTAAGACCGATGGCGCGTGTTTAGCCATCCAGCACCTTCCAACAGGAAGATGAACATCTGCCTGTTTGTGCCTTCACCTTCTCGCCAGGGACTGAAGTTGCGGCAGGCATTGTTCTGGATTTTCTAATACACACACGCACATGTTTTACTCAACGCTCAGATGAGCAAGGACAAGAACAAAGATATGTGCCCACCATCACCGATTAGTTCCTGGTTGCAAAAAAGTTTCAGCTAACTGCTTTGCATGCAGAGGGCTGATCTCAGCCAGGCATTGCTTCATGCTGGCCATAGGATTGGCTGGAAATTTTTTAAGTGTGGAAGAGGTTGAAGTTATGTAGATATTATTGGTATATGAGTTCATGTTGTTGGTATACTAGCAAATACAGTTACTGAAAAGGATGCTTGTGCAAGTCTATAAATGAGGGAGAACAGTAATTAAAGGGTAGTTTCCCCTCATCACATGGTTTCATCTTTCCAGGAAAGACTCAAATCATTAAGAAAGACCCCAGTTATCTCTTGCAGGAATGGGGAGAGGCATTAGTTTCATTTTTGTGCCCTGATTTAAGATTATGCCACTCCAAGAGGATTAGCTTTAATTAGATTAGCTTCTAGCTGGCCTTTCGTTTCTTTATCAGCCTGCTCTGGAATTGAGGCTTGAAGCTGTACAGTAACTAAGTTATATATAATTTTGAGATTGTGAGCAGGTCTTTGCAGGCAGAGAATGCAAACGAGGTACAGGTTGGTGTGTCCTGGCAAAGCAGACGCAAGGTATTTAAGAATACCATTCCCGGGCTTGGACTTCAGGGCCTTCTCCAGTGAGGAAGGTGAATGGTCTTTACAGTACCTGCCCTGAGGCTTGATGCAGGCTATGGGCACTTGGAAATGCTCTAGTGGCTTTGCAGCTCTGTGTACCTGCAGGGGTGGGATTCAGCATCATCGCTGGAAACTGGTACGAGATTATCATGGGGAGTAATACAGTGTTGGCATGGATTTGGAAGAGTTACATTTCATCCCATTCCCATCAGTCATTTTCTGCTATTGGTACTCAAACTTCTGTGTGTCCCCTTGCTCTGGCACAGAGTGTTCGAAGCACAAACAAAGAGGATGGTGAATGAGAAGGGAACTGTTTAAGGAGCATCGTGTCACTGATTCAGGGTAGCGTACACAGACACTGATCTGCTGGGGCCCCCAGTTTGTGCCACTCTTGCTCTCTGGTAGATAGATCATTCGTATATTTTCGCAGTGCCTGCTGCATGGGCAGAGCAGTTCTGATGCATTTGTCCACTCAGAAACCACAGAGCCAGACAACCCACCAAGACTGTGTAGAAGAGAAGCCAGAGGAGGATTACACTGTACCTGGAAAACATTCAGCTACTGCTTTACCTCAGGTTTGCAGTCCCTTTGTGTTGCTAGAATAGAGCAAAAGGAATTAGTTAAAGGCTAAAAACCTAACCCACTATTATTAAATTCCAGAGGATGAGCTATTTTTAAGGTATATAAATATTTGGCAGAAATTCTTAACAATCCTATTTTAAAGGAATTTCTTTATGTAAGCTAGGTTTAAGAAGACATCTTTGCAAAATCTAATAAAAGGCAGGCTAGGTTCACGTTGTCACATACTTCCATCGAAGCTGTGATGTCCAAATGGCAGCAGGTCCCAGAATAACTGAAAAAACCTTTTTCACGTCTCTTCCCTACATTGAAATTAGGTATCAGTGAAACATTATCAGTTCCAGTGGTATAAATTATTTACTTACTACATGCACAATTAACATTTTAAATGAGTTTGACTGACTTAAGATTCTATAAAGATTATTGTACGGTAGAGGACTTCTCAATACTTTGGGGAGACAAGGCATGAGAAATAAATCCAATGTGCGTTTTCATATTACAAAGTCATTATATAGAAGTTTAAAGACAAAATCACAAATAAAACAAGAACACAAATCAAATTCTGCACAACAACAATTTTAGACTGTACAACAGAATGATCACTTGGGATGAAAAAATATAAACAATTTTCTTTCCTTATCTTCCACACAAACAATCCAGAAAACCTGTTGGTTCATGTGTAACGTATTGGATTTGCTAACATTTTGAGTAATGCAGGCAAGATTTGCAGACACCTGATCGTCCAGCGCTTCTCAGCAGACAAAGGTCTTCTGAAAAAAATCAAAAGTAACCTGGCTAAAAGTGGCAGTCGGTCTACAGCAAAGTAAGATCAATGGAAGTTTTTCCTGTGTTTTAATTGGCATTGGATTAGGGTTCACAAATCTCCCGGTTGTTCATTACCCTGACTCTACGACGCTAAGCTTGGGATGCTGTTCCAAGAGCACAGGCAGAGAGAAGTATTTGGATGTGCCACTTGTTTTTGCTGCAGGGTAAACATCCACACCCTCCACAGAGCAACATTGTTGTCACACGGGTTTGCTACATTCCCACAAAGCTTGGAAATCTGCCTGTTGATGCAGAAAATACAGTCGTTTCTAAACCCGACACAACAAGCTGCGGTTGAGAGTTAGGAGGAGCGGCTTGGACCTGCAACAGTTTTGGCTTCTCACACCTCTTGATAAGGACCTGCCGTTGGGCCGTGGCCTTTGTCTAACTGAGCCTTTGGAAAGTTTTCAAAATCTTTGAGAAATTGTGAAAAGATGCCTCCAGGTGTTTGCATCACGGACGCTACAGCACAGTACCGCACACTCACCCGGTCTCCCACCTGCAGAGTACCTTAGGAGAGACCATTTTAAATGAGAACACTCACTGTCGGTACTGTGTCAGAGAGGCCTGGGATGGGCAGTAGCACCACTACTGAGAAACAACTACTGGCAAGGATTTCAGTTTTGTGGCAAAAACCAGGCTACTTCCAAAAAATCAAAATAAGCTCGTAAGTCCTGATTACCTCTGCTCCAACGAGATAAGGAGGCTACCGGCTGAGCCACGTCTTTTAACAGTTTTCTGTTAAGAACAGTAAATTCCAGCAACAGAACAGTAAATTCCAGCATCAGAACAGGAGGAGGAATAAAACAATAGACGCTACAGCAAAGGCAAGAAAACAGAGCAAAACTTTCAGGTGGAGAAGTAGTGCGTGAAGGACCCAGCATCCTTGAAAGACACTCAATAGCTCCCAGAAGACTTTCAGGGGCATGACAGAGGATATGGTACAGTCAGGTATTGGCTCCTTCCCACAGAGCAATAAACCTCTTGCAAAGTCTCTTTGCAAAGCCTGTTTATGTGCCTTCAAAAAACATTGGTTACTTGTCATGCAGTCCCCAAGAGCTAAATTGCACAGTGGTTTATTTTGCATGTGTGTTATATCACAAACTTGTTGACAAGGCACACTGCTAGAGTAATCCTAAGGGGGAAGTCCCTTTGCAAGTTTGCTTATATGTATATTTTTTATTCTTCACGGAGACTTTAAAACAAAAAAACAACAAAACTGTGACTGTTGCGGAGCCTATGAAGCTGAAACTGCTACCATTTGAAAATCAAATACCATGACAACAAGTGAAATATCAGAGAACTGGTATATTAAATAAGATTTAGAATGCTGCAGGATTTTCTAAGTGTTGGGGTTTTTTTCTATCACTGGTTGTTTCAATTCCCCTTTTATTTATCATCATGGGATTAAGGAGACAATAAGAGTAATCTCTGTACAAGTGGAGTTTCAACAGGCAAAAACTGGGAAAAGTAAAAGAGAAATAAAGCCACTAAGATCTTACCGTCTTTAGGAACTAGCTGGCAAGATAAAGGATTAAGTTTTCAAGCAGCGCTTCAATCGGGCTGCTTTTTTAATTGCAAGTAGATTTCATTAGTAGTGAGGTTTGAGTACTGATATAGGTCAGTGGATCTCCCTCTTCCATGTAAGAGGATGGGGAGACCGAATTCCCCTTTTATTTATCATCATGGGATTAAGGAGACATAAGAGTAACTCTCTGTACAAGTGGAGTTTCAACAGGCAAAAACTGGGAAAAGTAAAAGAGAAATAAAGCCACTTAAGATCTTACCGTCTTTAGGAACTAGCTGGCAAGATAAAGGATTAAGTTATCAAGCAGCGCTTCAATCGGGCTGCTTTTTTAATTGCAAGTAGATTTCATTAGTAGTGGAAATCACAGTATAATGAGGCAACTTAAAGTCAAATTATAATGTTGAAGTCACATAGTAATTAAAACTGGACAACATCCATAGTAAAATCTTGGAAAACATCAGCCAGAGACAGGCTGTCCACATTCATTTTTATTAATTCCATGATCTGTGGCAACTGATTCCAGCAGGTTTAGCTTTTATATTCTGCCAGATATAGAATAGGAGAGCTACTATTATTAATTATTTCTAAGTCTAAGGAATGAATTTCTGTGAGTCGTAGCTAAGAAGTCATTCTTTTAAACAACATGCCAATAACTGGCATAACAGTGCAGCACGGGGAGGAACATTTTTTTCCACGTCCCTTTGTTTGCAGGATTTCCAGGCATTGTGCCAAGATTTTTCCCTATGTTAAAGAAAACTCTGTTCTTTCACATCCTTCATTTTCCTGCACACAGCTTGACTCTCCCATGCTGTCAAATTCCCTTTGAATCCTTGATACAGTCAAATCCAGTTTGCTGCACTCAGAATTTAAAAACAGCAGTTTTGTTTGCTTTTTTTCTGAGCACAGCAGCTTGTAGAAAGAAAACAGGAGAAGGTGAAGAACCAGCTTTTTGATTTGAACCTGGCTTCTACTAGCTTCATCTGATGGCCCCTGATTCTTGTATTAGAAAAGAGTGTGATAGTCAACCCCTATCCACCCTTTCCATGGCACTCAAGGTTTTTCAGACTTTATTCTACCTCCCCTCAGCTGTCTCTTTTTCCAGCTGAAGAATTCTGTATTGCTCACTAAAAGTCACTTAAGCGCACTTGCATGATGTAAGATAAGCAACCTTGTTTCATCTAAAATACCGATCAGAGATTAATAAAGACTGTAGTGATTGTATGTGAATTTTCAAGCTTTTACCTGTATGATGTTAGGATTTTATTTTCCAAGACACACAAAAAGTGCAAAGCGTATCCCAGGTCAAAAAGCCCGCTCTTTAGTTTGACTGGTGTAATGTTGGTCTTGATTAGAACAAAGCTATTAATTTTCCAGAAGTTAGGAAAAAATTGCGGCCATTTATCTGTGCAAAGAAATATCCTATCATGGGCAATTATTAGCAAAATACTACCAAAAAAAGAAAAGAAATAAACATGGGAAAAATACTTTAAAAATACATAGATACTTAAATATTTTCACATCGTTGGGCTGTGACTGTTTTGTTACGTTGTGTCCCACACAGGTGATATATAGTACAATACAAAACAACATATCCTATGGATCAGTATAGAAGCTTTCCCCCTTTATCCTCAGCACAGGTACAGTCTGAGTGCTTGCAAAGCCAGACTGCACGCGCTGTGCTGTGGATGTATTTTAACAGCACGGTCCATTGCAGTGTGGTACCCAGTTACCTCAGTTTCCAAGCCTGTTCACTCACTCCTAGTTCTGATCTCGGTTGCTGCCCGCTGTGTTTCCCCAAGTCTCTAGGATCGTTACACCACTATGATTTTAGCATGATTCTCGAATTGGTTTTAATCTTGAAAGTTTTTAAAGGAACAGCTATTTTCATAGCATATAACCTCATTCAGTCACACACTGAGTTGAGCCTAATGTTAACAAGTGTTTTCCTCAATATCAAGAGCAAAATCACTTATCAGCAGCAAAGAATTAAAGTATTAAAGCTAATGGGTGCTGTGTCCATTTATATCACTGGAGTATTTGATGTAAAACTCTTAAGCTTTAGGAATCTTACCTTACTGTTGTAAAATCTTATGTACTTCTTTCTCATCTTACAGATTTGAGTTTAAGAAACTGAGTGACTGCCTCTAGTATTCTCAGCTATTCAGAAAATTCACAAGTCTTGGTAGGCTTTAGTAAGAAGGACCAAAGAAAAAGTTAATGAATAATTACTGTAACGCTTTAGACTTACTGCCTGTGTGGATCTGCAGTCTAGGAGCTATACAATATGACATTTTGAGTCTCACAAGAATTTCAAAGCAGTGAACCACCAGAAGGTCTCCATATATACACTCAATATTGTTTCACATTGATGAGCAGAGGTCCAACGCTCTCATTCCTTCGTGTACCCTTTTGCTTGTCCAGACTCATAACCTCTTCTGAAGAAATGGGAAAGGAGGAAAAGGAGCGGGTGGCAAAAGCAACATGTTCAGTAGTATTATGTATCTTTTCTTTCTCAAAACTCCGCCCAAGGCTAGAAGGTTAACTGAAACTAGAATCAACAACAAGAAGAGTGAGGGGTACTTAACCACTTACTGAAAGAGCAATAACAAAATCCGCTTTCCCCCAAAGCTAAAAGACACCGAGAGCAGTGACGAGGAGGGACCTGGATGACCCTCCCACCACTATGTAATTAGTATATACATTTCTGGTACGGAAATGTCACCAGTGTTGGCTACGGGAGCAGCTATTATTCCCAGCACAGGAAATTCACAGCTTTTTTTTTTGCTTCTTACTGCTCGTATAACAACGGTCTCATTGCGCATATCCATCCAGGCAATGCATTAGACAAGACTGAACTCCACCTAGACCTCTTCCCAAATGTTACGAGACAGATAGCAAGATATTAAGAAAATAATCCTAATCTTTTTACACCGGTAACTGATTTTACTTCCACTTCAACAGTCTACGGACACACAGGGAATCCTGAAGACCAGGAAAAAACATTAGAAGATTAAAGTGAAATTATCTTAAATAAAAAGTTTGGATAGGGGAATTTAAAGTGAGTTTGTCTTTATTAAAGACAAGAAGGGTAGAGGTGGAAATAATAATTTTAATTGCATTGTGCAATGGAATCATCCCAGGGAAAATGATATAGAAACGGTAAGAGAACAAAAACAAATAGCTCAATACTTTCGTCAAAATACTATTTTTTCATTCTACAGGTTCTAACTCATATCAGAAGAGACAGTCTGGCAGGTTCATTGAAGGCAACGGGTACGGAAAACAACTTATAACTTGTAGAAACATGTCTCTAAGGCATATCTCCGTTGCTGCTGATGCCAAGCAAAAATACCAGAACTCTTAATTAAAAACAGAGATTTAAACAAAAGTAGCTTTATACTGATTCTCAGTGCCCTTATTCTTCTCACTCTTGACAGCAATCAGAGATGGAAGGTCTGATGTCCTATAAACTCCAGTCCTCATCCTCCCTTGGCAAGATCTCAGTTCAGAGATGTAACCTTCAAAGCTGAGGTTCCCTTCGGAATCGTCACAGGAGCGTGTGCTAGTGTCTTCCAGTTTGACTCCGTCCACATCGATGATCCTGTTTACAGGGAG
This sequence comes from Aptenodytes forsteri, assembly GCF_000699145.1. Lineage (NCBI taxonomy): Eukaryota > Metazoa > Chordata > Aves > Sphenisciformes > Spheniscidae > Aptenodytes > Aptenodytes forsteri. The sequence goes on from NW_008795948.1 coordinate 1,983,466, forward strand.
CTCCGTGCTGGGGTTCTCTCCGGAAGGATTAAAGCTTCTGCTGGTCTTCGCTTTGTGAGAGGTTTGCTCACAAGAGTTGCCTGAAGTCCCTTGTGAATTTTTTTTCTTTCTGTGGTTTGCACCTAACAGAAGAATTAAAAACAAAAAACACAAAACAGGAGAGTTATGTATCTTCTGGTTGTAGCAGTTTTCAATATTGCAACCTCCTCTGAGGTCATAATGGTAGATAGTCAGCTGGGATATTCCTCTGCCCCATCAAGAAGACTTATTGGTGTACCAAGCAGGTAACTAAACAGTAGATCTCAAAGATTAATATAAAATGTTAACATCTATCTGTCTTAATTTAGCATTTTTCAGAGTTTTTAAAAAGACTCCATTAAAAATAACTACTTAGGATAAATTTGTACACCTCTAGAACAAAGCCTCCCGCACCAGCAAACCCAAAGGTGAAGGAGGAGAATACAGAGCTTCCAGCGGGGCAGAACGGGAGAAGTTCTTTGACTTGAACTGGCCTCCAGTACCAGGTCCCTGCTGAGATATTATTTTTACTTGGCTAGAGTTTAATTCTTTAGCAGACTAGGGAAGGATGATTTGAAGTAGAAGTTCACTGCCCTGAGCTGCAACCAAGCAATTATGGGCCACAGTTTACAGGACAAGAAGAAAAGAAATAACTTAATCTGCTGAAGGGCTTTAAACATTCAAGAAACACCTGAGTTACGTGTGATTTTTTTAATGTTGAAGTTTCTTTTTGGTACAGTGTTTCTAAAATCACAGCTCTTAGGATTTGGGCCTGTTCTCTAAAACTACTCACACAGAGTCTTTACTATCCCAAGTTAACCCTAGATTAAAACCTTGAGCTCCCCAAAAGGTAGTTTTGCGTTACGTGTGATACTGCAAACTGCTAGGCACTTGTTAAAGCAATGCAGGTAAAGCCGTTTTGCCTGTTTCAACAGGCAACAAGAAGGGAAGGATGAAGAATGAGCTGATTGCCTGATTCACACCACAGTTATCAGCACGATTTCTGTAGTTGAGGTGCCCCCACCGTAATGATATAAAAAGGGGCAAAATTTGCAGGGAGAGAGAACTGCTTTTATTAGACCAACTGGTACCCAAGAAAAAAAATAGAAAAACTTTCAAGGCACAAAGGCAGACCTGAGTAAGGGCTTCCATTTCATATTTAATTTTTTTTTTTCCCCGTATACCAGCTGGTCTTTTAAAAGATACCATCTTGTCCAACATGCCTTACTTAAACCATTTTTAAACTTTTTGCCGCAGTACACAAAAGTGTCTGACTAGCACATTTAGCCACACCAATCCCATGAGACTTGTGTGGTTAAATCCCATAGCTGGCTTTGAAATCTTATTTGTGTTTGTTCCATAAAGTGATGTGTATAGTGTTTATTGCAAGAAAAATAAATTTCAATGTATAATCATTGTAATCAAGAACTTTTTGATACGAAGAAGGGGAAAAATGCAAACGAAAAGGACAAAAAAAGCAATTTCATACTGTTTCAATCCAATCACTCCAGGGTCTCCTCAAGGGTTAAAGCTTTCTATTTAATGAAAATAAGTTAAAAATCCAGCTAGTGCAATATTATTTTAGTGCTTTAGCTACAGTGCAGCCCCACATTAACAATGTGGATATTCCACATCAGTAATGCTTGCCTTTTTTCACATCCAGAGGAATTAGATCAAACTCCAAACAAATCGGCTGAGCAATAGCAGAGAGATGGCAGAAAGCTTTCTCAGCCCTGTTAGCCCAGCACGACTCCAGCCTACCAAATTACAGCTAACATTTAATGGGACTATATTACGCTTCATGTTTACATCTTCCTACTGCAGCCAGACATTGGCTTAATTTTAACCGCTGTTTACATGGCTGTGGTGTAAAATGCTATTCCTCTATTCCAAAATGTTTATCTTAACATGAATGTACTGAATTGTACTTTTGATCTTTTTAATCTACTATTCTATGCCCTTTGAGGAAGTCTCTGGTTCTCCTTTCATGTTGGTTTAAAAGAGATACTAATTTCAAAAAAGCCATACTAATGATAAATTACACCAAATAGTTTGCATTGACACAGCATAAGTCATCCAGTTGTCCTAGTATTGAGAATACATCCTTCTACTAAATGTAATGTAAAGAAACAACTTTGATGGTGGTGTAAGGTCTCATAGCTCTGTTGACTTGAACTAAGCTGTAAGACTTTCCACAGTCAAAAGATAGAACCTGCATTAACAGGGTACAACAGATGAAAGAGCTGGAAACTCCTGCTGAGGAACGCTATGGAAGGTCTAAGTATTGCTGTATTTATTTGGTTGCTAAGTCTTTCTACAGCTACATATAAGACATGCTATTAAGCCTTGGAATTATGGTGTCACTGAGTCACCACACAGAGCCACTGGGCTTGCAAGTTGTCTAATAGGAACAAAGCAAAAATAAGGTCAATGTTAGCTCTCAGGCTTCACAAGACATAAGCCCATCTGAAGAGGAATAAATCTGTACTACGGGCAGTTTTTTCTATTAATGCCCTTCTCAGGAGCAATCCCTCTGAAGCATCTAATAAATTACTACTAGAGGCAGGCCAGTAACAGAGAAGGTCTTATCTAAAATACTGGTTCAAAAGAATATGGAATTACTAAGAGATGATACTGTGAAGGTGATTTCTCTTTTCCTGGCAGGGTAGAAAATATCTTGGCTCATCTACACCAAAGAGGAAGATGATTTCAAGAGTAGCACTACATTGAAAAAATATTTTAATGTGCTTTTTTTTCCTCATTTTTAAAAACAAAGCATTTATGAAGCAAGGCTATTTAGCACAAATAGTAGGAGAGATTCCCAAAAACAGCTTGTGTATAAATGTATCCCACAAGTTTTAAAATAGACTCCAGACTTGCATGTACTCAGTGGAGCTTTATAATGAGGCTTAAATGATGCCTACAACACTTCTGCACCGGTCTCCTTCTCACTCTCTTTTTGAGTAACAAATACCTGAGCAAACTCAGCTATGCAGGGCACCATCTAAGGTGCAGAGAGCTTTCACAGACAAAATTTCTCTTCACATATTCTTGCACTGAAGTGATGAAAATGTCCACGGGTATCTCTGCGGATTGCTTTGCCTTGCATAAAGCATGTCAGGAATGGTATCACGTTTTCCTGAATCTAATCTGTCAAATGTCCTACCTAACTTCAGAAGGGAAAGGAAGGCAGTGCTTAGAGCAGTAGTTGCACAGATTGATTTCCAAACAGACTGGAATAGCATAATCATGCCTATTGGTAATCTTCGGCTCCCCTGCTAAGCATTCCACGCAGCTCTAAGGGAATTTTCTTGTGCATCTGATCCCATTAATATGTTCCAGCTGGTTTAAAGATGGGATGATGCATGTCATCTTCTGTCTTTAAACTGGAGATTTTACAGACTCACAGCTAAATGACTGCTTAGAAGGCTAGCTATACTGGACTGCATTTTTCAAAAGGTAAAAGATCAGGCGGTGTTTTGGCTGATCTCCTGATTTCCTTTACCAATATTTCTCTTCTTCTGAAATTTTGATTTTGTGTATTATTCTCAAGCTCTCTGAATTTAACATTATGATTATGGAAAAGTGACTTCACAGAGGAAGACAAAGGGAATTTTTGTTCTTCCGTATAAAATATTTCTCAAGCTCTAAGTAAGATCTAAGCAAGATATTAGAAGACCAATTGTCTTCCAAGTAGTTTAGGACCAAGGGAGCATTTGGCCAAATTCCAGGCAAAGACAAGGTTACAAAAAACCTAGAAATTTCAGGAACAGCACTAACTGTCAAATGTAGATGATAGGATCAAATAACCGTAACTCAGTGCAGGTGCTTGGGATTTAAAGGTCCACCCACAACATCTTGCAATGATATTATTTCTATACCATAATTATTAGATCCATTTATTTTCAATGCGCTAATTTTAGTTATGATTCACTTGTTAAAGCATAATTTAGATCCGATCTGAAATTCAGCACCTTTATTCTTAAGTGATCAATACTCGATATAGTTCCGTTCACACCATATTTCTCTTTTTGTATAAAAGCAAACAGGTGTTTATTAAGTTTCACTGTAAGAGGTGAGCTCTGTATTTGAAAGTCCATACTTAATAGATTTCATACATGACAGAACGTTAAATTCTATTCCATAATTTTCCCACCACCATTTCCATACAGACAGACACCTCTTCCGTGTAGATTCAGTGTTTCACTTAGCGTTCTACCTTTGCTAAAACCCTACTGTTCTTGACAAAAACCATTTACTATTTGGATGGCTCTCAGTTCTACTGAAAGGTAACAATACTACCCTGCTGACTTCTATACCATTGATCCCAGGCATTCAACTTCTTCACGTCAGAGAGGATCAGATATTCAGTTAAAAGGAATGAGCTCTAGTTTAACGATTTTGTGCTGACTTACAGCAGGTAAGAATCTGCTCAAAGAATACTTATAACTCTTGTGAAAAGAAATCACCAAAGTTTTCAGGAACTCCTGGAATTGGTTATTTACGGGCATATACCACCTCCAAATGCAATCAGTCATTTTCAGCCCCCAAATTCATAGACTGGCGTATTCTTTAATGCGGGAGATTAGGCAGATACTGTTCTCATCTCTGATTCCATACAACAACCTGTCCTAAGGTGATAACATGCTGGCTGAGAGAGCATTTTTTTTACATGAGACTATAAAAAAAAGGAGCTTTGCGATGGTCACTTCTGCAGTGGTGTTCACTTCAATGTCTTGGAAGTATTTCAGTATGAGTAACTCTTTCTCCTGAAGACACATGTAATCTGGCAGTTTCACTCTGGGAAAGACACTTCTCCCTTCCTCTCCTAAACTGTTGTGAAATGGTACTTCAAAATTTTAGGCTTCCCAGATGTGGATTCTTTTAAGTGGTGGATAAATGACTTCCACGCTGGCTGAGGTACTCTTAGTTCTGTAACCATTTATTTTTTTTTTAAGTTTACAAAGTGATTTATGCTTCCGATGGGAAAAGGATACTTTACATTTAAGATTTAGAATTCTGCAGGTTAAATTCCCTTCAAAAGTTTCCTTCCTTTTACCTCTTAACTGATACAACACCGAGGAGAAAGAGGATTTAATAAAAGGTTCCTACCTACAGTTTATGCTAAATCTTTTCAAAGGAAATTTGACTTTATATGCTGTATTTCACTTGCATGATGAAACACGAACTGCAGCATATGCTCAGGGCCTTGAAATCTGACAGTAACAATGAGGGCATCAAGCTAGGAAATGGATTATTCTACAAAGCAGCAATACTCTGCATTACCAGTCTATTTACTTTTGTCCTGGGAATTTCTGGAATACATTTGCAGCATTAAGTTTAGAAACACAGGGCGGATAGAAATTCTTTCATTGCGCTCATCTCAAAAGCATTCGCAAGAAGAACAAAGCACAAAACATTATTTGGAAAGACAAGTTCTGAATATTACATAGAAGAGGGAGCTGGTATGACTACTACCGCTCACCAGTGGCATATATAATCAAAAAAGGAAACACTGCAAACTGTGTTTGCTGCGGGCAGTGACCTGCTATACACATGGCTACAACAGCTGCTGAAAGGAACTGCGCACAGCATCACTTAAAAGCCAGCAACAGTCCGAGAAGAAAGAAAATAAGAAATTCTGAATTTTGATCCAAAGCGACATGCATGCCCTCAATAACGCTGGCCAATTTGCTTAAGCTTTCTGTTTCTCCGCTGCTAAAATTGAAATAATTTTTGAATATTTTCCAGGCAATAGGCATGACAAAACATTGCAAAACATCTCTGCAATGGTCTGAAAGTATTCAGCCCTCGGTTTGATCTTCCAGCATTTATTGTTAACATTGGTTTTGCTTTTCCGTCAGTAACAGCAGGTTCAATTATTGCGGAGAGTAGTATGTTGGGAAATAGTGGATTGAATTACTTTAATCAGTTTTAATTTAATGTGCCATTCATTATGTTATTTTTCAATTAAGAAATTCTAAAATGTGGTTTAGCAGGGCTACCAGTTACATTTCAACGAATAATTCAGCTAAGTCCCTTTCATCGTCCAAATGTAAATCATGCGTTTGAATAGATCCGGCTTTAGCCTGTGTGCATTTGGTGCGAAGAGCAGTTGCAATTTTTCTAACATTTTACCTAGTCAGTGATAGAATTTCTAATTCTCTCTAAGATGTGTATCTTGCTGCTTGATTGAAAAAAGCGTACATTTCAAATAATTATCCCTCAAGGCCTTCCTCGCTTCCCGGTTGTCTACTCTTAACGTAACTCCTTCTCCTTTGTTTATTATTGATCTCAGTCATGTACTACATGTAATTCTCCCATTTAATCACGCTCTGATTAAAAGAGGATTAACAGATTCTGGCCTTAGTATTACCGGATCCCCATGAGTACTTCTTTATATTGATCCAGAATCCAATTATCTTCTATAAAATTACACAGAGCCAGTAAGGATATAATTAACTGCAGGACAAGAGCCTTTGTTAAAAATAATGATTTGTATTATTTTTACATCTTTTAGTCATAATCCCTTCCTTTTCTTAAATTTTTATTTCATTTATGTTTTCATTTGCATGGCTATCTTGATTTACATAGGAAACACCACTGGATTTTCTCTAAAATATGCCACATGAATTAAGGGATTATGTAAAATATTAATTACATACAATATTATAGTTTATTACAAGTGATAGAATTTGTAATTCTCTCTAAGATGTGTATCTTGCTGCTTGATTGAAAAAAGCGTACATTTCAAATAATTATCCCTCAAGGCCTTCCTCGCTTCCCGGTTGTCTACTCTTAACGTAACTCCTTCTCCTTTGTTTATTATTGATCTCAGTCATGTACTACATGTAATTCTCCCATTTAATCACGCTCTGATTAAAAGAGGATTAACAGATTCTGGCCTTAGTATTACCGGATCCCCATGAGTACTTCTTTATATTGATCCAGAATCCAATTATCTTCTATAAAATTACACAGAGCCAGTAAGGATATAATTAACTGCAGGACAAGAGCCTTTGTTAAAAATAATGATTTGTATTATTTTTACATCTTTTAGTCATAATCCCTTCCTTTTCTTAAATTTTTATTTCATTTATGTTTTCATTTGCATGGCTATCTTGATTAGCATAGGAAACACCACTGGATTTTCTCTAAAATATGCCACATGAATTAAGGGATTATGTAAAATATTAATTACATACAATATTATAGTTTATTACAAAAATAAAGCTTTATTTTGAATTTTTGAAGATATACGCATGATCGTTTTTAATCTCCTTAACTATCACAAAGTTTATTGCACTTGGAATTCGTTACCCTTATAACTGAAAAGTTCAGTAGTCAAAAAGTGAAAGTCACAAAAATACCACTGATGTTATCTGATCTCTATTCCTTCGTTGCAGCGTACTGAGTCCTCTCTGTGAACAATAAAAAAGAGCCGCTGAGATTTTTTTTTTCTTGTCTTTGGGAACAATAGCCAGCCCCAGGCTCTGAGAGTCCACCCTACATTTTATTTCTGCATAATTTATCTTTCAAAGCAAAAAAATCCCAGCACTGGTACTAACTATCCCATTTCTGAAAGAATTCTTTCCAATAAGAAAAGAAGCAAGTTTATTTTGAGAATACCATTGCCCATCTGTTTCAGAAACAAAGCGGTATCTTCAGAACAAATTAAGTAAATGTTTATGTAGTCTAAATTTACCCTTTATCTTCCATAGCCTTATTAGTCAAGTATAATTCCAGAGAGTTCACCGTGCTTTTATTTTCCCTAGCTGGCTCCCTATCCTAACCAATGACATTACATACATATTAAAAGGGAGTTTTGAATAAACTCTTTATTCGACTGAATTGCTGGATCCAGTCTATACAGCTACTCAGAAAAATACCTTCTTACTTGGTAGGCAATAATTCCATTGGCTGGGGGTGTTATTTTTTTTTTTAAAAATTCATTACTATGGCTGTAATTGTAATTTCATTTTAAGAATATTCCTCATGCTAAATGAAAAAAAAAAAAAAGAAAAAGGTAATTTTTGTAATAACAGAAGGAAGAACAATTTGATGGAATCAAATCTACAGTCTGTGCACCTTCAGTCTGGATTGCTACAAATTGTCCTGTCTAAGGATGAAACGGTACTCCCTGAAAAAAGCCCAATTGCCACGAAGACTAAATGCCCACCTACTTTGTAGTAGAGGCAACAATCACAGTGAACAACTCACTGGCCCCAGTGGAATATTGCTGAATAAATCATCTAGTGCAGGGCCTCTGGCCTGATATTCACAGCTCTTGAGGGAACTAAAGGTTTGAAAGACTGCCTCTCCCCATGACAGCTATTTTTCACTTGGGCAACGAATGTGCCTTACCCCCTGGGAAAAACTGGACAACATTCAAAGTACCTAGGCTATACCATGCAATTTAAAAACAAAAAAAAAAAAACCACCAACCCCAAAACCCCCCAAAAAAACCCAGAGAGATTAAATCAGTATTTTAACACTTTCAAAAGTGAATGCATCACTTCAAGCCAATTACACCACACAATAATTAAGTTATTTCTTCCACAGATGGGTACCACCACCATTATATGTAGAGACATGAAGTAAGTGCATTTCAGAATTAGTGTTCAGATGCCAGAAACCAGTGATTTTTAAAGTGGGAGATTTGCCAGAACTAGCACGCTTATTCAAAAATAAAGATATTTTCTTCCTGATGAGTAACGCAACTAGAATCAGTAATGATTCTTGTATTGCAAACTGATTTGATATGTACTGAATAGCTAAATATTACTACAGTATAAAAACATTTCACTTATTTAAGAAAGTTAAGATCCGTGTTTGAAAAATTCTCAAAAGCTCTGAGTGACGCAAACCTCATTTTGCTGTTTTCCATTATTCATATTTTGCTTTCTAGACCTTCAAATGAAAAAAACCTTGAGTTCCCCGTTACAGGGATGGATATTGGCCTGGCTTTGCTACATCAGTCTGCGGTTAGAGAATTGCCCCCTGCAGAACGTGAGGCACTACTTCATCCCCCCCAGCCCTTTCCCCAGCATATATAAACCCAGTGTATAAAAGCCCAATGCATAGTGTAAGCATACATGTCATCTGCCTTTATACCAATTTGAAGCCAAGATTATAGATGACTTTAAATTATGTAGTCATTATTTTTCTTTTTATCCCATTTTAATTCAATAAACCAATCAGAAATGCATTTTCCATTAATAGGAGATTATGAATGGAGAACCATTAAAGCACTTAAAAAAGCAACCATTATTAATGATTTAGTCCTTTGAAATATCAATTATTGACTGGAGATAGTTCCCAGCAGTCTTTATTATAATTACTGTACATCATTGAATAGTCTTTCCATGCAAACTCCATGAAATCATGAAAATAGAAAAGTTTTGTTTCAGCCCACACTTTTTCCATAAAATCACCGTTCTTTTGTAGAATACAGTTCCCATAAAATAGTAGTGTACTGTGAGAGGAGTGTAGAATAGAGTTAGTGTATGCAATAAGGTTGTAGCTTTTTACATCTTTCTTTTAGGTTTTTGTTATTCCTCAAAAAAACAGATAAAACCTGGTTTGTCACAAAGCTAAGAGAAACTAAGATTTTTAGATTTGTTTTGCAAAATTATTTTGCTTGATTACTTAAAGGTCTCTCATAGGTGACTGACAGAAAAATAAAACACAATCACCAGTGAAAATAGAGTAGACCAGTTGGAATACATGAAAATTAAAATCTGTAAAAAAAAAAAAAATTAAAATAATTCAATATGTAGGATATTAGTTATTTGGTGTGGAAAAGTCTGAATAATTTTAAAAGGGGAACTGCTACAGGACTTTCAATTGCTTGATCTTCTTTCATGGAGGCCCACGACTACGTGGGAACACAGTGACTTTTGGAAAAACTACATTTTCAGCCCCCAGAACACAACGAGACCTAGGTAACAGCACCACAAGCCTCTCTGCAGTATCTTTTTTTTTTTAATTAGGCTTCACAGTACTGTTATGTAGGACCCATCTCTCAGAATGAAAAGGGTAGCGTGGTCTCCAGCACCCATCCACCCTTCATTTCTTACCCAAGAGTACCAAATAAAGAGGTTGTTATATGGGTTACTCCACATCAAATGAACTGAGATCACCAGTTCATTTCTTAAAGACCAGGGAAGAATTGCTTTAGTTTAAAATAAGAAAGAAAGTAATGAATATAAAGTTTAGCCCAAGAACCCAAAGACAGAAGAGACTCTCCTTTCAGGAGTTCCTGTTATGACTCATTCAAATCTCCTGTCTTATCTGCCTTCTGGTGCACATGTCAATGCTATGGATTTCACATGTGACCCATCAGCATCTCAGGACAGCATTTGCCCTTTGATATCTAGATTATTAACAAATATAACATTTGTCGACTTTGTCTCATGGTAATTACTAGTTCATATCTATTAATCTGTTTGTTATTAGAAGATAATTTCAATCAGAATCCTTAATCCAGGACTGAAAGAACTGTTTTTAAATAATGAAGAAAATCAAAGCTTAAAACCAGTTTGCGTAACTAGGTCTAGAATTTATTACTCCTGAGAGAACAAAGGTACAAAATACATGTGAAAACTACACAAAGATTTCTACAAAGTAAAAAGTAGAAAGTGGGAAAGGGAAAGCTACAGTTCAGTGGTTACACAGAAATGTACGGCATGCATTAAAATATTGTAAATTCATGAAGTTTTTTTTAAGTGCAAATGGTTTTTTTAACAGTTCTCACTGAAAAATATGCAAATTGATACCTATGTTGTACACTTGTCATATTATCAGAAAGACACAAACACAAATCTCTGCATATACACATCAATATGTCTGAAGTACATTTTGTGGTTTTGTTATTTGTAGGCACTGGTTACAAGTCTGTTCAATACTCAGTTTCAGAAATTAAGTGGTAGCACTTATAGAACATTTCTCAAATACTACTAATAAAGGAATTTGTTTTTAAAATACCAAGAGGACGAAATAATTTGCATTGCAATTTATAAGCATCCAACAACCAAAGAAGTATTTACAAATCATCAACCATACAGATAAAGAACAGTATCAAATACTCTGTGTAAAAAGATAAATAATTAAAATGTATATTCCCACATCACAAAGAAATGTGATCATACAAATTATGGCACCATATGTTTGTGAAACATCAAAAATAAATGTAGCACATAGATACCTCTTCTTATAAATTACATTAAAATGTACAGTACAATGACTGTAAAACGTCAATATCACAACACCCATTGTCTTCAAACTCTCGTTTCTGGTAACAGCAATTATTAGAGTCTGTGTTTATAAAGAAATTCCATACTTCAGCCTTGGGCTAATATTGCTCTGTGATATTGCCAGACCATGAAACTTACATCCTAAAAAATGTTACCTATTTTCTTTAAAATTATCTAATAGAAAGAGCTATTTCACATGTGAATATTCTGGGAGAAAGTGCGATAGATGCAATCTATTTCTCTGTGTAGCAAAGTATGGGTTAAAAAAAACTGTAACATTTTTATTTTTAGTCACAAATGTCTAATTTATTAGAGAAGTATTTTTTAAATTAAGGTTTATCCATTTCAAATTTTAATCGTAAACAGTACTGCAATGTTCAACACATAATTAGGGTTCCTGCTAAAGCACTTAAACTTCCAAACCCTAATCATGTATCTCATTATGACAAATGGATCAGAAAATCTGGAACACAACAGTGTTATGCAGCTCAAAATGCTGATATCCTGTTTTGTACTCCTAGGGTAAAGAATGAGACAATTATAGCATATGGATGTATTTTAAAGGTTTGTCTGCATGTGTCCATTTTTGGCCACATGCCAAATCCAAACAAAAGTATATTGTTAAAGGCAACCAGAAATATTACAGTTAGCACAGACTAAGGCAATGAAAATATTTTTTTTTCCCTGTAAAAAAATTAAGGTGCAGAGAGAATTTTCTTTCTTGTTTTAATGGGTGCCAAATACTGATCAACAGTGCCAAGGAAAAGTAGTTTTACATGAAAGGAAAGACTATTAAAATCTAGAAATACCTGAATTGGATCTTTGATATCCAGATTTTTCCTGATTACCTGCAAAAGGAGTTGGGGGTGGATAGTTGGCTTCTGTGAGCTTACTGATGTCTGACGGTGGCGTTGGTGGTGGCGGTGGTAGCAAAGTGCTGTTAGGGCTACTAATATCTCCTTCAGCCACAAGAGTCAAGTCTGCCACATTCTCATCATCTACCATCTGTATGCCTTCATCTTGTAATTCTCTTGACTGCCTTTTCCATATTGTTGCATTGTTATCCTGTGCATGCGGAATTGGAGACAATGCAGTATTAAAAGGAACACTGAAAGTCTTCTGACTGTGGAGTGCTGTCAAAGCAGATTTATGTTTATTTTCTGAGTAACCCATTTTCTTAACTGAATTTTCATTTAAGTTTTGCACGGACTCCTGTTTTCCACTCGGTGATGTACATCCATCCTTGCCATCATTTTTTGAAACTCGCTTGTTGAGGCCCTTAGGGCCTGCGGGAGTAGATGAGGATGGTTCTGGTCCAGTGGGCGGTAAACGAAGAAAGTCAGGAAGAATAAGGTCTTCTTTCCTTAGCAGTCCACGTTGGTCATCTGCTCTGTTACTTTGAGCTTTGGATATGAGTTCAAAAAATTCTATTGGGGAAAAACCCAAAATTGACAAGTTTTTGTCAGAAAGTGCAATGTCATTAAAACGTAAATTTTCAGCACATTTATTTTCCATGAAGATCTTCAATTCTTTCAATGCTGCCTTGAAATAAGATCCCATGTTAATTAGGAACTTTTTCAATTGCAGCAATGTTCGCTAGCATCACTATAATTAAGACCATCAGGATTGCTATTGTAAGAGTTTTGCAGTTTAGAACAGCTGCAATTCACTGAGCCTTGAACACATCTTCTGTTTTATGCAGTTAATAAATCTGTACACACACACAGGATTTTTTTAATTCTTTATACAAAACAAGGCTCTGGTCTTACTGACAATGGGTGCACATTTTTATATTCTGGATGGTTTTTACCCATCTTAACTCAAAAATAGCCATGCCATTTGAAAGTTCAAAGATTCAAAATGTTGCAAACTTCCTTGTTATGTTATGTTGAATTTCTCTCAGTTTAATAATATTTTATCACAGTTTAAATTCAATTCATGGTGTAGTTTTAATCCAGGATGTTATCATCACAGGGCATGATCAGATGATGATTTAAGTAACCCCATTTTACTTTGCGCTGCAATGAATCAGTAGCATTTAGGTAGTCAATAACCATCAAAGGAGCCATTACTAAAAGCAATGGGGCAGCTTTTTTTATAGAGTTTTTAACACAATTAGAAGTGATTCTCTGATCGTGTCCTTAATGATGTCCAATGGTTTAATATGTTTCTATATATAAATAATACTCATAGTAAATCACCACTGTTCTAGAAAGTCTCAAAACTTGGCAACAAGAAACTTATCAATCATAAGCCAAGAATTATACCACTCCTCAAAAAAGAAGCATCACAACAATAAACAAACTCTTTGGTACAAAACATATAAAAATATGTAACTCTTAATATAGGGTCTCTGCATGTCCTAATTTTTCAAGAAGAGAGCATTGAGACTATGGAATACTAAAGATGCTTAAAAAGGCCATCTCCAACAGATGAATTAAAATCAATAGTTTCAACCCAGCTTACGAATATTGTTTGAAGCAAAAGCCATTACAAAATAAAGCACAGAATGTTAGTATCAGTTTTAACTTAGCATAATATGAAGTCATACACTGGCACTTGTATGACCTTGTTCCTAATCCTCTATTTGTATTTGGCAGGCTTTGCAATATATTTGTAAAAATGCCTTTTTAACATGCTTTGTCAAATGCCATAAAATCTGAATGTAGCCAAGATGGAAGCTTCAAAATGCTTCTTATTGCCAAAGTTTTGCAAAATGGCGGTATGCATATTAAAACATGCAACATTTCTGAAATATGTCATACAAAAATGTTCCTTTTTGAAATTTCAAACTTCATAGAACAGGTTTTGTGGTTTTTGTTCATTAAAAAACAGTCTACAACATTTGGTACGTATTTTCCAAACTTGGACAAATGTCACAAAATTCAAAATAAAATGTGAAAGCCTCGAATTCTGAAGTTTTCAAATTATGTTAATGTTTTACTCAGCCCTAGGAAGAAAAATGAAAATATTAAAATATGGAAAACAAGTTAACAAAATAGTAAGCAACAGAAAATAATTTAAAATGCACTAATATTTTGTAATAACACTTATATTAACAAACATCTATTTTGTAATAAAAGTTTTAGTCACAGCATTTTTTTTCCTTTCCAGTCAGTGGACATTAATTCACAGATGAACATTCATTTGCTGTATAACTGTGCATAACCAGGTTTTGGATATGCATATTAGGTAACATCAGCAGTAAATTTTAATCTGTGGGTAGAATATGTCCTCCGATTTTTTTCTACTTGGGAAAATAGGGAGGAACATGTAGGGCTGACAAGATTGGTAATTGCTTCAGTCAATGCCCTATGGCACAGGGTGGTATGTCAAGGTTTCTACTGCTACACTGTTTTTATGCCTCTCTCTCCCATGGACATCTTTCTATAAGAAAGCAAATTCTCTTATGAGTTCTTTTCCAATGATGTCACCAAAACTATTAAGATGTAATTGAAGGTAAAAATAGGACTCAATATACAAGATTACCAATAAACTCTGCTTATTTCTACTTCTAACCACCTTTTCAGAGCAGTTACTGAATGTAAACTAAGCTTTTACTCTTGCCTATCACAGCTCCTCCAGAGTCATCAGATTGTACTGCCCTGACTGTTACAGACTTTAGCATAAATTTTTCAAAAATTCTTACCTGCATAAGTTAGGGTCTACACCATGGTGCAGAATGCCTTTCAGTGAGTTAAAGACTCCTATGTAAAGGTGAGCAGAAAGGCAAGCTCCTACATGGCTTGCAAAGGGTATCGAATGGGATATTCAGCTGCCACCGAGTAACTAATTCCTTTTTATTTTACCTGGAATTAGGTAGCTTTCACTTTTGAAAATCCCACTAGGCACCTACATCTATCTTTAGGTATTCTTAAAATTTTACCTTCAGCTTCAAAAACTTTACAATTCAAACACAGTATCAAACAAAAATATAAGGATCATGACTATGATTTTCACAATGCAGTATTAAACACACGGTACCTTTTCCTACACAGATACAAAATTCTCATTTTTCTAAGACTACTTATGTTAATACATAAAGTTCACATACCCTCTGCTTCATCCAAATTTATTTTCTGACATTTTTTTTTCCCAATCTTTGCAATAGAGTCTTCTCTCTTTGACAGCCGGACTTCCCTAGCATTTTTTCCATTTTCGCCTTTCATTTTGATAGAATTAGACTTTCCTAGAGTTCTTCCCTCTCCCTGCATTAGAAGGAAAGTTAAGGTACTGCTTACATTTAGGCTATATCATTGTGTACATAATACGGTCTAAGTGAATAAAAAAGTTCTTTTGAAAACACATTTCTCTCAAACCACCATAACAAAGGTTTTAGTTTAATCTTGATTATTGCAAAGAATATTTGCCATAATACTTCCCAAAAATGTGTAAATAAATAGAATATTGTTTACTCTGAAGAATTCACATTACAGAAAGGGGCTCTGAATTTCACAGTAATTCAATCATTTTCAAATATAGATAAGCCAATTAAACAGAAAACAACAAATACAACACAGTGAAAGAGCTATTTGATTTATCATGAAGACAAAGTTCTCACATATAAATGCTGTTGACAGTGGAAAAATATCAGATGAATTATAGCTATACTCAATCTAGTTACATAATTTGGCTGATTCAAAATCATGGATGAATGCAGCTTTTAGCACAGAATTCCAGAAGGAAACAAAAGGTGATCTAAGGGACAAAAATCATTGCAGAAGACTTACAGTAGATACTTGATTTCTTGAAGTAGTTACAGTTGCACTCTGTTTTACTGATGCACCTTTTTGTTTATCTGTAAACACTGAACATAAACATACCTTCTATAACTACAAATTTATAATTTCCCAAAGAAGTAATATTTAAGTGACAATGATGCACAAAACAGATTTTTTGCTTTAAAATTTCTCAAAGATGTACTCAGAAAATTAAGAGTCAGCACAGTTGATATGCTTGATACTTTTCAGTCAAAACCTACCAGAATCTCCCTCTTACCTTCAAATTTTCCTAATTCTGGCAATACTTCTAAAGTTTAAAGATGCTAAAGTTTCCTTTAAGTTCTCCTAAATTTTCAGTTGATTTACATCAAATAGCTTTTAAAATCTCAGCTAATAATTCAGTTTGTAATTCTCAAATTTAGAATTTAAACAAGAAAAAAAATTGAGCAGAAAAGACCATTGAAAGGTCATGTTGAATCTTTTCCAACCTGTTTCGTGCATCGTTTTCTAGACATTGCCATATCCTCCTTGTCTACTTCTAAGTAACTAAATGGCTCCTTCAAATTACATCTGCCTACAACAAATATACTAACTGAAGACTGAGCTGCAAACACAGAATCATAGCCCTTTTTCACTGGTATATTGCCACAGAATCAGCCTACTGCTAGAATGATCCTTTATGATTTAGGCTTTTATAGCAGCTGGCAGCACACAGGATTACAGTTTTACTTGTAATCTTTACCTAATTATCTGTAGAGTATTTAGATTGGTATCTTTTTTCAAAATGACAATTGGTTCCGTTTCCTAGAAAAATGACAAAGCTGATTCTCCTCAATACCTCCATCTTTAGTCTCCTAGTTCTTCCTCAAAGAGGATCTCTGCTCTAAGTCAATTTAATTTAACCGCATCTAATTTCATTTTTAAAACTAAGTGTTCTATATCTATGAAAAGGTCTCCTAATGAAACTGACCCTTTACTCTCAAGGCTGCTTACATTAATCTAGCGTGTTAATTGTGCCAAAAGATTGTCAGCTGTTCAGTTGATCAACTTCTATCTTTCAAATTATTTTGTCCGGGGAAATCACAAATTATATCCTTTTTAGTATGATCTCCAGAAATCATCACTTAAAACTGGAGATGTAGGCTCTGCTACTTTCTCATGTTAAAGAAGGGGGTTATCATAGCAGTATATATAGCTGCTGCACAAAACTACATCTGTTTTACTTATACAGAATGTTTCTTTTGAATTAATTGCCAAATTCACAGAAGTTATTTGGCAGTTTATTCACATTATTATTACTGGGCACTATGTCCTTAACTCTGTGTGTGTATCTATGGCTGAGTGCAAGTAAAGTATTCATGTATTACTAGTGCAAAATTTCTTACAGCAACAGTAAAGTACTTGGTATCAACAGATGAATTTAACCTTCAATCTTTAGAAACTGCACTCCTTTTTAGTTAAAAAGAATATATGCTACATGTGACATATCCAAATCTAATCACATTTACCTCACCTTTGCATCAACAGAAGAAACTAACCAAAGTCAGGGTTTATGAAACTGACTTGACATCATAAATAAAAGCTTTTATGCCAACTTACCTCTACCCTTTGTTGGCTCTTTTTCATCTAGAACAACTCGCTGACCATCCAGATTAGATATAGGGACACCAAGATCAAGTGGTTCCTGCTCACCATTCTAAAGTCGGATCACAGTTTGTATATAATAGAGAAAAAGCTGTTTTCAGAACCAATTTATGCAGTCTGACATTTTTTGAAAGAAAACGAGCAAAGCATTTTTACATTTCAGTGTGGCCTCAATATATCTTTCTTCTACCATTTTAAAAATGTTTATTCCATTTGTGTAAAACTACCTTGATTACAATGAGTGTAGCCCATTTATGAGGAGAATGGTATTTGGGGAAGACACAAGGAGAAAAAAAACATCCAATTTGCAAGTGTGCACAAATACTCCAGGACCATTAGTGTGTATGTTCAGCAAATCATATTTTTCAGAGGAAGTTTGAGATTATTTTATATTCTAAATTGGTTGTACTTTGTTAATTTTGTGATTTTATTAAATGAAGTTATCTTTATACCAACATGTTTTCCAGTTATTTTAAAAACATGGACTGGTTCAGCCAAGACAGTATACATTCTAGAAATACCACAACAGTAACTTTCCATTCCTTGATATTCTATCATAATAGAATACAGAAAATGCTAGCCAAGTGTTTAGTAGTAGAGAAGTTGAGTCAGTCTGCTTTCGCAGAGATTTTCTGCTAGGGGATTTGGGGCAACTTTCATGATTCCCAGGATAAAGGAACGATAGCTTTAACTAATCTCAATCAACTTTCCCTGGCTAGTAATGAGAAAAGTTGAGCTCCGGAAGAAGCTAAGTTCAGGCTCTATTATTTAGGATGTTGGATTTATTCTGAAGGAGAATATAAAACAGATGCAGACTAAAGCTTTGAGGTAGTTACTATTAAGCATAATGGTTATGACTACTATGCATTTTCACTTCAACATGTAGCTATAAATACAGATTTTAATGCCTAATTATAAGGATAGAAATAATTTCAGGGACTATTATATAATCTCCAGACAAAAAATACTGCAGCTTGAATTACATCAAAAGATACTTACTAGTCTTGCCACAAGTTCATTAAGATTTAAACCATATTTTGCAACCACAGGCCTTAAGACCTCTGTTACTGGTTTGGTGGGCTTAGCCTTCAAACCAACTGATCGATTGATTGGAACAAGATCCAGCCTGAAACACATTAATTGTGAGATTAATGATTAAATATTCCAATAAACAAATTGTACAAATTATATAAAATCCAACGTACAGCAAAGTTATACTAGTTTATAGACAGTAACCCCGAAACTTCACTAGCACAAATCTATCCTAACCTGAAGGTATAAAGCACTTTTAATACAAATAAAACTTCCACTGTTTCACTCGCCAGAGCTGAGCGAAGGCATGAGCCAACCTAATTGCATGGTGATCCTCAGACCAGTTAAATACATTCCATAGCACTTTCATCTTTACAGTGAGATTGCTCTGACCATTCTGGTCCAGTAGTGCATCCAAAGTGACTCCATGCCTGTACTGTAGCTTTGGATGCAAGAAAAATACTTCTTCCCACTTCCACAAGAGAGATTCACAATGTCCTATTCAATTACTTGAGATGGGCTTGGACAGGAATTTTTATTTTTATTTTTAAGCACAGGAGCAAATACAGTGAAATTGCAGATGATGCTTATTTCTGGCTAGATGCCACCATATCACAAAAAATTGCTGTAAGAGAAACTTACATGCAAAAGCTGTAAAAGCAATTGAGTTGGAATTTAAAGGATAAAGACAGCCCTCTTCAGAGTCCACTATGCACTTTTATATCATTTCATCAAAATAGCAAAAAAGCAATGAAATAAGAAAAAAATTTTAAAACCCAAATAACTATTCCATTTATGTCTATTTCCCTGCACAGAACTGTGCCTATTTTTTTTTTAAATGCTCTTCATCTGTCTCCTGATTCCTCCATAACAGCCACATTTGACTATAATGGCACTATAGTATGAAAACAAGGGCAGGCTTATTACTAACAAAACTATCAGAAGAAATGTACATCATCAGAAGAAATGAAAATTATTAGTGATTTTGTCAGTCACGATTAAACGTAAACCCCATCTTTTCTCTCACACAAATTACTTAAATACAAGATGTTTAGTCTTACTGACTTTTCCCTTCCGCAAGAAACCTGAATAACTGAAACTTTGTCTTTCATTTCTTCTGAGAATACAACAGCTACTAAATAAAAATGATCAATTTTAATCATTAACTGGCAATTGACACAGAAGTGGCAGACATTCAGGTAACCAAGTATATCCACGTAGTATTTGTCTTATGCCTGAAAATATTCCAAATATCTGAGTATTTTTGTTTACGTCTACCCACAGAAGGAAATAATGTAGAACATTTCTACAAGTTTAATTAACACACAAGGAACATATGGTACTGCCTACTTAAAGTTCCTTTTTAATTTGGAAACTCAGCAAACTCACACCTAATAAAAGACTGCTCAATCTCAATTTCAAAATTGAATATGCTATACCATATTCATTAATCTGAAGTACTCTTAAATAGAAACTTGCCCTACTTCCTGAAGAAAAATAATATAAAGCCAAAATGAAGAATGCCTGACAAAATAAATTTTATTCACTTCAAAAGCACAAATCAATAATGTAACACAAACATTCTATTTCATGACTTTTTCCTGAATTAATTTTTTCAGGAGTTTCCATAGCACTAGTTTGGATTTTTAGAATTTAGGAAGACTAAAACATTTTCTGGCATTTTGGAAAAAAAACAGAAACAGATGATTTTGAAAAAACTGTATACTATAAAATAGTACTACATAATACTAAATATATAATGTACTGAATGATATTATACCCATATTAATAATAATATTATAACATTGACTTGTTTAAGATTCAGGGTTATAAATCTATACTCAGATGAACTTATATTTATACAATTAGTCTTACTGTAATCTGCCAGTTAGGCACATAATTACGGATCTAACTGAATGGGAACATGCAATCAATAAATATATCCATTTAATCTTAAAGGCCTATTTTTTTTTATTGTTGCATTTAGGATTATACTAGGAGACTTGCAGCTCAACTTCCATCTCATTCTTGTGCTGCTTCAACCTACTAAACATGTCTCTACCTGATATGGAAGGTCCCTCTGGGCGTGCAGATCTGTCCTTTATGCTTGTTCACAACTGCTTCAGCTTGAGCAGTTAGACATGGTAATAATATTTAAATGTCCCTAAACTGGAACATTGGCATCAAAATCCCACTTGTATCCAAGACAGCAACCCAGAAACCTTCCTCTTGCAGCATTTAAGACTCACCAGGTGCTGCTCTACTCAGTTTGAAATGTTCCTGTAGGCCCACATTTCTCCCACCGATCCTTACCCTGGTTGCCCTCACCTGAATTACCTTTTTAGAGGTACCCCAATCTCATCATTACCTGTAGAGGAAGCACTTAGCAGCTGGCTTTAAATTTAAGGGTTATCAGTGCCTAAACGTAGGCAGGATATCTAACTTAGGCACTTGTGTAACTCAGAGAATCCCCATGATAAACGTGTCTCTCTTGCCTAAGTGTTACTGCAATCTAAAGTAAAAATGGACTTTTACTTTAATAGAAACTCAAACTGTGAGTTAACTGCAAGACGTGGAAGTCAATCATTTTCAGTTACAAACGTTAGGTCACCTTCCTTCTTCACGTCAGACTCTTGCTTGATACTAAGGCCTATTTCTTCTAATGCGCCTGTACAATGAATGGGAACTTTAGATCCCCTAATGCTGGATTCTGGATTACAATCTAAGATGTTGCATTGCATGGCTAACTGGATTTTTTTTACTGGATTCAGACAAATTCTTTTCTGCATTAACTACTGTTTTGCTGCATGGGTAACTGACAGTATACTTTAGTGCACTTACAAAAAGTAAAATGGAAAATGGGGTGGAAAATGCCAGAAGACAGTATTTTTGACTCTTACCGAAATAAAGTGCGTTTTTCTAAACGTAGGTCCCGAGACTCCAGGATGCTACTGTCTTGATGCAATACAAGTGGCTACAGAGCACATGTCAGGAACAAAGGAAGAGAGAGAAAATTAATTTTAAAATATGTAAAAAAGAACAGCTGAGTGGTTAAAAAATTTTTTCAGATAACTCAGAAAATTATTAATATAGGTTGTATGTATTCTAGTGGATATTCATTTATAATACACCACATGATTAAAGTGTATTTTATTTTGGCTAGTTGTGACACAATGACCAAACTTCAGCTTCCACTGGAGTCAGCAGGTATTCAGGAACTCAGTGTTTTAAAACAAGCCTAGGTCCTTCTGCTTAAATAAATTACTACATAGAATGATGCATTAGAAAATATGCAAGCTAACAGTCATTAAAAGCTTTAAAAGAACAGGCACATAACTATGCACATTCGTTGATTTTTGTCACTGTAATCATCTAGATTGATCATAAGCACAAATTTAAGACAACAAAGGTTTCACATCCACAGCTTCTCTTTGAATTGGAGATACTTCTGTTGGAATAAGAGCCATCACCCCCCACCAACATAGACTGCTGTCTTGGAAATTTTCCTCAATATTAAAACATGTACCTTAATTCTAGCATGAATTCATCTCATTTCACCTCTGAACAACTGAATGTCATTATGTTTCTTTGCTTTAATGAAGTACCATCTACCACAACACATTTGTTTTCTTTGTGGATACTTTCAATTAAGTACAATCTAACCATTCCCCTGGACAAACTACACGGACTAGATACCTAAATTAACTTATTATTATAAGGAAATCCTTGTCATAAGCTCTCTTCTGCTTTCTGTAATGTGGATACCACAACCACAGTACTCCACCAGTTCTAGTTTCACTAAAATTCTCCCTCAATTAACTAGCATTGCCAATGTAAAGCTATAGGTAGAACCAGGAGATACGTGTTACTATTGAGAGAACAGAATTCCTTATTAGTAAAATGAGTATGAAAACGCTTTTAAAAAAAGCACAGGAATATGCAATACCTTATCACCTCCAACTAAAAAAAGGTCCACCGCAGCTATGTTAATGCCATGTTTCTCGCAGAGCCCAGATAGCACCTCTTTGATAGAGAATCCGGATTTAACAGCCATTTTGCTGGACGAACCATCCGGAAGGTTTATACAGCAGTATTTGGAGGATTTCTCTTTATCTGGTACAAATGCAGGTAATCTTGAGGCTTCAGACTTGACAGGAGAAAGAAAGAAAAGTCAGTGTCCAATGGGAAAATTAGGAATATGCATAAACTTTTAGAGTCTGTACAAATCAAACCAAGCCAAGAAGCATACTTTCTACCATATTTACAGTTTAGAAATCCTTCCAAATATCACAAATATCAGATAAATTTAAATCCTGAAAAACACTGTTTAGATAAAAATAACAGCACTGCACAAATCTAAATGTATATCAAGAACAGATGAAGCTTTAGACAGCGAGTGTGTAAAACCAGTTACAAGATTCTCAAACTATAGAACAGAACTCCTAATCAAAAAGTGTAACAAGTAAATAAAATCTTATTTAGCTTCCAAATAGTTAAGTGTCTATACTCAATAACAACCTGATGATGTAAGAATTACCATTGGCACATTATGAATCAACATTTAAGTGATGAGGTACACCTTTAAACATCAGGTTCCTCAAACAAAATTTCCTCTTCTTTTAACATAATCTGAATGCTACACATACAAATACACCACAGAGAAATTAAAATTTTAAAATAATTCACTTAATGACCATGCTTTCTTTTTAATTAAAGGAAACAAGAAGTACAATGTTATGGGTTAAGGCTAAAGGGCACAGCATTAACCTTTATTCTACAGTAACAGTAGAACAGTAACACTACAACAAAATATCAAAAGTATCTTTGAAAATTTAACAAAAAGCTCACTTATAAGTTAAAAGGACACTACAAAAATACTGTTTTCAACAGTCTTTCAGGGTACTCATCGTGCTTTTTCTCTTCTCTAACTTGCTGCTGCTCATCCAAATAACAGTAACTTTCTGACTTAATCAGTTGGAGTGGGAGAGAAAAGAGGGGTTGTTGCTTTAGGGAGGCTTTGCGTTTTCTTAAGATAAGACTTCTGCAACAGAAATAAACATGACTGCCATGCTTGCTTCCCTGATCAATATTTGTAGCATAGGCAAAATGACATAGTTGCTAGAATTTAGTCTACTAGAGTGATATCAAGACTACAAAAAAACTTTGAAAAATTTCCTTTTTTATATTCTTCTTCCATATCAACGTAGTTAAAATAAATTTAAAGTATTATATTTATGTTCTATTATTAATACTGTTTTAATTTTGCATTTCATTAGTTTTACACTGCGAAGCTAGAACCTGATGGTTAGAAATCACAGCATCTTCAGTGATTTTTATTCTGTAAGTTTACTGGTGCCTGAAGACAGACAAGATGCAAAGGATATCTTTCTGTTACAAGGACGAAATAAGAAGCAATATATGAACACAACCTCTATTACATTTCTAGTATTCTAAACCTGCTTAATATTACATCATGCCCTCTAACTGTATCACTTCAAGACCCTTTCTCAAAGTATTACTTCAAACAAATTACTTCAGACTACTTAGAAAATTAGTAATTCACTGTTTTCACTGCTTCCCCACTTCTTCATTATAAAGAGCTGGCCATTACCAAGTCAAGACTAGCAGTTGATGACATGGAGCCTTGTGATTCCCGTCTGTATGATAATCCATTGGACTGAACAGAATCTGTTTGTGGAAAGAATCAGCAATCAGTAAAAAGGCTTATTTTTATTATTTATTATAATACAGAAAGCTATTTCAAGTATTAGCTCCTCTGGTCAGAAAAATACTTTTTTTCATTAAAGGAAAAAACACCAAATCTTCATACTGTGCACTGAAACATGGAAAACCAAAACAATATTTGGTCAAGTATTTCTTGGTTATGTAACCCTTGAATAACACCACTTGCATTTATATTAAAAAAAAACCCAACTAAAACCCTTTTTTTTAATTTTAAAATGTTTTTAAAAATCTAAAAATTATTCTTCCTCTTCTGAAATTTTGAAGGGCGATAAATAATTTTAAAAGTGCAAGTATGGTGGTGGAAAACTAAAATGTAAGACAATTACTAGTCACTTTCAGAAGTTTAAGTCTATAATCTTAGCAAATGCCTCTGATGTCTTTTCACATATGAGTACAATGAGAACACTTAAACTACCCGTATGATCGAAGATATCTTGTGGGTCTGGGCCTTTACTAGAAAACAGAGAAGTAACAATATGGTCCAAATTCGGTGCTTCGGTGGAATTTCTCTATTATTTTTAACTCAATGGAATGAGTTAATGCAAAACTTTAATCTCTTCCTCTAGAGGCCATGTACAGGTGCTTTCATAGGGGAACTCTTCCTTAAACTCTCAAAAACAGTTAAGTAACAAAACGGCAGATTACAAGGGCTGTCACAACCCTGACTCTTCTTTTTTCATTTTAGTCAAGAAAGGTGGAAACAGGTAGCCAGTGTGTTCAAAAGTGAACATACCTGTGTGGTACTAATAAAAGAAAGAAAGGTACTATAATGCAGATGGAGGGATTTTTAAATAGCTATAATTATAGCTCTACTTGCATGTACAGCTCCTGAACTTCTCTGTAAAGATTTGAAATTATCTTACTATAAAAATAGTAGCTCTCTGCTTGAAAAAGCAATTGCCAGCACACAAAAATGCAGAGTCTACTGGAAAGCAGAAAAAGAGTCTCTTGGAAGTCAATGAAAACAAATTTAAATATTTTCATACTTTTATCTATTTATTTGTACATCTGCTTCCACAAAACTTCCAGTGATACTAGCCACACTATGGCCTTCTGACTTGACAGTTTCTTTTCCCACTGTCACGCCGAAGGATGCACTTAAATGCAAACTAAACACCATGAGATTAGTCACATCTATTGCTGAAACAACTTTGCAACAAAGTGGACTGTGAATACTCACCATTTGGATAATCTCCATTTTCTTTTCTCTTCTGTGATTTTCCCAAACTCTTACTTCTTGACCATGAGAAAAATGTTCCCCTTTTTTTCTTCTCAGTGTCCTCCTCTCCTGACTCTTCATTTAAAGATCTTCCTGACTTTGATTTACCACTTAACTATCACCAAAACACAATCAAATCATTGGTTGGATCACAGTTGTAAGTACATTATCTAAAATAAACCTTCCCACACTTCTTCCCAAAACAAGAGTGTGACGGTCAGGTTAGCTTTCTTCTTTACCCCACTCACAAGTGTATATGCCAGCACCCCTCTCAGTAGCAATCAAAAAAAAAAAACCCACCACCCAGTGTAAACAAAAAGAAATACATAGATGGAAACGTGCTACTTGGTAGGGAGTACAAAACAGTAGCTAGAAACAAGCCATGGAGAGCTCCTGCAAACATGAAAGAACTCTCCACAGCTCACCAGTAATGCCTAAGTTAATGTGGAAAGGCCATTTGCCTTGCTTTTAAAACACAGAATTTCATTTCGGTATTTCAGATATTTTTCCTAGGCTAGGCTTGAACATGAACTGCATTTAAAGACAATGACAAAGTATTGTTTAACATTTACAAGTATAATCAAAGTATTTATTAGTGCTGAAGAATACAAACATCAGGAATGTTTGATATTAAACTAAACTTGCTTTTAACAAGCTACTATTCTTGTTAGATTATTAGAGTATTCCTTAAAATGCTACTTTTAAAAAGGTTCCTAGTAATAAAAATACATAATAGCAGATGGGCTAATGTGTAGTGATTGACATGAAAAATGCAAAGTTATAATTTACCCATACAGTTATGTAATACTATGGTGGTATTACCTACATGAAGAAAAAATAAACTCTAAATAACGTTAGGAGATCAGTAAGACTACTGGTCTAATTTTTAAGCAACTGTATCTGTTTCACACAGAATTATCTTAGTTCAGTAGGGGCTAAGAAATTTATAAGCTATCCTCTGCAAAGATGAGTTAGATTAGGTTAAGCCTTCTCCAATAACTTCTGATAAAATGTCTGCTCTCAGCAAAGGTTAAAATATCACATCTTAATTCCCGTATTCAATCAAAATAAGCTTCTGAACTGATGCATTAAAATAATCCTCATTTTTTATTTGTACACATATATTTAAATAATAACAAAGATTTAAAATTAAATTCAGGAAATCAATTACTAGAAATCTGATTCAAAGGGATGGATTAAAAAAAGTATTTTCCTGAGTACATAAAGATTTTGTAATTCTATTTGCCAGCACCACTGAACAAACATTCTAGTTGTTTTTTATATATTATCTTTGATCTTCTAAGGAACTTGAAAAACATTATTTAAGAACATAGTTTTCCAATAACAACAATACAAAGGTAACCTTTTTCGGTGTTGAGATATTGGACTTCTCTGAACTGATACTGTGTTTAGAAGTGGGACTGCTGGGAACATGCTGAGGATCTGGAAGAGGACGACCTTCTACTTCAGCTAAGATGCATTCTTGGTAAAGGGGGGATTTGAGAAAGCGAGTATAGCTGTCAAACTTCATCAAGTTAAATATCTGAAATTAAAATGCAATGGATAATGGTCACGTAAGCTTAAATAATGCATCAAGAAAATGAAGCTATTTCGCAACAGCCAACTCCCACAAAATTTAGGACATTAGCCTGTAAACAGCAGTAGGCATGACTTTGTTTAGACCTGGTTAAATACACTGCCCCAATTTAAAGTGAAACATAATTTGATCTATTCCCTTAGCACAGGTTCAGAAAAATGCTATGATTTGTGCAAAGTGCATGAGAAGCTGAGATGCTGTAGAGTGTTGGCAACACCATGCTCACAGCCATCTTTTACTGCATTTATGCCTCTGTACATTGTATGCAAAGCACGTAGCAAGCTAGCCATTTTAAATATTTTTCAAAGATTATTACAACAGTGCTATATGTTACAGGATTAAATTATAACAAGTGTGTTTTAAGGTAGCTATGAACAAGAAAAAAGTTTATCGTCTAAAACTCAGGAATATGATATAATCACAATATGCAATAGTATGCAATGATACAAGATACACAAGGTTAATTACTGACGCAGGGAGGAGCGAAGAGTCCTTTACAGTAGTATGTAATGTTCATGTGCCCAATCATAAGGAAAAAAAAGACCAGTTATCTTTGGAAGATTCAATAATCAAGGTGCTGTAAAGTCAAGACCTTGAAAAAGAACAGTTTACATAAAATGGCTGCTCTGGGCAAGACCAACATTTATCTTTAACTACATAGGAAGGAAGCAGCTCTATACCAGGCCTGGAGCAATTATCTGAGGCTAATTTAGCCAAAGCTAAATTTATGAAAGTAAAGGAAGAAAAGTTCTTTCTTAAATGCTAAACAATGTTTGAATTTCTTGTTCCATTTTTGCAAACCTGTAGGTTTTAAGTGAATCCATACTTTTACCTTTATATCTTCTCCAGTGATTCACTTGATCTGAAAAAACAGTATGAATGCCGCCTTCTTTGGACATGAGAAATTCCCTACAAGTGAAGAACGCTATGCACCACCCAACTGGTATGGCATTCCCAAGAGTCTACAGGGATGTCCATCACTAAGGCACAGTGGCCCAGTTGCAGATGGAAATAATTTTTCAGATTGTGCAGAGACACCCTTCTCAACAAGCATTAGCCCAAAGCTTTTCTGGCAAACAGCAGGATAACACAGAGAGAACTTGATCCTGCAGCATCACAGAAACCTAATTCAAACCGAATGCCGACTTCCACGTTCTTGCCTTCCCCCCCCCGTATATTCCCATTCCTGCTTAGGCACTACCTGTCATATTTGTTGGGCCTTGTAATGCACTGTTTTCCGCATGGTAAGCTATGGAAAAAAATACTTTTGTAGGGTTAGTTTTGCCAGCTTAACACGCTGAAATGGCTCAGCACAAATTCTGATGTGCCCTCAATGCGGTGTCAAAGAGACAATCCAGTGTCAAAGATTTCCCACTTGAAAAACTGCTCACAAAGGGGAATCTCTCTCTCACGCTATGAAAGATAAAATCCTTCTCTGACCACAGGTACACTGGCAAAATTCAAAAAGGCAACTAGTTTCAGAGCACACGCAGTTTTCAGGCCAAGACTCAACAAATTATTCAGTATACACAACACACACAGCTTTGAAATGAAACGTTTCTTGAGTTCTGTTGAACTCAAAGAATAATACTGTGGTGTGTAAAATAGCGTAAAATACAGAGGAGCAATTACAAGAAATCAAAATGCCTCAATCTTAAGGACTCACAGATGCACTGCTGGTACAAGGTTATTGGGGAAAAATGGTAAGTACAGTCTGCAAACACCAACACAGATGCAAAAACCAAGCTAACTGAAAAATACAAAATACTTCACCTGTCCTTGAGGTTTTTAAGAAAATGAAACTTATAGAGGTTACACTCCTCAACAAATCACAATATTTTAAGCTAAATGCAATTTGTGATCCCAAAATGTAAGACACGATTCTACAGCACAGCTAACACTGATACCTTAAATTTAATACAGTTTCAGGATGAAAAACAAAGCTTTTCAGAGTTGTCTTCTGTCACTGAATCGAGCACCAAAAGAAGATAAAATTGTTATTCCATGCTAGGTAGGAAGAATAAAGGAAAATATTGCAGAGAATGAAGAGACACAAGGAGAGTTACTGCAGAGATTAATTCTGCAGATTAAACATACTTAATACAGCAAAAACTTTCCAACCTTTTAACTTTGCTGGACAGAGTGATGACAGCTTAACTAATTTACCTTGAGCTGATCATCATCTGCCCTACTATGTTGCTAGCCCACACTACATCCCCAATTTCCTATATTTAGCATTATCATCATATTAATTTACACATGTTAATAACTTCTGCTTATTTGGAAAAATCTAGCAGATGCTATTTCTTGTTCTTGCAAATGAGAAAGAGAAATACAGCTTATAAAAGCATAATTTGAACTTTACACATAAACAAGGGTAGAAAAACTTACATCCATTTATGCATTTCTACATGAAGTAAATGGTATTTTATTCTTATTTTATTATCTTCAAGTGACCTACACTGTCTTGGATCAGGAAACACTCAAAATGCTTGTTCTTATTCTATTCTAAGAAACAGTGAAATCCTAACTAGGTATTTTGGCTGCATCCACACTGTCATATTACAACACCCCTAACAACAGGCTCAAGAGCAAATTTGTCAGGCTATGGACAGAAAGCAACTTCCAGCAGCATTCCCAACAGGCAGTGCTTGAGAGATAACGGCCTCAGCCGCGCTTTCCAAGGCACTTTCCCACACCCACTTCTGCAACTCCACCACAGCCTTACAGCAACACTCCCAATTCCCCAGCATCATATAACACTGATCGGACGACCACCACAGATCAGCACCCTTGCACTCCATGCTCAGTGCTGAAATCTGAAAAATCTTGTGAAAGACCACAAATGCAGAGCCTTCTCATTATTAAGATGGTGTCACCACCATGAGCTGAACTTTGAAAGTCTGTGGGTGTGTTGCAATAACTACACACACCTACAGTTCTGTGTTCCCGAGGTCATGCCACCCATCAGGACCACAAACTGACCCTATTACAGAACCACCACTTAGTGAAACCAAGCTATTAAGGGCCATCAAGGCAGTTGATTATCCAGCACCAACCTCAGCCAGGCAACACACCATTAGTATCTCAGCTGGCACACCTAGCTCCAAGGCGGCTTATTTTGGCAGAAGTAACTCTCATCCTGCTTCACCTAATTTCTCAGTAGGAGGAACAGGCCTGACTGAGGGATCTGATGGGAGAACTACAGAGGCATTGATAATTTGAGAGAAGCAGGTCAGGTCCAGATAGGCCACATGACTGGGATTAGACCCACAGCAGCACTTCACATCAGCATTTTCACCCACCTTATGAGCCCTCCAACCTAAGGACGCAACATTTTCAAAGAAGGAAGAAAACCTACATCAGCCCAGTTCTCATAAGAACACCATCTCTCCACCAAACAACTGGGAGACGATGAAGAGGAATTCAGGCATGGGCTCCACAAAGCCAAGATGACGAATGCATGAAAAAATCTCTGGGAAGATCATGGCTGGTAATTCCCACAGAAGCCTCAGGCCTTAGTAAGGTGCATGGGGGGTAGCTGTAATGCTAGAAGCTACTAGACCAGTGGTTAGACTTACCTTCCTATCTCCACTTCACAGATGGAGGAAGACACTATACCCACCTGCTCTTACACCCCAAAAGCATGCAATCTGAGGTTGCACTAAGACTGTGACCTGCTTCATTTATGCAGTTAAAGCTATATCCTTGATTTCTAAATAGCATGATCTCAAAATTATTTCTACTAATAAATTATTAGGGTATGAGTTACCAAAGAGATTACTTAGGAGAAAAAAGAAGAAACTTAAATTCTACAGAAAATGTGAAATGTACCCTGTTGTTACATAACTCTTCTGAACACCAAAAATTATTTAGAATGCATCCACTTCAGAGGTCTTCAGACACCAACAGTTATAACAAGCTCTTTGTTTGACAGTTCTATTAAAGCACAAGGGAAGGACTCCTACAATACAACAGACATATTTTACAAACCACTTTAACCAAAATTAGACACTATTTGTGTACACAATTGTCCACTAAAGAAAAGAATAAGTAACCATATGCAAACACCATATGCAATGTTGTTGCACCACATGGCATTATTTACTTGCACTAAACCTTCATTTCAATAATAGTATTTTTCAGATTTTTAGTTAATGACGATTTTCGACACATATGCAAATGTACAGACAAAGTCAAGCAGCACTCCATTATACAGCCTCTCTCTATTCTGCTAGTAGAATCTATATGATCTTCACTTCTCTGTCTTTTTAGGCATACTAAAACATACAGCACGTGAAACTACTTTTACAGATTTTAAAGCACTTCAGAGGAAAAGATAATAGACATAAATGTACAACAGTCATGTTTTCTATGGTTACCTGAAGTTGCTGCTCCTTGAACATATCTGGATGTGGAGAATTGAGAATATCATCTGCCAACTGTGCCTGGCTATCAATATTAACTGGGGTTGTAGCTTTGCTACACAAGAACTTACTGAAGATCTCCCGAGCTCTGTAAGAAAGCTACAGGAAAGAAATGCTAAATGTATGTTTGCTTTGCAAGCATATTTTTATACAGGTATTTTTTACGTTAATATATTCCACACAAAAACATTCAGCTATTCCAGTTTCCTTAATATATTAGCATTTTTCATTTAACAGCTTTTGTTAGTTTTAGGCATATAAAGAGGGTTTTTCCTTTAAAATTACAAATATTCATCAGATATTTCTTAAGCATTAAAAGTTGCCATAAAAATTAAAATAATCAAACTATGAAAATTTTAAAGGTGAAGCACGTCAAATGCTGCCTTACGAGAACAGATTTTTTTAGAGTTTTGACCTTTTACATAACAGTTACTATTTAAATAAATCCTCTAAGCTTCAATTTCCAGAATTTAGAAAAATGTAAATATATATTTGAATATTTACTGTTAAAAACATTCATGCTCTGTTTTTAACTTGTTTACTTTGAAACACCCACATTCTGGAAATAATAAAAAACACACCAAACTGATCTCAAAGCCCTTAAGAAGAGTGTTCAGAAAATACATTGTTCGAAGACAGAAGAAAATGGGGAAAACCTCAATGATCCACAAAAGAGCGAAGAGGGACCTGCAAGATGGAACCGTTTCCACAGTGTAAACCTGACTAGATTTGGCTGTGGTGTCGACAGAAGTGTTGCCAACCTGCACAAAATTTGAAATTCACCAAAACTGCCTGACCAGCATAGGACTGTTTTAAAAGGATGAGATGCAGATTCTCATAATTTGTGAACACACATTACAGCAGCAGATATATCTAAGTTAGTTATAAACGCATTATCTTGGCTAGTGGAGGCAGTCTAGCTGAAAGAGCACAACAGAGGCTAATTTTCGCCTCTCCTTGACATGTTAAATTAACTTGCTCTGCACTCCCTTGCACTGGGCTACTGCAGCTAGCCATTTTTCAACATCCAGTATACCTTAGCTCATTTTTACAGAGCTACCTCTGCACTTTACTGCAGTCTAAATATATCCAACATATTAAACCTGGGACAGTAGTCTCAAGGGATTGAGAAAATTAGACTGAGGCTCCGACCCTATTTTAGTAAAGTCACAGTACAAAGACCAAGCACAGCTCGAATAATTTCAGTAATCTTGAAGAAGTAACAATTTTTAGTAAGCAACACCATATATTGAAATACAACATTGACTTACCTCTTTTTTATCATGTGCAGGTACATGGTTAAAATATTCACAGGCCTGCCAAAATAAAATATTTTCTTCACTGAATTCTTTCCGTAGAAATTCCTAGGGGAAAAAATAAACAAATAAATAAATGTCTCATAAAGAAAAGAAGTTACTTGCCATTTCAAACAACACATTTATAATGCTTGGTAAGAATATTAAAGTTTGCATAATGGTAAGGTTTCAATCAGTCTCACAGCCCAGTTTTCTTCTAAAGTAAAAACCAACACATGCCCAATATATGCCTAGTGCTTATCCTCTTTCTCATTTCTTTTAAAATGTATACAATTGAGACAAATCCATCAAGTTACAATCAAATCATTTGCATGTACAATGACGAAGTTTGAAACTTCATGTTAAGTAGTGTATAAACTAGTGAATAAACTTTTAATAAAAATTTAAATAATTTATAACTACATTTAAAAATTACACTGTAAACCGGCTGTCTTCAATTGCAGTTCTACTAGTATAATAGAGTAGGTGTTTATCGAGCAGCGTCCATAATCAATTCTGTATTCATTACAGCATCTTTTCGCATCACATGGCAACTACAAAAAATCGTTTATCACTGCTTGCCAATGTGGTTACATGGGTTCTCCTTGGAAAATGCATTCTTAGAGAAAAAAAAAAATCTCCCACTACAACACACAATAACCAGAACATTTATATTATAGCATCCAAATGAAGACTGGGACCCCATTCAGTTGGGAAATTGTAGAACCACAAACTGTCCCTGATTCAAATCCGTACAATTCAATATTCTCTCAGCATGTGTTTCTCGAAAGCATTTTAACCACTGGGGAGGTGGGGGGAGGATATAAAAAAAAATTAACTTGGTCCTCTAAAAAAATTATCTAGGCATTCATGCAATTGGAACAATGCTTATTTACACTATAGAGCTTTAGATATCAGTGTTTAATTGGAAATTTTATTTTAAGTCAGCCCACAAGCCACAACCTTCACTCAAGTGTCACACTGGTATCACTCAAGCTTCCTCAACATACAAGGCGGTCTCAGAAAGTAGTGTAAGAGGAATCTTCACAAAAATATTTAAAACTTAACTTTATTTGTGCTTTTAAAATTTACACAGAGTTTCGGGAATCCAACTGTAAGAAAGCAATTGAGATAAACTACAATACAGGGAGTCTAAACCCACTAGCAATCTCTCAATTTAAACTAAAAGTTCTTCAGATACCTAACCTGAGACACCAAATGCTTAAGACAATCGAGAGAGTAGTCAGGGAACATTTCTGCATTTTACATGTAATTACAGATTAAAAGAGAATCAAATTAGTGAGCAGGAACTGGAACCCAACTGCCTACTTCCCCGCTTAGTGTCTTCACTACAAATCTATAGTCAATCTCCTGCTTGCTTGCTTTCTGGCCATGTGATTTGGGCACAGCTGGCTGCACAATAATTCAGCTTCATCAGGAAGACTGAGTGGTGCCCCAGTTGGAACATTATGTAGCCTTGCAGTTATCACACATGGCTGGGAAGCTGGAGATGTTGGTTTGAACCACCTGACGGGGGAACTTGCAATCAGGTCTCTCACTTCCTGGATGACTGCTCTAATCAGCAGACTTATGCAAAATGTGAGTATTTGCAAAACATGCAAAATCTCTTCTTCTTAGAGAGTAATTCCTGCTCTGTGACAAAGCTGTCCTCAGGAAAGGCCTATGCATGTTGAATCCCAAATGCACCAAGATGCTTACTACACAATCGTAAATTAAATGCTGATGCTCCAATGTTCTTGAATACTGGCAGAAATCTGTACCTTTTGGCTAGTTATAGGTGACGCCCTTCTCAGTCCATGGGCTTTCTGAGTTTCCCTTTGAAGGAATGTTAACCTATCACTTGAAAAGGCATTTTTTTTAGGCACCATGACTCTGCTTTGTGCCAGACTCCAAGGCTTACACTCTTAAGTGTACGTAAGTAAGTTTACTGGCGGCTTAAAAGTAATGAGAAAAGACAACTAAACTTTCGGTAGCACATTCCCAAACTATGTAATTTTTCAGGTGGATTCTAACATCAGATCAAAATTGTAATTTTTCTTTCACTCTGAGAAGAAGTCCCAGTATCTAAGCAGAAATGCTAATAACTCTTAGGCTACTCTACTAAGAAAAATGGAAAGACAGGGAACGTAATATCCAGGATATATTATTTTGTTTTCATCTTCTCTGTTTCCTCAAACAAGCGTTCACTGTTAAGGTGGTTCTTTGGGTCCCCACACCATTTAATATGGAAGTGTGCTTAGTAATCATTTGGTATTTTAATGTACTTTCGTATCAAGTAAAGGAGTCCAATAATCTACATCTCTCATACCATAGGTTTCTTTGTGTCCTATTTGTGAAAATTATTTGAGCAGCACAAAATGTCCTTGTGATTCAGAATCAGCAACAGACTTTCAGTGCAACAATGCAAAAGTGTATAAACCTCTAGTTCCTTACATGTAAAATAAATGATACTACTTACAACTTCATAAATGTGCTGTGAAGAAACTTAATTTATGCTTTGCAAATACTCAACACTACTCCTACAAGCTGCAGCTTTAACAAGTGCTGTTAGCTACCTTAATTGCTTCTGAAAAGTATTTCTAAAAACCTTTTGCAGGAAGATAAGCCACTGTGTCATTGAAAAAATGTCCTACATGGCTTCCAACATTTCAGTAGGCAAACATGAATAGATTACCAATTCTTAGGAAACTACTGAAACTACTGCCTTGTTCTTTTTTCAAAGGCTACAGATACAAATGTAACCAAATGTAACTGTTTTATAAAATGGGGAAGCTTTCTAAAAGTTCAGATACAAAGCAAAGTATAGCCTCCATTTTTATCTGAATTTTTTTCTACCCAGAAATGCATGGCAATATGTGTATTACTATGAACTCTTATTCAACTGCGAACCCATTTAAACTTGTTATCTGAGCATCTTTCTAACT
The DNA here is from genome assembly GCF_000699145.1 of Aptenodytes forsteri. Classification (NCBI taxonomy): domain Eukaryota; kingdom Metazoa; phylum Chordata; class Aves; order Sphenisciformes; family Spheniscidae; genus Aptenodytes; species Aptenodytes forsteri. The sequence continues at coordinate 2,019,364 of NW_008795948.1, forward strand.
GTGTAACAACAAACTCCTATCTCTTGACCTACGTAAGGATACTGTCAAAAAAGAAAAAAGAATACAGAATAATTACTGCAGCAATTTTGAAAGGCCTCTTACCATCCCTCAAAACTTACTGAAAAATATTTAACACCAACAGGATCCTGAAGAAGACGCTCAAATGAAACAGCCCAGCTTGCAACTCTTCTTTCTCGAAGTCGTCGGCAGCTCTGTACACTGGGAAGACTAGCATTGCTACTGAGGCTATTTTCACTGATGCAGTCTTTTAAATCAGTACTATTCAGCTCTGTTAAAAAAAAAAGAACAGATTTGTCAACGAAATATTATTCACTTTTACTCTTCAGCATTGTTTACTTGATTTATCACACCTCCTGCTCAAGCTGAAAGCAGTGAAGACTTCAAAATATCCCTCCCCATTTTTATTAGGAGCACCTGCATAGATAAAGCAACCCCAACCTTCTCTCAATTTTCTTCTGTTCCACTGCAAAGAAAATTAAATTCCCCTGCCAGAAGCAAAAGGGGCAGGCACAAAAGAAAATGTCTTTTCTTGTTTCACAAAAATAAATATTCTGGACAAAATTTTCTGCTCACATTCCTCACCTCATGGACTGCAATCCTTCGTAAGATTATCGAAGGAAAGTAGACCTTTAAGAACCCACCGTTCACCAGAAAGTGGGAAAAAACCTATTAGGTGATAGGAGATAGCAAAATCTCTTACACTCTTAAATCAGCATACAGGGACTATGCGAAGTTTTTCATGGAAATGAGAGATTCCTGTCAAATGCTGAAAATTTAGGAAAGAATTCAAATGAGGAAAAGAACGTCAAGGAAAATGAGCTAGTAATGGATGCCTTCCTCATCCATGGAAAGCATCAAGAGGTATCAAACCATGGGTCCTAAATTTATCAGGGTTTCTTACAAAAACAGGGATCTGTGACTCCCTTCCAGACTCGAGCCAAGGCAGTGCAATAATCTGGGGAACCCAAGTTGAGAAATGATCAGAATCCTTAGATCTCAGAAAAACAGAAATTTCTTTTGTATTCTGAAAGACAAATTAACAAGAACCCATAGAGAATTCAGGAAAACGCAACCTTGTGTAGCAGCATGACTGTAATAATTTCAAGTATTGACCCAGATCATCTTCGTCACATATCAGTAAACAGAGCACAAACAATAAATTCTTAAAGAAGTGACCACTTGTTCACAGAAGTGTAAATGTGAAAGAAATGGCTGCTTTAAGTAAAAGAGAGAACTGTGTACAACAGGGTCCTATTCACAAACCTGTCATTTATTTGGTTTTATGCCCTTTTACAAATCACCACTCTCTTCATCTCTGTTTACACAAATGTAAAATTGGTATAGCAGTACTCACAGATACCCACTTCACAGAGGTGACCTGAGGTTTAATTAGTTGCGAAGACACAACTGAATAAAGCCCTGAGCTATCTGGTCCGATCTCATAACGGACCCTGCTTTGAGCGGGAGGATGCACTAGAGAGATGCCAAACTGAATGATTCTGTGATGAAGAGATAAAAAAAAAGCAGACATTCAATTCTTTGAAAAATTAGCAGTAATAGATGTGCTAAATGTGAGAAAAGAATATCCTCAAATAAAATAGATATCTTCAATAATTCCATGCCAAATGGAAAAGCAAATATACAACTCATTTTAAATGTAATCTGATTGAGAAAACTGAATTCGCAACCAGTAAGAAATGGCCTATTCTTCACAGAGACATTTTTATTGTTGTTTATTTCCCTCAGTTAATCACCTGGACTAACTAAACCAAAGAGTAATTTCACCAAAATTACTACTTTATAAGATCTCCCAAGTTCTCCTTTTCTGCTATATATATTTCAAAGCACTTTGCATTTCCAAATTCTATGTTACAAAACATTATTGTTCCTCCCTGGAAGTATGAACTTTGAAAAAAAAAGGACCATTCAAAGATAGTTATGAACACAGGAAAAAGTTATAAAGATAAGAAAAATTAAAGAAGAAAAATAGTTCTGAAACTTCATTTTTAAATGTATTCTGTAGCTTAGAAATGTTTACTAAGATGTAACAGTTAACTACGGCAAATTTCTGTAAGCAAAGCTATTGTTTAAGACAAAAAGAAGACAAAAGAAGACAAAATAAGACAAAGAGAGAATTAGATTAGGGAGGAATGAAAATGTAACTTTACATTTTCAACACGGATAATATTTAAGGACTATAACAACACATCAGGCATACAAATATTTTTCTTTGCCTAATTGTCATATTAATCAAAGCTAATGAAAAACTCAGCAAATAATGCCAAATCTTTTATAAGAAATATTTATTCACTTTTTCCCTTAAGACATATAAAAGCGCATAACCAAGTCAACTGTTAGCTTCATTAGAGAATACCTGTCACCACAGTGAAACTATTGTGAAAGAAGCTAATGTGAATCTGAAGAGAATTGTATCTAAATTTATTATCTGAAGTATTTTGCTTTAACTCTGCAGGTGGATATGTTTTATTTTACAGTCCAGGATATAAAGAGACACCCACTTCTTAATATATCTGGAACAGTTTCAGATACTGCCTCACTCCTAGAGGGTTCAATCCCCAGTGTTCTCCAGTGATGAACGATGACAATTTCCTAGTTCCTTTCAGGCAAAATCAGAAAGGTAAACTCTTCCCACATACCAAACCATTTAAACCTACTTGGCTGACAGAGGGAAATTAGGGAGTAGCCACACCAAGTGCTCAACTCTAAATCCACAAGTCACAGCGCCTTAGGACTCAGAAGGGATTGCAGAACGGTAGGCACAGCAGTCATTAGGTCAGCTTCACCTTCCTCCCTCCGAGTGATGGCTGTTCAATTTCCCTATGGCAGGCAGGAAGACCAAACTGCAATTACAGTCTCCGAGTGTTTACACCAGTGGGTGACTGCTAACTACCTTTAATTGCTAGCAGCTGCTCGCTCTCTCCAGCTTGTCAGAGTTATATTTGCTCTAAACTACACTGGGTTCTCATTCCTCTGATATGCTGCCGACTCTGGAGGTCCCATGAAAACAAATGAACCAAAATAAGACTGCCTTTTCAGCGACTTTGAGAGCTACAGGCACAGGTCCTCCAAGGTGTTAAAGTAGCATTAAGGGATTCCTCATTCATGGTAAACTGTCTCTGTTCTGGTGGATTTTATTCCGCTAATTCAGATTTTTTCAGAAAGAACTATTTGAATTCATAGTTAACCCTGACACTGCTTTGTTCTCCCTTAAAACAAAAATGCAGTCAGATTGCTTTTAAAATCTGTACAGATTTCTGCTGGGGTACCTATCAACCTGAAAACAACTCAGAAGAAGGTTGTTTCCCAGAAAAGGCTGTTATTCTAGTTTCTTTTACCACGTATATCAACAGTTGCAATTAAAACAGTTACAACCTAGTGCAGGTATACCATTTAGAATCAAAGAAATGTCAGACGGGAAGAAAAAACCCCACCAACTATAACACTAGTACACAGTTTATCCAAATCACGCTTAAATGAAGACTATAAGCCGTAACTCCTGCTCTACTCCTCTTGCAGAGGAATGTTTCCAATGTAAGACTTCAGTGTCAGGTTTCCCAACTCTCACAACTCGTGCATTCCTAGGTACACACAGCCCACCTTGGAAAGCAGGAATGGAGAAACTTTCCAATCCAGTCACATATTTTGTCTAGTGATCACTCTGTGATGATCATTAGAGGAAACGTAGAGCCCTGATTCCCACCCTTAAATGTTCTAACCGCAAGGCTGTTGTGCAAAGTGGCCTCCTCCTTCTTGTCAAGTGTTTAAAAAAAAAAAAAGAAGATTAGCTCTTGGGAATCTCAGGAGGCCAAAGGAGTTTACTGCGAAAACCCCAACTCAGGTGCACAGAAGACTTAGCAGTGTTGTGAAGTTTCCTAATACCTGTCTGCCTTTTTCCTTACTGTGTGGAAGCACCGACTCATCTTGCATTACCTGCAAAAGGAGGCTCCTTACTTAAGCATCCTGAATCCCGGGGACCCAAATTTATTTCTGTTCTGTTCAAGAACCACCGTACCTAGCGAGGAAGCACCACTTTCTGTGCAAACTCATTCATTTTCACCTATCACCTTCTTCAAATAGAGAATTGACACAGAATGTTTCCTAAAAATCTGCAGAAAAATAATCTTTCACACCTTTTGTGTTTACACATTCTTGGACGTTCTTGGTTTTGTTTTACAAAACCAGCATTATGTAAGAAAATACAGGCATTTAATCAGCTAAAATCTTGAAAGTATACATAAGATGGCTTTGAAAGTTCTTATTTAAATAATATAAAGCAGTAAGTCCAAATACAATTAAATAAGGATGTTTTTGTATGCATTTGTTCATAAAGTCCATATGTATTTTTTGACCTACAAATACTTTTTATTATTGTGAGAAGCTACATGTATTCCTTGTAATCATCAAAATGCATAAATTCATATAATTAAGATATTCCAGTTAATCACTAAGTACATTACCTGGATAAAGCTGGTAAGAACCACTGTGGTGCCACTTAATCAAATACTTCAAGCCATTCACTGAAAGCCATCCTTCTGAATCCATACCAAGTTCAGCTGTAACATCCCGGAACCCATTGGGTGCAGATTAGTCTTACTGTACGGCACATTGTTCCTCTGCAACTTTGGGATAAGGGAAGCTAACGCATTTCCCCCCAGCAATTCCTGGTAGCCTCTAACACCATTCTAAACAAATTGATTCTTTACCCTCATGGCTTCAAGCAGAGGAAAGCAATAGTATACTTAACACAAAGCATTATAAAATGCTACCTAAATAATTTAAAGAAAAGACCTTTTGCCACTGCTGCTAAAGGAACTTGAATTATTTATGTTACAGTGGAACACAGCTACAGCAAGCATGCACTGCCAATGTAACTGACAAATAAGTCATATACCTGTTGGAGGAAATAATCCATCGGTATTTATAGTGTAAAAAGTGTAAACAGTGTTTTGTTGTATTTTGGACTTCATTGCGGATTTTTTGCTCTACCTTCTTTAGTTACTTTTTCAAATACAGTTTTACATTATTTATTATTGTAAACATCAGATTCCTTTCAAGAAAGTCTTTAAGAACACTCTTCCTTATGAAAATTCTTTCCAGGTGATGAACACTAAAAATAAAAATCAGCGGAAACTACAGCAAAGCAGTATCTTAGGAAAAAGACATGCATATAGTATCCATTATGCTTAAGTATTTGGAAATAATAGACTTCAGCTTTGCGGAACTGATCTCTGTAGGGAATAGCAGGTAAGAACTGACTTAGACATTCTCAATAGCTCAGATACCTCACCACCTGTCTGTCTGGGAGATGAATGATGATGTACTTCTATTATATGTCCTTTGACCTTAAGGTTTTCCCTTTGTAAAGTGCCGTCTAGGTATCAATAGCCAAAGTCAGACCTTAGCTGGGGACTACTGATCATCCCTGTGATGATTTAGATGGCACAGCGCTCAAAACACATCAGCCACAGCCTGCATGCTGTCTACGCACTCTCACTATTCCTACAGTCAGCAGGAATGGACAGTTTCCAAGATGGGAAGTAGGAGAAATCTGCTAATTACAGGTCGTTGTAGTAACATAAAATGGTATCTGCTATTCCTAGAGCATAGGTGCTGAAGATTAACTGATCTATAGCAGTGATCTTGCATCTAAGCATTATTACACTTTGCATTCTGATTGTCTGCAATTCATTAAGCAAATCAATTACAGTTAAGAGTTGCTACTGGTCGGCATCTCTGGAAACAACACTAATTCAAGTACATTTATCTTTTACATGTTACCTATCTTGCAAAGCCCAAGTGCACAGTTTTGGCTGATGAGAACATCCCAGCCTTGCACAAGCTGAGTTACCATATAAAATAAACGCGACAAGGGGTAGATGGTTTCCAGTGCCTGGTTCCAATGTAATAAAAGCCATATGACATGAGGCTCCATTGACCTTGGAAAGAAAATGTACAGAGCGTTGTCATGCCTCCTATTATACTGAAGGGATGTATATAAACACATAATAATTACTTTTTACACATAAATTTCCCTTCCCAGACTAAAGCTTAACAACAGTGTTTATAGTATCTAGTTATATGTACAAATACTAATATTAAGATTTAGTCTAGGAAGGGAAGTATGCACTGCTATACTAATGGTTACACTAGTGAAAATTTCTCTAATCTAGACGTGCCCTAAAATGTGTAAATCTGTGGATCTATTAATGAATTAGTGAGATTAGAGAAGACTGGAAAAATTTCAGTGCTGTGACATATTCAATAAAAGTGAAAGCCTGAAAATGTAATTCAGACATGAATCAGAGCTTTTTACTCAATGCAGCTCTAAATGAAATGAATTAGGATTTTATTTCATTTCACTTTTTCTGGTTACAGTCTCTCTGGTTCTTATTTTTCCAATCCATGTTCTAGGTATTTAAGCATTGATTAAATATTACTCAGTATAGTCCGCCTACCACTTTTTACATAAATTACACCCCCTCTTAAGTAGCATTTAATAATGAAGAGAGAGTCCATGTTAAATCTTCAGCACTAGCTGAAAAAAATAGGTCATACAACTCAGCAGAAAAACACATATAACTTACTGTCTGTTCTTTCACCTCTGCAACCTACATGGCCCTTAGATTTCATGACTTCACAAAACTGTATATAATTAATTGTGAAAACACAATTACCTATGGATTGGAATGAAATACAAAAGTCATATTGGAAGAACTGAAAATAAGTCAGATCTTTAAAATAAATTTTCAGCTGGAAGCACAAAAAGCTTGAAATGACTATCATATGAGTACTATCACAGGGATCTCCAAGTTTGGATAGGCAACAGAAGTAAAATAATTTTCATTAACACGGAACAAGAACCCTCATGGAGACAAGACATAAGTACATTCCATTTTAGCTAAAGAAGATCAATCAAGTTTTTTGCCCCTCAGCACCTGGAACTTAATTCAGCTACACACACAAACAAAAAAAGTCTGTGCTTTGCCTTGATTTTTATATCAAACAGGTATCATCTGGGGGAAAAAATACTTATTTTTCCCACAAAAACATAGGCTACATTTTAGAAATAGAAAGCAGAATAGACACAATTATTTCCTGTTTCCTTCTTTTGTCACTTTGCGGACAAGACAGATACAATATAGAGTCTATCTTCTCATCTAGACGGAAGTACTGTTACAGCAGTAGACTGTGTCAGCAGCAGAGAAGGAAAATACCTGACAAAGTCAGCCAGCCATTGGAAAATGGCTCTGTCAAAAGGACCAAAACAGTAATGTTTCTCTCAACTGTAGTTTTAGTTTTGCAAGGAATCAGAAATTAGGACACTATTGAGTTTTGTGAATAGTATTGCTAATTTTGCATTTACATTTGCATGTAATATAAAAAATTATCCCTACCATTCAAAATATTTCTTCAATTTCACTGCACTAATTAGAGCAACACAGTTTGTCCTCTTTTTATTTATTAAAATTGCCTTGTACTGTTGTCAAAAAATAGCAAATGTAATACTATGTATGTGAGTGAGTTTCTCTGCAGCATCAAGTGAACCAACTCTTGCCAAGCCAGACAAGTGAGAAAAGCCATCTCTCATATACCCTAAACTGTACAAATTCCTTTATTCCATTAAGGAAGCATACTTAAACTGTTTCAATTAACTTCAAAGGTTCAGAGAAATCATCTTCCAATGTTTAACAAAGAGTGGATGTCCTTTAAAGCATTAAAGCCATGTTAAAATCAAAACAAACAAGCTTAAGTGACATAAAGAGGAGTTTACTTAGAAGTGCTCCAGAACTGCAAAAGCTCCACGCTGGGATTTTACAAATATCAAATTACTTACCCCCTTCTCAAAATGCATCACACCTTAAAGAAATTTCAACCTCAACAAATGCACCAAGACAGCTTACAACTTAGGAGCTAGAAGATGTCTTTTCAAAAGCAAACAGAGTTTGTAAAGGACAATAAAACAGAGAACAAGATTTTATCTACCATCCAATTATATGAAGTCTACCAGCTCTGCCTCTTTATTATTATGAATGAAGAAGCCTAGTTATAATAAAAACGTGCATATATAGAGATGTGTCACAAATAAATTATGCAAATGAATCAGTGAAAGTATGTGAACATAATCCTGCAATATTTTCATTGGCACAGTTCCCAAAGAAGTCACAGAGTTCTGCACCACTTTGGACTCACATCTTCTAATATATCACCTTATTTACCACATACTATGTTGCTTAACGTGGAAAATTGATTCTCTTTCATTATAAAAGTAAAAATAAGCTTCAGCTTACCTCCATCAGAAACAGTTGCTGACTGCAATAAGAAAGAGAAAAATAAGTGTTACTTAAAGTTCACGGTAAGTATTAGAAATCTCTGAGCTTCACATAATATTTGAAGTGTTAGCTACTTGTTATCATCTTATTAACAACAGAAAACATGAGAGAGGAAAAACTAAAGAAACCAGCTGTTACTTTCTCACAGGTGTTTCCTCCCCACCATGAAATTCACCCCAGGCCTTTTAACCACTGTCCTGGAACTTGATCCCACTAGTATTTACTGGACAAAGTACTTCCTGCTGTGAGGAGCTACACTGCTTCCAACAGTCCTTCTTAGATGAATAGAGTCAATTGGTTGGTATACGTGAGAAAGCAGATACCTTAAAACAGACCTGCAAAGACTTAAAATGAAAACACCACCTCATATACTTTATGTTGCTGCAATATCTGGAGATATGTGGAATCAAAATTAAAATTTGGTATTTTGTCAGTCAGATGACTCTGAAAGCTTCCCCTGCCCATCACTTCTGACTTCCACAGAGCCAAAAGGATGTTAAGATTGTTTCCAATATGCTAGGTAAGAACTCCTCACCATCTCTACTAGTATTTTACATCAAATTTTCACGGACAATTAGTCTTCTAGTGAAATGTTGAAGTTTATGTGCTTATCTACCCTACACTTCTCACCTTTGATCACAAATTTTCTCAAGGCAGCTAACATTTCTGTAAAACCAAGTAGGTGACCATTTCCCAAACATGTACTCCAGCACTTGCACCTTGACACTCAGCTGAGTGAAAGACTGGAAGGATAGATGATTTTTAGATTTAAGTTTGTATTGATTTTTAATGGCTATTAAAAATTATTATTATTTTAGTTTGGGGAATCTTTTTTCTTGGTCATTTAAAGTGTCCGTGAACCTCTAAGTAACTTTCTAAATAGTTAAAAAGAAACTCTCCTATTTTGTATGCTCTTTAAAAAGCTAGGGAAGAATGCCCTATAAAATCTACAATTTCTTCAAGACGGAAAACACACGGAAGAAAAAACCATACATATATACACAACTCTATAGAAAAGTGCTCTTTCCATAGTTTTTCTGTATTTTCCAGCCTTGGCAACAAACATTCCCTCTCCCCTTCAAAATCCACAAAAACCTTTAGTAATCCTTAAAAGAATAGTATCTTCTCCTTTCTTTCTCTTTTCTTTCCTCTTTCACTGCAGGATCTCATACTGCTGTTAGCACTATCTGAAGAATATCACTTGTTATAAACTGTTGTGGCCTCACCATTCACATCAGCAGCAGAGGATCTGATCTAGTTTTTAATACAAGTATTGTGGAACTTTCAAAGTCTAAACTAGTCTCTGTTGACATCATTCCTCTGGTGCTAGTTCAGATAAACACAAATACATCTTTCATGGAAAAGATAAAAAAAAAGATGGCGCTTTTTGTTTAACTACACAAAAATAAATGCTTCTGAATCTGTGAAGCATAATAATATAATCAAAAGTATATCCAGGCTTCTCACTTTTTTTAATAGCACTGTTTCAGGTATCAAAAAAGTACTTCTGCTTTGGGCACAGTTGTTCAGTGAGGCTTAGGACATCTTTTCTACCTCTATTTTGCATGTAAGTCTAGCAAGCATATTATGCATTCAGAAGCCGTAACTTAATTCATGTTTGTAATTTAGAAAATTTAATTTACATTACTGAAATCTGTTTTATAAATATGATTACTTTTAATTTCTTATTCACATACTGTACAGAACAGCTGATGAATAAACAATTTCAATGTCATTTCTCAAAGAATGAAGAAAAGGATGACTCAAAGTACAGTAATAGTGTCAGTTTACACATTAGACAGAAAAAAATAAAAATACTTTCAAAATATATACGGTTTAGGAATGGTCATTTACTTCAGCAGCTTGCATGAATCTAGATTCAAACACCAAGTACAATTCTCCTTCATGGTTTTGAAAGGTATCAAGTAAAATGAGTAGGATTCTCATGGTAGTAAAAAGAATATTTACACTACTTTTTTAAAAAACTAGGAAGTTAACAATTGTAAAATATCATTTTAAAGGAAAAATGGTGTGATTTCATAGAAAAGCTCAAACATTACAGTAATAGTACCACTTAAGTTCTACGGACAATGAGATACAGTTTTACCTCAATCCATGTAGCATAAGTCAATGCAGTGAGCTTTCTACACACCATGGGTTGCATTTGTGTGTTCATTTTAAATGCTTTGGCTAATGCACGTTACATTACATGTATCAACATCTTAAAATCTCTCCAAGCAAGGCCTTAGTAATTATTATGTTTAAACATTAAAAAAAAAAAATAGTACCCCCAGGAAGAACAGAATTTCTTATCTAAATATCAACCACCTATAAGATATTTCAGATTTCCCTTTGGTTTTGATATATTCCAACTATATGGTATTTTTTTATATTACAGTGTCACTAAAACTACCCAGAATGTTCCAAGCATTATCAGTTTACTTCTGTAGATCACAGAATAAAATTTATTTTAAGAACATTTCTTTAAATACATCTATGTAACTGAACTAAATCCACTTAATACAACAAAACCAGCTGGAAAATAATCCTTGTAATTATTGTGTAAGAATTCACAGTAATATGTTCAAAACATGTTTCTGAGTACTTAGAAATCTTAATATAAACCTGTCAGAAATTGCATGCAGTCCACATTTAGACAAAGCAGTTTCTCTTCTAAACTGTTCAGCTGAAACTTGTCTAGATTTGTCCAAAGGTATAAGTTGCAAGACCAGATTTTTTTAAATACTATGATGATCTCATTTTAAAAATTCACTATATGTTGGGGGCTGTTTTTCATTCTTCAGCACTCACGCTTACCACCACTGGAGGCTCTTCAGGACAAAATTTGATCTACTATACATATAAAGTTTGATTATTTGATGAAATTTAACATTTACCATATACATATTAAGAACTACCTATTAAAAAAACATATGTATTAAAAAGCTATAAAATTGAACAGTTCCTGTATGTAGCCATTTCTGAAAGATGAGGAAGGATAGGGTATGATCCCATGCCAGTTAGGGCCAATGTGAAGATTAAAAAAAAAGTAGTTCAGTATTTCATTCCAAATGACAGGACATATATGTATTCATTTTGTGAATGTACAGATGAACTATCACCCAGAGATAAAATCTAATTGCATTCAACCCTCAAATCCTTCACAACCAGGTAAGAACTGAAATTAGTTCTTCAAATTACCCTGACTTCCAAATTGGTTTAGGAAAAAGCCCATGGTATATGCCAGGAGTCTGATGGTCAGAAATTATCAAAATTTAAAAAATTGATATAGTTTAGGAAAACTAAAATGTCTTCCAGTATATCTCTTCATGGGAACTCTGCTTGCTCATCTAGCTGGATTAGCAGCTGAGGTATACAGACACACACACCCCACAAAGGTGGAGGATGCAACTCTCTTCCCTAGGCTTCAGCGCAAGACCTTGGATCCCTGTGATCCAAGTGACGAGCTCAGTGCCAGGGCCAGCAAGCTGAACGGTGGCTTCCCAGTTATCATACACCATAAAAGATGTTCTAGGTCTCTGTAAACTGGCAAATGCTTCAGCATATATGAGATAGCATAAAGTTCTGATTAAGAGAAAACATCAAAACATGTAAAATTTCTCTTTGTATCATCTCTCTTTGCTAGGTGGAAAAACCAGAAGGGCCCATGAGTTTTTTGGTGTCATGTTCAGGATCTGCTTGCAACAAATCTAAAAGAGTATTAGCTTACAATAATTAACAGGGAGAAAACTACTTTGTGAGTACATTTTTTTTTTCCCAGAATAGAAATAGACAACATAGTATCTTGCACCAACAACAGGGTAAAAAGGGAGAGAGGGCACATAGGAGAATAATTCATAAGGTTGAAACAGCCTATATCTTTTAAGCTTTCATGGGCTATAACCTGCTAGATGTGTGCACCACTGCATGAAACTAGTCTGATGACATCTTTCAGTTGACAGAAACTCTTATCCAGAAAATCCACTTAGTTCCATTTTACATGGATCAGGTCCCAGGAAACTAAGTATTGTCAAAGTCTGCCATAGTACCATGATGCAGAAAACCCAAAAACACCCTACCCATATCCCAGAAATTACACTGAGCAAATAAATCCATGTGTGCAGACTACCCAGATAACACAATACAAAAACGTCCTTTTTCTCCACCTCAAGATTTGTCATTCAAGTCAAAGTCATGCTCAAGTACTTGAGTAGAACAAAGGGGAAAGATGGGGATACCAGGAGGGGTGACACATACTAGGAAACGCCAGGCCTTAGCAATAAAATGGAGCAACATGAAATCATCTGTGCTAATAGAATGTGGGTGAGTGCCTTCCTGAGTCAAAAAAGATTTATCTATTTCCAACTCTTTCTGAGATGCAGAGGGATAAAATCTATAAGGAGAGTGAAGACATATTCCTCTCTCCTACAGTAACAATGACAAAATCACAGACTAAACAGAAACATCTGTTTCTTTCCTGGGCATCCAGAAATATTCAGAGAAAAAGGGATTTAAAATGACCCCTCTATGTGTCCTTTCTAAAGTACACTTTCTTCCAATACAGGCATCGACTTTTTGCTGCATCCAAAGAATTCTCTGACTGCTGCCTTCAGAATCTGTTAGACTTACCTAGTACAATGTTATACTACACGCTATTTTACAAAAGCCCCTCTAATTAAGCCTTTCAGCTTGTAATAGCATACCTAGCTCCACCAACCTTCTAAACTGATTTTCTCATATGATTTCAATATACAAAGTAAGTTTGGGAAACTTGTCGTGTTCTTTAAGAGATGAGGCACTGAAAATTTACAGACTGAATACAAATAGCGAACTTTCAAACATTCTGTCACTTAGCTCAGGGAAAGCCTATCACTCAGTCGACTGTCTGCTTGCATCTAGCTTTGTTCAAACTCCTTATTAAATCACCTGAAGCAACTTCTCCTTTTGCCAAGGTATGAATTATGAGCGGGTCCCTAGATCTTCAGTCACATTACTCCAGGACCTACATTACATACACGTATTTTTATCCTTTTAAATACATTACAGCATTAACATTGTACAAATGCCATGAACTCAAATGATCTCTGGGAGGGAGATCATGTCTCAAAATATGGTATATACTGTTCTAACATTTTAAATAAAAATTTAATATAAGCCATATTACTTATACATTATTGCTAGATTTTCCTTCTAATAAATACTCAAATGTACTTCTCACCTAAATATTAGAGTAATATTACAGTATTTTTATCATCATTTCAAAATATTCTTGCAATTAATTTCATGATTTAGAATTCTATGAGAAGAATTCAGAATGCCACTTAAAGGAGGGCTATTACATAATTCGTCTTTTCAATTCTCTACCACCAAAGAAGTGCATTTATAATAGTTAATATAAAAGTATTACAGATGTAAGAATTCCCAAGGAAAAAAAAATATAGTACAACTACCGTACAATAATTTTACTGAATACATTCTTCTCTGAAGGTTAAATATTTCTGTCAAATATTTGAATCTATAAAAACAACATATGAACAGTAAATGATGTGACATTTGGAAATGCTTTAAGAAATAAATGTTCAACTTTTTATCCCAAACAAAACCTATCTTATCACATATAAACACAGTGCCTTAAATGCCAAAACCATCCCTAAAATTATTTTGATAAAGATATATACAAAATATATACAGTTTTACCTAAAGATATAATATTGATACAATGGTACAGAAAGCATATACAAAATACATTGCACAGAATTAAAAAATAGGCACAGATTATAAACATACTGATTTTTTAGCTTTATACATATTGGGCACAGTTCATAAATACATCTCAAAATCTGAATGTTAGTTGGTACAATAAGATTCCCTTTACTCTTCTCTGATAATAAAACCCAGTGTTTGCATTTACAAAGGAATTTTAACTCAAATACTTTAAAGTAAAAAAGCTTAAAGGCTAAGCAAAAAGCATTCTGAAGCTGGTAACATTCTTCTCTAATTTCTTGCCAATAACAATAGCCTCTTCTAATTTCTCACTGCAACGATGCCTTGCCTTAGCTAAATATAATTCATATCACTTACCCGCTCTTCGTAAGAAACAGCAGTTATTTTTCCTAACAGTACTCTTCCTAAATTCATCTTCACTTAATATGGAAAAAGCATTTCCTTAACACATCAGCTTCTCAAAGATTAAACTAAAAAATTCAACCCTGTTCCATGCCTGTACATGCCAGTAAAGTTTAAAGGCATTTCGTATGAAGTTCTATTTTACTCCCTTTATGTTACCCATAGCAACAGGCCAATGCAGGAAGCCGTGGTTCGTCAGGGATTCAGATTAGATCTCAATTATCTCTCACCAGAAAAGCTAGATCATTTTATATAAATCATGCTGATTGTATTTTAAAACGTTTCCTATAATAAATCAGGAAAATAAAATGACGTTGAGTTGTGTGATAGTCCTGTATTCAATAAAACAGATTTCCAAGACAGTTTTCAGAAAAACATTAGTTAATCACCCTAACATTAGTTATAGAAACATTTACATAGTAAACCACTATTTTCAGAGGTTTACATAATGCAAGCCAGAATAAAGTAGGACCTCAAACAGTCTATTCTGCTTAACTTTTCAGCAGTTAACACTATAAATTGCATGTAAAAATCCGCAGTATAAGGAAACTTGGCGTATTTGGTTAAACCTCGGAGCAGCCTGTTGTCACTAAAGACCAAATTCTCCTTTCAGAAACCAACTGATATTCTGCCCTTCCTTCCTCACTACCCGAGCCTGTGCTCAACTGATGTCAAGACAGTTCTGTGCACAGCGCCTTGGGAACAGAGAGCAAAATAGGCTACTTGTAATGTAAGAGGGAAGTGCTATTAACTTGGCTGTGACAGCAATGTCTTCAAGAGACTGTATATGGAAAGTATAGGATTTCATGAAGTTTGCTCTATTCACAAGTAAATAGCGACAGTACCTAAACCATTCATTGCTGTTATTTTTTAAGTGATCAGAATACCATTTTCTGCTAAAAATAAACACCAGAATTGCAAACTGGGAATGATTAGTGGGCAGTTTTATGCTAGTGGGATGTCCTTAAAGCCAAGGTGGACTTAGTAGTAGCAGTTTAGGAAAGAGGAATCTTCTCCTTTGTTCAATGCAGCATGTGGAATCCCCCACATCCATAGAGTTCCTAGGTTGAGCCCCTAATATAAAACCAACCCTACAAAGAAGGCAAATATTACTCCAAACTTATATAGAGAGAAAATGAGGGAAAAATAAGTTAAGAGCCTTTACTCAAGATCTCATGGTAAGACTGGCTTGCAAAAGACAGTCCAAGTCTGCGCATCTTCCCATTTTTGGACTTAGGATGAAGAGACTTGGTTAACAGAAAAACTCAATCTTCTCAAATTAATTTAGAGTGATCAGAGAAGAAATTTTAAGCTAATTGCAGATGAAAATGGAGGAAGCATACTTTAACAAGCATTCCAGAGACATAAAAAAATTGCTGCAATGGACAACTGCATTGTTCATTTTATGATTGATTACTTGTTTGAATAGGCACACCACTGCACTTTTGAATGCTGTCTTCTACAAGTATTTAATACCATGAAGAAATGCAATGGAAACAAATGGGTGGGTAGACAGGAAGGAATGTGTTTTACAAATTACACCCTCCATTATTTTAGGACTTAAGAAGCAAATGCCCTATGATACTTGCACAGAACAACAGTTTTACTATGTGTGGATAAGTATTAAAAATTTATAATTTTATAAAGAAAAAATGCCAAACAGAGCTGTTCAAATACTGCATTTTGCTTGACACTAAACCAAGTGGGACGCAGAATGTATTTTCACTGTCAGTACCTTAACCAAACAGCCACACCATTACAAATATGCAGGTGACCAGGTGCATAATAATCCTTACACTGGATAAGTAAAAAGCACAAATGGATCAGAAATGCCTAGAGAACTTTCCTGTAAACATCCCTTTGGGGTAACAAAAAAAAAAAAAAAAAAGGATTTTTATCAATAGTGTTTACTTAATGCTCGACCTAAGTCCTCTAGGAATCACCTAGAAAAACCAAATGTACCAGCAGTGTTTTAACAGGTGAGGATGTTACCCACAAGAATGATTAGGAGAAAAATAACCCCATATGCAATAGGATGTAGCTGCAAGACTAGCAGTTCACCAGAGTAACCGTAGTGAACATTGTTAGGAACACTGTGTGTGGGCAATCTTTTATACATTCTAGGCACTCATACTTGGCGTTACAAACCTAATACTTGGCGTTATAAACCTAATAATCCCTTAGTTTAAACAGACCTTTAGAGTTGTTGATTTTATTTCATTGAACTAAGCATTGCACGTCCACATTTTTTCCATGCAGTGACTCTACTAGCACCGCAAAAAAGCTCTACCAATTAGACAGTACCAGTTAATGATAATGCCTATGAAATGTCATGTGACCCTGAAAGCCCTTTAAAAAATTCATATCCCTCTACGTTTTCACAGGTTATTTCAGCAGCTGCCAGATTCAAAATCTTGTGATTTTGCATACCATACTTGTAAACCAGGCAGGCAACTCAAAGTTCAAAGGTCAAAAGCAGAAGGAATGTTAATTTGCAAAGCTATTAATGGAAAGTGTTAAAATATGACACAACAGCTTTAAAAACCTCATTCCGATATACCAAAGACGACAGTTGTAAACCCACATCCATCTGCTTAGAAGCTAAACTGTGGGAAGGGGTAGAGACCCCAGATATGGTTGATCTGTTTTTCCCTTCTACCCTCCCTCCAGTTCCTGCTCATATTTTCTTTTGTACATTTTTTTTCAGAGCAGAAAAAGCTGAAGAGAAAGACAGAATGACAGGAAGCCTGGATAAGTTTTAACTTGTCAAAAGATGAATAGGATTTAATATATCCCTGACTCCTAAAAGAAGAAAAAACACACAAAAAAAGCCAGGCAACTAGAAAGATGCAATCCCCTGGACCAGCTCCTAGTCACACTAATTCCTGAAGTAACTTTGACATTGGCAGAATGCACCATCAAAAATCTTAAATCTCATCAATATCAAGTATTTCTTTTTTAATCTCATATTAAAGAAAGTAACAACTACTTGCATGAAAGCCAGATAAAAAAATATCTGTTAAGAATATGATTTAGCTCACTGACCTTAGTTACTGAAATAAAAAGCAGGAGTATCAAAAAGCCTACACACAAATTAAGAAAACCTTGCTATAAAATAAAATGGGGGTTTTTTCCTAATTCTCCAAATTTTCTATAATCTGTCTAGATATATTTTTGTCAATGATTTGTCAACTACTCCACAATAAACAGACCCCATATGTGCAACTCATTAAAAGAGGGAAGATTCTCTTTTTTAAAACACTGTGGTTTCCCTCTATTAATTTTAAAGATAAAAGTCCTTCCTATTCCAAGGTGATATTAACAAAAAATATTTTCAAGCCAAAGTATTTGGAATTTGTTCATGTATAAATAACTGAAATACAAGCCTCCTTGTTAAATACGAAGACTTCCCATACAATAAATTCAGTGAAGAGAGTGGATGCAAACTGCTGTTCCAAGTGCCCCCTGCTGTCTGCCTACTCTTCTGAGACTGATGTACACATTTTAAAGTGTTAAGTTCAGGAAGATTTGCCATCCAGAAATCTACTCTAAAAAAAAATATTTGATTTTGAAAGCTGTATTGTAAACTTTGAAAAATACTTCTGTAGAGCCGGACTGTAAACTGATAATAAAAAATAGACTTTTTCAAAAATGTTTTTTAAATAATTACTATTTTTTTCCTTCTGTTGATCAACATTTTAAGACAACTAAATTCTCTCCACTAATAAAAACATGCAGAAACAGCATAACTTGCACATCCAGATGGAAGGTGACTTGCGGCCCAATAGTAAATTAAAATTAAATTACATATTAAGGAGGATATGATTAAGTGACAGATGACTGAAACACATTAAGCCACTTCTGAATTTCCTACTACTGCAGATGGAGCCTCTAAGAATCATTAGATTTTGAGGAAATGAATGTAAAACTGAGCATGAAAACTACTAATTTTTAAGTAAATAATGCATATATATCTTTCCTAAGCCTTGCAATTGTTTCCCTTTTAATTTTAAAAACTGATAGTTTTGCTGCTATACTTTCAGCCTTAAAGACAATTACACTCTGATATATACAGACATAAAGAATAAGACTATTATGTCAAAATTTGATAATACAGCTAGGACCTTTACTTACTACGTGCTTTCTGAGCAACAAGAAGCTGAAACTGCTCTGAAGTCTCTACACCTCAGAAATTTTGTATTCTATAAATACCTTTCATTTATTTTCAGTTATTTTAATAATTCATACCATCTGGGTTCTGTTTTATTGGATAAAAGTCCAGCTGGAAGAAAAAAAAAAATCGCTTTAGCGGCACACCTTAAAAAAACGCTGTAACAATTTGAAGGTAACTTGTAACTTTAACATGACATTCTTGCTTTACAGAAACATGTGCAAGTATAGTGAAAATTAACAGAAAGATTTATAAAAAACTTAATTAGAGAAGCATCTGTATCTACTAAACTCACTCATTTTACAAACAATACAATGCTAGAGAGATTTAAAACATGTCTATAAAAATGTTGTATTCTTAATTTCATAATAGAGATATAGAAAGTCAACTTAAATACTTATACTTACAAACTTTGTCTCTTTAAAACCTCATTGAATCCTTAGAAGCATTATTTATCTATTTCACTGCAAGATTTCTTAGCTCAGAAGACTACTCATTAAACCATATTCCTGTTTTCTGTTCGCTTTAGACAAACAAAACTTTATACTTACAGACACTTGACTATCAGTAAAAGTTTTCTCCATGTATAAATAGTTTAATAGCTCATTGTTAAGAAACAGTCCCTTCCACTTTATTATTACGCTCTTTCTGAACACATATTTACTTCTTCCAGAGTCCAGTAAAAAAATGAAGCTTCTCTGTCTGTTGCCCTATCAACACCTCTCCCATTCTCCTCCCTCCCCAGCACATTCTCCGCCCTAAATACTGGTTCTGTATCTTCTCATCAAAAGGAACAGGCAGCTTTTAAAATGGTGTTTAGGCAGGTCCTGTGTAACAATAAAGCTTCTGTAAAGACAACAGCATGCTGCTGAGGAATCTGCTAATGTAAAATGCATTCGGTAAAGGCCTACAGGACTCTATTAAACGTTTGTCCAAACTTGTTTAAGCACTGAGTCAACATCGTTTTCTCCTCCAAAGTATTCTCTTTTTTAATACATTCCCCTTTGATGAGTCTATTATCTGAATGAACTAGGTCATCAATCCCTATTATAAATACTTAAAATATAATCTAAAAATACTTTTAAAAAAAAATTGTTAATACTTGTAAGACTTACAGCAAATGTCTTTCAGTTTCTGGCATGTAGGTACGTGTCTCAGTATGATTACAATCACATGTATGCATATTATGCAATCTATCTCATCCTACCAAAATGCTCCGTGTTCTTTTGAGTAAGCAGGGCATTGGCATTTACAAGGATCGCGTTCCAAGTGAAACATGATTCTCGTAATTTTCAATACCACACCTACTCTCCAGACGGACCAGCAATATCCGTGTATTTTCAGAAAGAAATGCACGCACTTTCTGCTCTTAAATACCATCCTTCCGCAGTTCCTCGGTCCAGAGGGAAGTAGAGGATGGGATTTTTACTGTATTTTTTTAAGTATCAGAACAGATGAAATGTTTTGAAGATTTAATATTGAATAAAAAGCAGTAGCTCATCTAGTAGAAGCTCCACAGGTGACTTTTTTTTTTTCTTCCTCCCCAGACTTCACTGGACTGATAAATCCATGACAACAGTGAAAATTAAATGGTACCAACTCCTAGCCAAAATCCCAGCAGTTTAAGCACAGAGACAGGGTCAGAAACAATTCACGGATAGCTACAGTGCTACCAGTTGTGCCATATGTATTCTGTGATTATACTCTAGAAATACCAATTCAGTTCATTCAATAAGGCCTTAATTCATTCCCTAACATTAACCAGGTCTCACAGAGCAAAAACCCCTCCTTACCCCCATTAGCACGTGACAGGACAAAAAGACACACCAGGGAACAGGAGGAGCAGCCGAGGGAGGGCAGGAAGAGAGGCGTGAAACCAGTCACCCAGTGCCTCGTTCCCACCCAGGAACTGCATGGGCAATCCGTTTCGCAGCAGAAGCTCTAACCAGGAAAGCTGCAGGTACCCTCTTCCTCAGACAGCTGGAGCACAAACAGTAAATGCTCACAGAGCACACGGCAGTTACACTGCGCTAGGAGATACTATGGTTGGCGAGCCCTTTCATTTACAAACAAACAAGTTTACACCAAGTGAAAGGTAATGCAGCTTCCTGTGCCGAGAGTACAATCCATAATCGCACAGTTAAGGAGAAGCAATGTCCATCCTTGAGTCTAAGAACATAATCGGTTCAGAACATGCGTTTATCAAACCCAGTATTATGTTTCCAGTAGTGGCCACACATGGATATCTACCGACGAGTAGCACAGGGCAACATGTAGGACATTTCCCTCATTACCTTCTCCCAGACTCCATGTTTTTTTAGTTCAGGAGATTTCCTGAATCTGGTGTGGCTTGTCTCCTTAATAATCCCCAGTGGCTCTCTTTTCCAAATACTTGTCCACTTTCCCCCCCAGGACATGCAAATTTCTTGCATCCACAGCACTGAGTGGTGAGGCATCCCGCAGACCGACTCACCTCCTGCATGAACAATCGTGTTCTTCTGTTTGTTTTGCTCCTGGCTCCAGCTACCTTTAATTAATGGTGCCAACTTCTTGTCCCGAAGGAGACAGTGAGTAGTCAATCCCAACTATTTTTTCTATGCCACCCATGACTTTGTATGCTTTCTTACGCCTTTCTGAACCTTTTCTACTTCTAATATATCATAACATTTTTGAACTAAAGAGAACAGGTGTGGGCAAATCACAGATGTATACAATAGAATCATTATGTGTTTTTTTCCTCTATTCCTTCCCTAATAATTCATAACACAGGATTTTGTTTCATTGCTACTGTACTGAGCTGATGTTTTCATGCAACCCTCCCTTATAACTCAAAGACCTCACTTCTGAGAAGAAACAGTCAGCTCAGAGACATAAATATCATTTGATATATGAAGCTAGGGCTATTTTGCCTCATTTCCATTGCTTTACATTTATCTGCATACATTTTCATCTGCCATTTTGTTGTCCAGTCATTCAGTCTTATAAAAGCAGCCTGCTCTCATCTTCAGAGACTGCTCTTGTCCTTCTTACCTTGAGTAACTTCACCTCACTGCTCACCTTCTTGAGAGGAGCCTTAAAAGATGCTCTTGAATCAACAAGTGTAACATAAGAAACCGAAGCAAGGGCCAGCCTTAAGTGGCAAATAATTCTGGGTTTCAATAACAGACCCCAGTGCAGTAAGCTATTATTCTGCCTTAATGTCATGTGCCTCATGAATTAGACCCAGAAGAGCGAACAGTTTCAGTTCAAAGAGAGTAAGCCCAATTTTAAAAGAATGCTAGGTATCAAAGGTTACGGAAAAAGACACCCCTGAGAGGTTGCCCACCTACCAAGAGTCCAGTTCTGCAAGCATTGACTGTTTCATCACTACTCAAGGAAACCAGAACCAAAAGAATAGAGCCAAAACCAAGGTCTGATACCTCATAAGGGATATGACCCCTCTGTAGCTTCAGGTGGTTACTTTAACTTGCTCACCCTGGCTGATCCATGTAGTTCCACAAACATGACTGCATCAGAGATGTTGACAGCTTCATGAATTCACCTGCGTCCATTTAATCACACATCTTAGGAATGGCGGTACTGACTACTGACAAGAAGTAAGGCCTGGTGCCTGAGGATTTACGCAGAATACAAGTTCATATCTAGTCCCTTGAAAGCATATACTGTGCCTCTGGTTCCGCGACAGAAATTGGCTTGTGTTGGAGAGCCAAGCCCAGAGGCAATAAGGCTTGGACAGCACTTGAGTGGCAGGGTCAGACAATGTACTGATTGCTTCCTCAGCGAGAAATTTCTCCATACAGTGCCAACCATCTTCGCACATATGGGGACTGAAGTCCCTATGGAATCCATCCTAGGCAACACTCTTGGTTTCTTCTCAGGCACCAAAGTATGGAATGAGCACTGCCATGATGAGCACTGCTATATGCACCTCACAAAGAAAGTAGAGGTGAGATCCAGCTCTCAGCACATTCCCTGACTACTCCGCTTTTTACATGCAAATTTACATGGCAAATTTCTCCAGAATCTGAAATACAGAAAATAACCCAAAAGCAGGAGAAAACAGTAAACAGTAAAATTACCAAAGCATGGTAATTTTACAATTGCAATAACAGAGAACAAATCCCATTATTCTCAGTGTCTGGAAAAAAAATCACACAGTTTAACATTCTGGACTGTATCTAGAAATAAGTATCTCCAATTCATGATAAAGAGGTTACACACAACTGTACTTATCTGTTGACCAACCCACCTTTGTCAGATACTTTACAAAACAGGGTAAAGAGCATAAGAACTTTCCATGATAAAGTCTATAAGCGTAAGGAAAACTTAAGAGCATATATTGGTAATCTTTTAAAAATTATGGTACAGTATAAAATACCAGCAAAGGCTTAACATGCTAGTTAATGCTAGTGCACAACCTGTGGAAAAAATAAATAAATGTATACTGCTAGCACGATGTTTTCCTTCTTTAGGGAGTAACAATGGATATAACTAAAGTACCTGATAAGATCACACACGCCAAAGTAAAAGCCTGAAGAAGATCCTCTAGAGTACACTGAAAAGAGTTAGAAATTCTTAACAGAGCAGTCTAGAGAACCAAATGTGAAAAAAAATTATGCTCTTGGAAGTCTTCAAGACATACTAAGAATGATGACAGCAAAAAAAAAAAAAAGGTCTGAGGGATAACATAGGCATCATCCAGAATGAGATGATGTAACCTACAGACATACTGGCTGTATCTGTACTAGTCAAATAAATAGTGCCATAAGCCATCGTGTAATTCCAAAGACAGCTGGTGCTTTCTGGCCACTATCATACCACCAAGCTCTCCCACCCTCCTATCGATCAAGCTGGTTGCATCCAAACTGCCTGCAGGGCACAGTGATACTAGCTATTAGGGCTAACTTCCAAACCATGTCCAAAACCATTTGAGAAAATAAATTAGTTGGCCCAGGACAAAGCCACATAAATGACAACTCTAACAATGTGACAGTACAAACTGTCACTGTTTCATTTACCTACACAGGTGTGCAGCCACTATGCAGCACAGTCGGTAAACAACTCCAGCCAGGACTGCCAAAGGTCTGAACAGAGCAGAAGAACGCCTGGCAGAAACCACTGGATGCTTTCAAAGCCTTACTGATCAGCTCCATGACCACATATGCTACAGTAATTCAAGGTAAAGAAATCAATGTTTAATGTCATGACTAACTTACACTATTTAAAGCTATATATTATAGTTCAGCCAGAGGGTTTGAGCTATTACAGCAAGAGAGTGGAAAATCACTAGGTACATATCCTACACTTAGCACTGTTTTAAAAGCTGACCCCTGGTGGCACACTCCAAGAAACAGGATCTGTTACTCACTGCTACTCCACCGAGCAACACTATGCAGGTTGAGAAACAAAGAACCTAGGCTGTGGTCACAGACCCATGAGCCTTCCAAAACAGCAGTGTCAGGGGCTGGACTGTGTTAGCATTCGGACTTCAGAACATCCATACATAAGACAGGAGTAGCCCTTTAAGAACTCTGTTATTAACGTGTTAAAAATACAGAACTACCTATTACATACAAAAATGGAGATTTTATTCTTGCATGCAGTTTTATTTCACAACTGGCCTTTTCTCCACCTTCATGAAAGCAGACAGCAAAACTGTCAATTGGTCGGTTACATCTTAGATAAAAATTAGGACAAAATACATGCAAAAGATGCAATACTTAAAAGTACATGGTAGAACCTGTGTATACTAGCTGCCCATGGCAAGTTATCATAGCTTAAAAAAATTGGTGAAACCTAAGACAAAAATATACTTTTTTTTCAAATTTTAAATTCACAATTATAAACTGAGAATGAAGAGGCCTCTTGCTTTAAATTACATAATTATACTAGCCATGGTGGTGGCGCTGTGGTCATGGTGATGATCTAAGAACGTCAGTAAAGCAAGCTCTGCAAGAAGAGTTAATACTTTTTATTAGATCAACTGACAGGGTGGGAAAAGTTTGGAGCATGTTTAGCTCTTCTTGTCTGATTTTCCTAGTATACTAGTTGATCTAACATAAGCTATTTTCTCCCTGTGTAAGCTTTGTCTGATCATTTAAATCAGTCAAACAAAGACAGGTACCCACTTAAAAACTCATTATTAAGTCAAATGAGCATTTAGGGGGTTTTGCCACCCACAGATGCCAAAGCTAACATCCAGCAGAGACATGTCATTCATTAGTATAAAACCCCATACCTAAGAGATGTGTTGTATGCTTTCAATTAGCAGATGAAATGCAAAAAAAGTTGCTTCAGTGGAATTAACAAAACAGAAAAAAATCAAGCATTATTATCTATAATAACAGCTAATACTACATTATTAATGGTTATAATTAAGATAGAACATTCTAACAAAATTCCTCAAACTGATTTTTAAAAGGAATATATGATACATTCCAACTTTGAAAACATTACTAAACTTTAGAAATTTGATCCAACAAATGATCTTTTTCATATAGGATATAGCTTTAAGGTTTCCAAAACTGGATGAGGACAAGAAGAGCAGCAGCAACAGCCATCTTTTTTGTCCTGATGTTTAGTTAAAACAATTAAATAGTCTTTAATTTTAAAAAGATCTCTACTTTCAAGGATTATT
Organism: Aptenodytes forsteri; assembly: GCF_000699145.1. Lineage (NCBI taxonomy): Eukaryota > Metazoa > Chordata > Aves > Sphenisciformes > Spheniscidae > Aptenodytes > Aptenodytes forsteri. The sequence goes on from NW_008795948.1 coordinate 2,044,670, forward strand.
TAACAATACTCAAAGAGCTTGACACTTGTTTGCCCAAGATATTACGTCTCTCATGATACTCTTCTGCCCTATTTTTAACCACTGAGAAATACCAAAAGTACAAGTGCCACAGTGATTTTCAGGAAACGCAACAGCTTTGAATGTTCCCCTTGGCGAGGAGGAACCTAAATTTGTTGGCTTCCAAGGGTATTTTTACAGACCTCAAGAAAAATTAAAATATTAATGAGCTACAGTTGAAAGTGTAATGGAATGTGGTTCCAAAACTGTAGATGAGTAAAAGGATTACTCTGTTTAATGTAAATTTTTACAAAGGCAGTGTTCTAGTCTCTGCAGTCTCACAGAGTCACCTTTAATGTGTTTATAAATCTGTAAACAATGTCTTTGCCAGGACAGAATCGTGCTAAGAGGATGAGAGTAGTAGCACTTACCTACAGGGAAGAAAAGTAGGAAGAAAGATAGGATCATGCTCTCTCATTAGTCCAAATATTAAATAATCCTAAATCATGGCAAGTTCCATTTAGCTTAAGCTACACCTTGCAAATATGAACAAGCAAACATGCTATAAAGTAAAATTGGTGGAAATCACAGAATTTTAACGTGGTTGTTAATAGACAATACTTCATAATGACAAACGATTCACATAAGGAAAATTTATTACTACATACAAAATAGGAATCTGTTCTTAATAAAAACACATTTCTTGTAATTTAATAAAGAAAAAGTTCTAAATACATTTCTCGTGAAAACAACATAATTAAAGTATATACTAGACATGCTAATTTTCTGAATTCAGTTCCAACTTACAAGATAATCATATTCAGCCCTGGTGTGAACAAGCACAATTTCCACAGTGCAGAAATAAAATTGTGTATTTTGTGTTTTGTGAAACATTTTCCACACCATAGTCACAGTGTAACTGCATCCATTAATTTTGCACTCTCATCCTATTTTGATCCCTCTAGATTTAAAATAATCTTGTATACAGGTTCTATTAGTAAAAACAGCACCTAGAGGTTAATCCTACAAACTTGTCTGTTTTCTTCTACGTATAATACAGCTTCTGAAGGTAAGAGGAAAATGTTTAAGGAGGGGCAACTGTATCATTACAGCTATTAAAATTTAAAAAAAACAAACTACAAAGAAATCACGCCACCTTATGGCAAAAGACAGCAAAACTGACGGCTGGTATTTCACACACTACAGCTCCAAAGACAAGAGGAGCAAGTTCATACTTTCACAAAAAATCCAAATACAGCCTTCTTCAGACCCATAAGCAAATAAACAGTGTTCAGCATATGCCCATAAAAGAAACTGCATGGAACCTACTTATACTGCTCAATTTAGAAGACTAAGTTGGATGCCAGCAGGAATCAAACCCACAAGCTCAGAGAAGCTTATTCATTTTCAAACTTCATGTTTGGGTTAGTACCTTATCTATTCTGCTAAGATAACTGTAAAGAACACAAAAGCAACCGAGTAGCCTATATAATATGTTCATGATCATTATTCCAAAGGTGGAGTCTCTAAGAATTTCCTGGTATTGTTATTTCCTCTTCCAGCAACTCTAAATAGATGGCCTGAAACAATCTAAACATGTACTAACAACATTGTGTTCTACTACACTTAGTGTAACAGTACTTGGGAAAAGTGCTGCAATAACAACGTTAATGTTAGAATCAAAATCGAAACACCTCAACGCTATTTTACTTTGACTTATGAAATTTTTGAAATTCTTCTCTGGGTTGGTATTTCTCCTGGTGGCTAGAATGTCACTCTTATGGCATGCAAAGGGAAAAAAAGAGATTTCAAAGTGAAAAGAAGCAATTGACAGAGAGCAGTCCACACCCAAATAGCGACATGAAGTAAGGGCATTCTTCCAAATACAGATTTTAATACAGATTGTTTCTTTGTCCAATTCATGCCGTGACCTAGAACGTAAGTTTCCCCATCCAAAGTAACAGCTTTAAGAATTATAACATTGGGTACCACAGAGAGCCTCTCAATCCCTCCTGTTGGTGCTACTCAATTTATATACACTAATGAATACCAACTAAGACATAATGAGAGAAAAATGGACTTTTTAGGCCAGAAATTAAATTATATCTTTGGTGTTCAAAATATGAGATGTGCACATAAATCTCTATGAAATTTTAAACTGGAAGAATGTGGTGTAAACCATGTTTTTCCTATTGCATATGAATTACTAGCACTAGGCTCTTAGATATTCTGAGAGGATTCTCTCTTACTGTGACCAGAAATTCTGTCAAAACTGGTAATATATAGTAGCAAGCTTTTTTGATTTAGAAGAATCACCATTTTCTGATGAAGAAAGATGTAGCTAGATGGTTCCCAAACAGCTTTATCCAGAGGATCTTGCTCTCTTTTTTAAAGTTATGCACTTACTGTATTAAAGTTATGAGTGCAAAGAAATGAAAAAGTATTTTCCATGACTAGAAAAAAAAAGCAAGATGCTTAAAAGCTTCAGACAACAAGGTAGAAATAGACCACAATGAAAAATGTCCTTTAAAACATCTGAGAAATAAGTAATTACAGTTCCTACCTGCATTCCCTAAGCACGCCAGAAGCTCCTTCCATATATTCTGTTCTCTAAAAATCCAGTGCACTGAGCTCCCCTCTCCTTCAGTTCAGAGTCAGTGAAATGCCGTTCTTCCTACATTTTCCCATGGCAGGAAACTCAGAATATCTCCCTCTTTCCTCCTCCCATCTCAAACACTTTTTAAACACCTCCTTCCCATTTAGAGGAATCAGTGTGCCACATTTCCTCCCATGCTGAAGAGCAGTATAATATATATTACATGGTTCCTATGCCAAGAGCTCTGCACATATTTTTGTTTCTCCCTAGCCACAAACCTTCTTCCAGATAAGCATGATAAAGGGGTAAGGGAAAAATATCTCTATTCACCTTCACATCACTATGGGTCAGGTTTTCCCGAGGAAGCACACTAGAAGAGAAGATATAATGAAGCCATATTCCTACAGCTGGTTGAGGGAGGCTCCCAGCAGAGCAGGAGGAGCAGCTTTTTAAATTCAGATGGCTTTTCGTTCCTTGTTTTCACCAAATTCAATAAGGTTTGGCCACTGAGGCCCAGGCATCAGCTGATGGTATACCCGTTGTGAAATAAAATTATTATATTACACTCAGAAAGACCCAAAAATCACCATAACCAATGACCAACACCATGTTGATTAGGAATTCCCTTTTCTCAACTGCTGACATATAAGGAGGAAAAACCTATTTAAGTATTTTTTAAAACTTTTCCATACTCCGTAAGCTACATTCCTTAGGAAGTTATGTAAAGAGCCTGGTCCAGCAACAAATTTAACCCCCCAAAATTTTCTCAATGCAATGATCATCAGCTAAATGAAAAAAAGAATACGATGAGCATTTGATTTTTTTATATATCATGATACAATGATTTCTAAGATATGATCAACATTTTGATCAGCAAAACTGTATTGTTTTGCTCTACATGACCAGCTGTGATGAGTAAAATAAAGTCAAAATTCCCCACAGAAAGAATGGCCACTGCTGGCATCAATGTAAACTATTAAAGAAACTGAACAAGTCAGGTGATACCTGAAATCTGTATTCCCCTGACATAAATGTTATATGATGATTAGTAACTTTATTACACTACAGATATTACTTTCCTTCATTAATAATCAGCATTAACTACTGTAAGTTCCTCTCTAGGACTCACTTCTAAGTTTTAAGTGAAAGTTAATTACCTCAAGGTCATCCAGAGAACGAGTAATACTAAATCGCTTAGATCTTCCAAATGATCTTCGAACAGAAGAACGTGGGGGAGGAGCCTGATTTAATCCCATTGGATGTCCAAATTTTGTACCCTGAACAAAACAGAAAATATATTTTATTATTTCACTTCTTTAATTTTAGTACATTGCTGATCATAGTGACAGCATCTGAATTCTAAGTATGGGTAGGTACAGGAAGTAGGAATGTAGGAGCTGTACAGAAATGTAGGAATTCCAAGGAGATGGATTTGCAAACCTGTAAACAGGACCACAATTTCAACACAAGTTGGTTACTTGCCATGCCCCTGTAAAATCATGTATTAAAATCATTAAAGTTATGACTTTTCCAGTCTCAAGTCAAATATCATAAATATTCAGCATTGTTACTGTATAAACATGAGTCATCAGTTAGATTGCTAAAGTGTACACGTGCTACATGTCAGTATTAGTACACAGAGCTTAATTAAAAGCAAGACAATCCTAGCTCTTTACTGTCTTAACTGGAAAATTTTTACAATGACAAAATAATTATTCTTTCTATAGGAAATTAACATCCTAGAAATCATCTCACCCAGCTTCTGTTGGAATCCTTCTCCACACTTTTAAAAATCTTATTTTCACTACTCTTTTTTTTTTTTTTTTAAAGGCTTGCTACTGTGAAGTCCAACTTTTTAAATCACACATTACAAAATGCAGGAACTTTTGTTCCGAGGAAAGAAACTACCTCACTTGGATGTTACATGACTAGAATTGGTGCTGCAATAATTAAATCTAATGGCTTTCTCTTTTCCCCATAATCATACTCTTTCTCCTTAAAAAGTCACCAGATGTCAGTCAAGCTACAACAGCTCAGCATGTACACATCTAATTTATGCCAAATGGCAAAGTGTAAGCTTAAACCTAAGAGTAGGCACACAGTCAGTGACTGGTGCTAAGCAGATGTACATAAACTCACGCTGCAATAATTAAATCTAATGGCTTTCTCTTTTCCCCATAATCATACTCTTTCTCCTTAAAAAGTCACCAGATGTCAGTCAAGCTACAACAGCTCAGCATGTACACATCTAATTTATGCCAAATGGCAAAGTGTAAGCTTAAACCTAAGAGTAGGCACACAGTCAGTGACTGGTGCTAAGCAGATGTACATAAACTCACTACATTATGAAAACTTGTGATTATGTGCCTGAAATTTTGGATTCCTTTCACTGTAACATTAAATGTGAGGAAAATTCATTCCTGTCTTCTGATGCTTTTTCACTTTAGAAAATAACAGAGTTTAATTCAGAGTAAATTTTCTTCTATTTCATTTCAGCATCTTTCTTCATCACAGTAAGCTTAAAAATATATTTATTAGTACTTTTATAATTGCTTATTGTCAGCTTTGTAATATTTATTAAATTTTATATTTGTATTTGTTTCTTCCTTTGGGCAAGTTGCTGTGCTCTCAATTCTGAAATAGTTTGGTATCCCTTTGATCACTTGTTTGAAAGTCTATATATGCCAAAAGAACAATGATAAATTTCACATTCTTATAATCTCATGCTAACAACCACTCATACAAAGTAGAGAAGAGCATCGAGAATATTATACAGCCTCCTTACTGCAATAAAAGATAAGGTATCCAACAGAAGATGCCTGCCTGTTTGCTTATTCCCATGGAGTCAACACTGTTCTTTAGCAACAGGGCTCTGTCACCAGTATTCACAACAGACTCTGTTTACAAACTCATAGAAATGTCAAGACATAACAGAGCATACAGGAATCGGGATCCAAAGTGTGTAGCAGGGTTCATCACTGCAACAGGCTGAGACTCCAGCTTCCTCATTCAGTATTAAAAGTGATCCATTTTCATATGAAATCTCCTTCCCTCCCAACTTTCAATTTACTAAGGGCTTTTTTTATTGGCTGAGAAGAAAATTGGGCAGGTTCTGCCAAGGAAAACTGGAAATCTGGCAACTGGAGATTAGCTCTAAGGTTTTTAAGAGAACATTTAAGAGTACAGTATAAACAAGCTAAGATGGCTTTTGCTAAAATGATCAACTAAATGTGAAGACAGGAAAGTTGCTCTCTGTAAATATTCACAGATAGCACCCACTAGAATGAGGACAGTTTCTGTCTTTCCAAGCCACTTTTAAAATCATCCGTTCATCCAGGCAGGTACCACTAAAGTTCACGCTTGGCTCATACCTTACAGTCACAGCAGTCTTTCCTGTCTAAACTGAAATCATAGAATCATAGACTCATTAAGGCTGGAAAAGACCTCTAAGATCATCGAGTCCAACTGTCAACCCAACACCACCATGCCCACTAAACCATGTCCCTAAGCGGGACATGGTTAGTCAGTTTAGTCAGATTAGTCTAAACTAATGCAGTAATCTGTGTCAAACAGTGAACTCCACATTAACCCCTGACTATATTCAGCAGTATCCATTACTATTACCGCATAACATGTTAAAACACTGACATGGCTCCTCCTGTATGAGCATGTTCCTGTTAAAGCAGCATGAATATATGTGTACAACTACTAGGTTTCACCACTAGTCAAGTATGACCACACCAGTTTTGCAATTTTTAAATTTTTAAGCTGTGAATTAGTGAAAAACTATCAGACTACGAACAGCTCAGCAAATTCTAGGGCTAGTGAAATTAATGACATCATTAGTGCAAGTACAACGGGTATTTTGAAACTAATGAAATAGTTACACAGTATGGATTCTGCTTAATGGTCTTTCATGTATTTCTCAAAACAAGATGCATCCCTCAGAGGACTTCATCTTTCAGAAAAGAAAACTGGTGAAAGGAAACAAAGGAAAAAACTACCAAAAGCAGTCATATCTATTTTGAATAATGAATACATTTTCACTTTTCTTTCTAATTCAGCCCAAAAAGAATATAAACTGTCCAGTATATGTTTAAATAGTGGAGACTGCCGTACACGATTCTGGGAGAATAAGACATACACCTAGAGAACATACACTCAAAAAAATTTTTAAACAGTAACATTACAAATTGAAGGAACGGGAACAAACTGCCTGAAGACAAATCTAATTAGACTCCACTGAGAAGCAGATTCTAGATAAGATTAATTATCACCAGATGTCCCATTTTAGAAGTAAATGCTGCTTACCTATTTGTGGTCAGAAACATAACACAGACAAAGAGGGAGAGCGGACAAAAAACACTTGCAAATTGTGCTGTAGTAGAAAAGAGAACAGTAAATTAGTATCTGATCAAAATTTTTATTTACGGTTTTTGACATTCTTATAGAAAACTCACTACTGAGCCCTGGATGGAATGGTAAAGATAAGAGCAGGAAAAAAAAGACCCTGAGAATAAAACAGTGCTTAAGAAACGATTACAAAATGTAAAAATTCACTGAGCTAACCATTTCTCCAACCCATTTGGATAACAATTGCAATTAGGAAAACATTTTCAACAGACAAAAATCTCCTCCTTGCTCTGAAGAATCAAATTAATAATCTACGAAATTAAGGAAGACATTGCTAAAAATAAGACTGCAGTTCACAAAGTATTTAATTTCCTGGTAACGGTGCTGAGAAGTCTCCCTTTTCATCTTTTCTTGACTCTATTCCAGACATTCACACTATGAAGGCAGACCTCCTTCTGCAGATCAATTAAAGAAATTGCCTTGCATACACACACGCACACAAATAAAGAAAGAATCACGTAGCTTAAGCAAATAGCAGCAACATTTTGGCAAATGTTTTTCATGGGACTCTGAAGAGCTGGAAATAAAAGCATCCATGACTTGAAGAGAGAACAGCCATTGCAACTACAATGCACTAATCAGCATGGCTAAAGAAATCCACAGTATTTGAGCAAAGAGAGATTGCTAGTGCAACGACTGATATTAATGTAAATTTTGCAGTCTGTTAGCCATAAAGACATTATCACACACTATTAAAGAGATATTACAAAATACTAAATGTACCTAAAAAAATTTCAAAACAGTAGACTATATGACCAACAAAATGCTGTTTCGTTCACTGTTAGCTGCCAAACTAAAACACTGGAATTTGCTACATGAACATTAGGCTGTGTTTTCTTTTAAATACAGCCCTAGAACTATTTACTATTGTATCTTAAAGATTCTCTTCCGGAAACACTGTGCTGCTGAATCTATAAAAGAAAACTCTAAAAATATCTAGATATTCAAGAAAATCTAGGAAATCCTATCACAGAACAGTATTCTGATACTTCACTAAGTGTCTTCATTTTAGGAATCCAGAAACAAACAGAAAAGCACAGAAATTTGTGAAAACAAGTTCATTAGTGAAAAGCACGTACTACAGCAATACATCCTCTGCATTTTGCAATACAGATACTTACAATCCTGCTACTACTATCTATCATGGTGAACATACAAAAGAACATCTCTCTAAAAGCCTTTATCCTGTTATGATTTGGCAGATGGAGAGGAAAAACAACAAAGGATTAAAGGAATTAACACACTGATGCTCTAAAAAATCCATTCCTTTTCCTATTCTCCTAACAAAGTAAAAAGTATGAACTAGCATGGACTGAAATACCAGTTAAATGTATAATCATAAGAGAAAAAGCAGGACAATAACTGGGTCTGCACTTTTTTTTTTTAATATATGACTAGATCACCCCTTTTCCTTAGGCTAACAGGAAATGGCAAGCCCAAATACATTCCCCTGAAATAACCATCAATCACTGACCAAACTATAGTCTTTCTTTCCCTTCAAATACAATTTTTTTTTTAATTTAATTTTTAACCTGCTTATTTGGCCTTGTGGATGAGCTACCTCCTAATCTACTTGACAAGAAAAGCATCAAAAACAAACGTCACCAGAGGAGGATTGATATAGCAGCAGTTTGTGAATGTGTCCAAGTGAGACAGTTTCTGTCTGGTAACAAGAAAGGTGTACAAGAAACGTACAAATGAGAAAGTGGAAAATGTTGTACTTCATGCATTAGCAAGACAGAGGGAGTGAAGAAGAACATGACTCGTGTTAGACTGCAAACAGAGGGACAGAAAGAACAAAAATGATCCAATACAAGGTGACTTGCACAAATCTAGTTCTTTAAAGACAGAAAGAAAAAGGATGGGCTGGGCTCTTAGAAGTAATTTTAACTGATAAAGAAGTTAGGCAGTAGTTCCATATAACATTATTTTCAGCAGCTGTGCTAGCTTAAGGACTTTGCAGGTACCTCTGACCACTCATGCCAGCTCCCAAATTGCAGCAGGCTGCCCCTTCATCTCTACTAACAATAAGCTATAGTTTATGAAATGAAATAATCTTGTTTCTGACACAGATCCACAGTCATGCCAACACAACGGATGATGCTCACTGCCAACTCCAGCCTGAGCGTGACAGGAACTCTTTAAGTTGGTACTACCGAAGAAATGCAATGCGAAACGATGATAGTCAATACGATACTCTAACCTGGAGCTTGAGTGCACAGAAGCAAGTTGATGAAACCTTATCAATTATTCAGAACCCAAAGAAACCAAACACCTTTAGAAAACATCTTCAATTAACTTAAAGAAATTCCCAGCTATAACATGAGCTGTATCATGCTCTCTCATATTCTAGTAAATGCACTTATCAAGTATTACAATTTTTTAACAAATTGTCATACATAACAACCTGAAATTTCCATTTTGTACTACATAGTCTTTGTGTCTCTCTACAGTTAAACATATATTGTCCTCTCATCCAAATATCTGGATATAACTAATGAAACAATGAGATTCCTCTCCTCTGGTACAACAGTTTTAAAGCTGGAGGAGCAAGAAGGAAGTAGCAAGGAGAGGACACTGGTAGCTTTTGGAATACAAGAGGCTGAGGAAGTGGGAGATTTTTGCTAGGTGTTCAAGCATCCTTGACAACGACAAAATACAGGGAGCTGGCAGCAGGAATCCAGAAAGGGGAAAAAAGGAGAAAGAAAAACTGTGAGGCTTAGGCCAGCTTTACAACATCTAGCAAATTTAACCTTTTCATGGAAAACACATTGCAGTTTGTTACCTTGAGGGGAAACTAAAGGGGCTGAATCTTATGGGACAGAGATTTTGGCTGCTCTGTGGAAGAAGAGGAAGAGGGAAAGGTAAAATATAAGAAGGGGGGAGCTAATCTAAAAAGTTAAAAAAACACTGAGAAGCCTCATCATCTACATTTACAGAAGGATGCTTTCGAAACTTTCACAATGAAAGCTAATCTCACAAGATTCACAGGCATGTGAGTGAAATAATTTTTTAAAATGTTTGAGGAAAAAAGCATAAGAAAGTAATTGAATGTCATGAACAAAGTTATAAGAGCTCTAAAACAAAAATGTTACTGGTATGTAGTCATTTTGATAGATATTGTTTCCTCCTCCTGTTCAGGTGGAACAAGTATACTATCCTCTGTCCTGACCATCTAAGATAATACAAAAAGACCACGCACATGCTAGAATGGTCACACAGGACCGCTTGCCAGCTGGATTACAAAAATTCAGCAGAACAACAGTTTGGGGAGTCTTATACAAACCAGCTAAACCACGCTTGCAACAGAAACAACCATCACTACCCAGACAGCAACTGGCCATCCTGCTCCAGAGAGTCAATTCCCCAGGTAAACATCTCCCTATACTAAAAAGTTCAATAAATTAGATTCTTTTAGCAAAAACTATGTCTATGTGTGTCTGTACAAGTGTCAACTCAAGTACTGATTTCTGATTAATTGCCTCTAAAAAGCACGTAACAAAAGGAGGGTGCTATATTCACAGATTTTATCGCAAAAGAAAAAAAAGGAACAGCACCATTTAGAAGGCCTCAATTTAAGGAGCTCAACTAATACAGAATTTGCTACATTCTACGTGTCACAGAGCTTAATCATACTAACTATAAAATCACAAAATTTTTATTTGTCCTACTCCTATTTCCAGCTATTGAAGCTTTTGGAAACTCTCACTGTTTTTAGGTTTGACTCTATGACTTTGTATGGTAAAGTACATAATAGTTTGGAACCCAGATACAGAGATCGTATAATTTGGAACTTCTGTGGCTATTCAAAACATGCCAAATTTACTCTCGGATGTTAAACAGCAGGAGGGTCAGTCTGGAGCGGCAGTTTCATCTTTACAAAAAATGCAGGTTTAAGACCTCAGAAAGAAAGTTCCTAATTTAGACCCTTCTGAAAAAGGATGGGAAACGGATGCCACAGTAATGCCAATATAGTCAGTGCACAAAATCTCAAAAAATACTGCAAGTCTTGGAGGATCATAGAACAAAGCAGTTGATACAAATATTATTCTGTCATCAATATTAGTCTCAAATCCTGCTCTGGACCATTTGGCTTAATCTTCCTCTGTTGTCCACTACCATCCCTAAGGGCCCATTCTTCTGATTATGGGTCCTGTTAGCTGAGTGATCACCCCACTATAGCAATGCAGAACAGGCAAGACTGTAGGCCATGACCTCCCTTTAGTCCTCATCCTATCAGCCAGCATCACATGCTTGTCCACCCAAAATCTGACAGTGCAGACTTGCAGGACTTGTAAAGTGAGGGTCTATGGGGCCTGAGAACAGGACGGATTGAAAAATGGGGTATGTTGGGGAGATAAAGAGATAAAAGAATCTGGCAGGTAAATGGGAAAAGAGCTTGCTGTGGTCCAGTCCCCTGGACCATAACAGGAACAGAAGTGGTAAATCCTGGGGTACAGGTAGGCATGCTGATAGAGGGCTCCATATGCTATGGAACAAAAAAGGAATGAAGTAACACCCTTCAGGCTGCCCAGCGCTGCTGCCATCATCATGGATTGACATCATCTCACAAAATTGGATTAGGTAGGGGAGGGTTAATTAAAAAAGGTCTAGCATCATTCAAATTTTACAGACAGCTTTTCCACAGGCTTAATTACACTGCAATTACTGTAATGTGGGGTTTTTTTGGCACCAGTATGACAAAGGATTCAAATGGTATTATTCACCATTACTGGTCAATGGATTTGATCACTTTTAAGAATACCTCTTTACTAATCAGATGATAATGACATATTTCACTGCCTTCTAACCATTACAGTGGATTTTTAATGGCAGTTAGGCCCATAATATAATCAAGAATGACGTAAAATTTCATGTAAGATCTCCATGCACTCTGGGAAGACATAGAAAAGAGGCTGTCCTGTCACACTGGACATCCAAGTAAATGAAATGTATTGCTTGTCTCCTGCACTAAGGTTACTAGGCATGAAACACTGACCACCTACATTTCAGTACTATCCTAATCCCTTTTCAAACAAAAAACCACACGTTGATGGTATTAATGCAGATGGAATAGTAAGATCACTTTGTCAGTATAACTAGATAATAGTATCTTGTATGAGTTGGAAGCCTATTAGTTGGAAACTGCAGAGGAATAGAAAGACCTGAGTACACTAGGGGAAAACGTGGAGAAAATTACAAGTACACACATAACAACTGGTTCCAAATCATCTTGAACATTAGGTAGGCATTAGCTAGGAACATTAAGTCAGTATGGCCCAATAATCAGGAACAGTCAAAAAGGCAAATGAAGACTCATCAGAAAAGCAAAAGAAATCAAGAAATAAGCTTTATGAATACATTGCCTGCCCACACATTTTAAAAACTGCTTATAGTTCTGGTCAACCCATCCCGAAAGTAATACAGTACAACTAAGGGAGGAAGATTACAATTATGAAAAAACTTTTGTATGGGAGGAGACTAAGCTGACTTCTGCTTGGAAAGTAAGTGATTGGTGGTTGAGGTTTAAAACAAAATAAAATGACTAAGAGAAAATAAATAGAGAGTAAGATTGTTCAGTATTTCTCATGACAAGTATTAGCAGGTATGAAATGAAACTATATGGAAAGTACAATTATGTATTGTTTTCTTTCCTAATCATTTTTCTCCACACTATTTTTTTCATTGTTTCTCAAGATGCTACCTCCTCCTGTGACTTTGCAACTCAAAACTAGCTCAGAAATACTTAGATGCCTGCATACTTAATTATGTCAATTGGAGTCCAAACCACTTGATCTAGAAAACATTTGAATTCAGGTGTAATGAAAAATTCTAAATCTCTAGCACATAAAATTGAAATGAGAAAATTTCACAAAGTCAACATTGCTCTACAGACATTTACTGTCCAGATTTTATCTAATCTATTTTTCAGAGAAAACCACCCAGCATTATTTTGGCTTTCTATACATATTTGAAGATCTTAGAACTGACCATTTTTTTAAATTGTTATTTTAGGAGATTACAATACATATGGAAAGGCTGCATGAAATTACTAAACATTTAAGTACCTTTCATTTTCTCATAGCAAAATGTATCAGACGACCTATTTCATGTAAATGCCTCTTTGCAGACTAATTCGCATTAGCACATTCTCAGACCTAGCTTGGTGTTTGGGATTTCAGTTGAGTTCTCTTTAAGGTACGTACATTTCAAATCAGATCAAAGCCTATAATTCCAAAGGTTAACATTAAATTGTACTGCATAAGAATAGCAATCCAGCTGCCATTAATTCTGCTTTATAAACAGCTGGGGTGGAACAATTAAAGCTAGTGAGCAACCAGAATTGTAGAGGAAAGGGAAAAAAAACATGTAATTATACAACAAAAAACAAATATGGGAACCACACAGCTTTGCCAACAGTATCTTTGCATCTAAAAGATCTGCCTTTCAGTTAGTTCACCATCCAGTTACCAACATTAAAAACTGCAATTCTTGGATTTGAAGCAAATTACAAATTATCACAAAAAAAAAAAAAAATCCATTTTTAACTTGAACAGCGTATCTTTTTCAGTAATACTTGCTCTGGAAACAAAGACAACTCTGAAGTAGTTACAGTTAAACTTCTGATCAAAACAGAGTAACAATAATAGTAACCTAGAAAATCTATTAACAAGGAAAGATGCATTAGTGAACCCCACAGTACTGCTTACCTGTCTTTTCTCTTCTACATTTTTACAATATTTTCAGTAGCTTAAGTCATGAAGGTTACAAAGCAGTTGATACATTTTTTGATTTAAAAAAAAAAAAGTATTTGCAATACTATTGTCCAGTGAGTCTCAGACAATGAGATTATCTATTTTTTCTTCCTGTAAGGTCTACAAATAGGATCCATTTACAAATTCACACTCTTCATGAGCACAAACAATAACGTGGTCAAGATAGAAGTCTTATAACAACTGTGAAGCAGAAAAGGGTTTCAAAAAATCAATACCCAAAATTTTAAAAGGCTTTTTAATTACTTTTTAATAGATTTGTCATATTCACTTGGAATAAACCTACTACCCCAATACTAGTTATTAAGCTCAGGCTGTAAAACCTCGTGTGATCTTAATTGTTATACTCGCCTCCACAATATTAAAACAGACTTCCTTTTAAAAAAAAAAGAATGGTGAGAGGTCAATGCCTAGGTTCCTGTCCTCAAGGAGAGAAAATTCAAAGACTAAACTGACTGTTATGAAGCTTTCCAGTGGAAAAAGGAGTATTTTCCCAGTAAAACTTAATTTAAAACAGTAACGGGTAGACATATTTTTGGCCAGGCGCTAGCCCGAAAACAGGGAGTGAGGGTTGAACAAAATCAAATGTATTATATTAATTTAGCCTAGAGGGAAAGGAATGCTTCCCTGTTCAGCAATTTCTCAAGTCCCTTGCCAATCCTAACATCCCCTGATGTTTTCATATTGCTTATGGTGCTTTTCTTTTGCGTAACCCAAAATCATGCAAAAGGGTGAGTAGGTAAGAGACTGGAACTTAGAAGTATGCTGAAGAAGGTGGAAATAACAGTGCAACAGCAAAGATCGTACAGTGCAAAAGGAATAACAAACAAAAAACCAGGAATTATTCCATTCCCACTGAAATCATAATCAGTCTCTTCATCTGCTAATCTCATAGACCTCATTAGGCCACGCACCCCTAACCAGTATCGGTCTTATAGCAATTCAGAAGCTCCTTGCTGCCAGAAATCATCCTTAGTCATTCTGAGATTCAAAGCCACCTTCCATAATCTTCCTTTTCAGAGAATTTCAGCAACACCATCAGGCCTTCCGCTAGTCAAGGAGACCCCAAAAAAAGTCTCATAAGATGCTTCAATAGAAATCTGTTCACATGAAACTTTTAAGAAACACGGGAAACATGAAGATCAGTACAGGAAATAATTTTAGAGGTGCATAGGGCCAGAGATACCTTCCAGTAAATCTCAGTCAGAAGAGGTGGAATAGAACCAAAATTTCCCTGGTTTGGTTCTCCTCTTCCTGTGTACAACCACCATCTTAAAAGCCAAAGATTAAAAAACAAAAAATACAGCAATTGTGAATGTATAAGTTCAGTAATTTAGGGAGAAATTCCTTACAACATTTCAAAGCAAAACAAAAAACCTCATGCTATCCAGTAACATTTAATCAAATTAGGCGTTTTAAATTTTTTTCAACTATTCACACTTATATTGAACTTTAAAATGCTTTGTAGCAGTGTGAACAATATTAATATTTCAAAAGTGTTTTTGCCAATTATTACAAAATTAACAATTCTAATTTGTGAGCTGAAAACTTCATCATTAAAGGGACTACAACACTAAAAGGAAAACAAAGCTCAGAAAACATGTTTACTTCCTTGTAACCTGAAGTCTGAAATGCCATACCTATTCCTGCCCACAAGAAACACGTGCCAGGTCCAGTTCTGAAAGTGCAATATTAAATAGCTAAGTCCACTAGAGCTTTCTCACATTTGCTCTTGTGCTCTGTACAATTCACAAATGTTTTATCAGCACAGCTATAAAACCGGGAAAGAGTTTATGCCCCTCTTACCCCCCACTAGCACTGTACAGTACAGCATATTTTCCTGTATTACATGCTGTGATCATATCACTGTTTAGCTGCACAGCAGTTCTGCTAGATCAGAATTGCATCCAGGAACTCATGTCTTTTCCCCAGTGTGTAATGAAACCTCCAAGGAAGACGGTATGTAATATGGATGTGCAAAGTCCATCACAAAAAAACTCTAGCTTTGGTAACCTTTTCTCCCTCTAGTGGCTTCTGCACATTCCCACTTGTAGGATACATTACCCTTCAGTATTAACGTAAAAGACAAAAAAAACCACCTTAATTAAAAAGCAATTTAAGGACTGCTCTGCCAAATGAAGCATTAGACTCAGCCACTAGGTTGTAAAAATATGAATGTAATCCCACGTGGCCACTTCATACACTTTATTCCATGACTGGAATGTGTCTGAGCATGCTGTGTAAAATCAGTCCTTACCATTTAAAAAGGTCACAGGAAGCTGAGGATGTATAGTTTTCTAGAACACAGGATCTAACCCATCTGAATATGCTTTGGAATAGACAGTCTTACCTCTTCTCTTCACACAAAGCAAAAAAGAGAGTCTGAATTTCTGAATATCATTTGCTTATGAAAGCGAGTTAGTGCTCTAATATGCAAAAACATAGATTTTCCCTGTTTCTGCAGTACCTAAAGAAGTACAGAGGTACGTTCATCAATAATGACATCCCCTGACTATTTTCATTAAAGATTTAAGATGAGAACACAGTACTACTTCATCTTTATGAATTACTCTGAATAATGCTAAGTGCTTGCAACTCACGCTTGCAAATGATTTCAAGAATTTCATGAGCTTTTCTCATCAGTTTCAATAGCCTTCAATAATACCGACAAACAAAATTAAAATGCAAAAAAGGTTCTGTAGCCTTAATGAGACTAAATGCTAAAGCCATGTAGGAACATTTTAAATGTGTCTTGCAAACAAATTTGTTATTAATCAAAGAACAGAATGCGTATTTTATTAGTAAATAGGCTTAAAAGGGAAGATTAATTGAGATATTTAGTGTTGGAACATATGTTCTGGTATATGCTGATCTGAATGATACAGTAGGTGAAATACTATTACCGTTTACCCACATAGAGAACATATTTCATCTCAAAGTGTAAAATTTTCTGAGAGATTTTCATTAGTATATTCTTGACTTCCATGAAATAAATGTTTCAAACATTTCAAAAATATTTTTTTTAGTTTTAAATCTCTGAAAAAAAATCTAAGCCATGTTACTATCATGGACAACACTGCGGCCACAAACTTGTTGCAGAGACCCTGAAGGAATTTCAACAGCATCCCATGCAGCTGGTCCTGTTCCCAACGAGCACTTGGGACCAACATCCATAATGCATCTGCACCAGGTGCTACATCTGAAGAGGCCTTTTCCTTGGTCCATCAGCAAAGAGATCATGAAGCATGTAGTCTTCAGGGTAGCAGACAGAATTGATTGTTAGGTGGTTTGGGTGGGCAATGTTTACAAATTAAGTGTTTCTGTTTGGATAATTCATTTGATTTTTGAAAAGTGTGAATCACCTTGTATTTACGATCACTTGAAATTTAATACATTATTGTGGGTCTGGAAAATATTGCCACCTGTAGCAGTCACTTCACCTTAAAAATACACTAGTGTATAACTATTATATATACTAGTTCACTTTTTTTATTTTCAGCACAAAAAGCATACAAAAGAACATATGTGAAAGTTGTTGGCTTCACAGTGCAAGAAAAGCAATAAAAAAATAATTTCTCTTTCCACACCAAAACCAGAATGTTCTGAAGTTCTGCATTCTAATCCCCAAAAAGTCTATGCCTGAGTGTCACACCAACGCAAAAATTTTGTTTATAACAGTGTGAAACAACTAATGAATCTCTACTGTCATCCACTTGAGCAGCAGTTGGATATTTTTAATCAGGTGAAAAAAACATTTTTTTCAAAAACAGATTTGGATAGCATGATGGACACTTGAATCAATCATATAAGCAATACTTCCTCATGGAAGGACAATGCTTCTTGAAGATTAATTTGGAGTATAATTTTGTTTATAACAGTGTGAAACAACTAATGAATCTCTACTGTCATCCACTTGAGCAGCAGTTGGATATTTTTAATCAGGTGAAAAAAACATTTTTTTCAAAAACAGATTTGGATAGCATGATGGACACTTGAATCAATCATATAAGCAATACTTCCTCATGGAAGGACAATGCTTCTTGAAGATTAATTTGGAGTATAAGGTTCTGTCTTTGCCTGGAGTCAGCAAATGTTTTAGATACAACTCTACTTCTACCTCTTTTAGTGTAAGACCAATGACCTCCACACTTTAGTAGAATCCAAGTTATCAACAACAGTCTCCCATGAGATTAGTTCCCTCAACAGCAAAATGTGTATGTGACAAAGGGAACAGTATGTAATTATGTTGGATACCCCTCCCACGCTTTTTTTTTTTAATCTTCTCATTTTGGTCTATATAAGCCTAATAGTAGACAAAACAAGTAGATGAAGCAGTAATTTGGAATAAAATTTGAATTACAGCTTACTCCCAGAATGTTAGATTTGTGACCTAATAGTGGACACTATAACCACCACTACCTACTATCCTTTTATGTAGGTTTAATGCTACTTGTATTGAGAGTTTGCTGGAGTGAATTTTTGTAATAAAATTGTCTTATTCAGTTGAAGTTAAAAGTGTGTAACACAAGTTTTCAATTAATGATTAGACTACATCTCTATAAAAATAGATATCACTAAAATAATAACATTTGCAAGCCAGCCTTCTATAAAAAAGGAACCAGACTGAAGATCCAGACTGTTTCCATTCTTTTGCTGCTGGAGGTCCGAAGGAATTGAAGTTGCTAGAACGTCATGTCTCCTTTTATTGCAATGCCACTGCAACATTTGGAAACAATGAAGAGACAAGAAGAAATGTGAGAAAGCTCTAACAGACAACACTTCCAGCAAAAGTACAATTCCAGAGCTGCACTCAGTTAAACAGGAATATGCAAAGCCTCTGCAAAGGAGAAGGAACCGTATTATTTTCTTCATCTGAAATTTTGTAAATGATATAATACATGTTTAAATTATAGTATGCAAATATCAAGGTGTAATAATACCATAGGCTGTTGGGTTTGGGTTTGTTTTTTTTTT